>NC_045548.1:80476273-80819035 GCF_009769535.1 Thamnophis elegans | reverse complement strand
GGTTGCCCCACCTCCCCTCCATTCCATGTGTGTGTGAGGAGGAGAGCCTTTCTTTCCCTCCAGGGGGAAATGGGAATGAAGCCGCAAGGGCAAAGGTGTTAGGAATATAATCTAACGGTTGGGTTGGAAAATCGTTTAACAATGCTATACCTGTTTCTTTAAATCATACTGTAAAATGTGATTGGTTGCTGTTTCCTCAATCGGCCGTAAGAGGGAGCCAGAATGACTGTTAGCTCTCTGTTTGTTAGATGCTGGCCTGATCTGATCTGATGTGAGTATTTTTGGAAGCTGGCTGTTAGAAAGTGCCGTGAGCTATTGTAAGTTTTGCAACTGCTACCATTGCCGTTTGCAAATAGCTGACGTGACCTGCTAGTGCGGGGGTCTCTCCGAGATGGACCCTCGATAAGGAGGAGGAAGGCTTGGCTTTCACAAGTCTCTACGAAAAGATGCGAATGAATCGGCTTTTGAAATGCTGTCATGTCGGTAAAGGAAACATCTGCCGCTGAGCATTCTTATACTGTGCACGCCCCACCCCCACCCGATTTACATCCATCCTTGGATGCTGAATTGCTACCCTGGTTAACGGCTAACTGCTTAACAGGCAGCAGGCTGCTGCATACACCAGACAAGGGGCAGGTTTTTTCCAGGATCTCATAAAAAACAATTTTATTATGCAAATGCAGGATGTGGGTTAATTCCCCAGCTCCTAACCTGCTGCACGTTCTCCCCAGGGGTCGGAACTACGGCCTCCTGTGCTCGAGAGTCTGTGACTCGGTGCTGTTTTTTTTCCCCTCTCCCCTTTTCTAGGGGGTATCTTTGCTCGCTGACTAATGATCAAACAAACCTACAGAACTGGGAAGAAACAAAATGAAGACGAGGGCCGTATTGTTTTAAAGTTGGAAGGCTTTGGAAGAGAAGACCTGGCTGATAGATGGCTTCCGTTGCTTTTTAAGTTTCAGCTTGAGTTCTTCCGGACAGTGTGGCAGAAAAGTTTGGAGAGTGCGCGTCGAGTGTTTTTGGTCCAAAGCCAAAAATTAAAATGAAAACCTCTGTTGTTTGGATCTGAAAAATATTTCCTTTAATTGTACGCATCTTACTGTGAGGAATTTGTGGGGTTCAGAGTCTCATGTCCCTGCTCGGTTCTTGCTCTTTACGTCTCACGGGCCAGAAATATGAGAAGGGGCTCCAGAAAAGGCCATCAGTCTGTGGGTTCTAGGACTGACTCGCTCAGAGCCAGGTCCCAGTAATGCTCAGTGCCGTGTTTCTTAAAATGCTCCCGTGCCATGTTTTCCATAGGACACTGCTTGAATTTCATCTCGCCAAAGCTCCGCTCCTTTGCCGTGCCCTAAAAGGACAAAGAGAGGGCAGGAGAGAGTCTGAGCAATGTGAGGTTTGCCTCGCGGGCCCTCTAAGCAATCCATTGACTGGAGGCTCGCCTAAGGCACTAAATATTGAAAAGGAAGACTATTTCTCTGGATGTGAGAAGAAAGAAGCATGTTTTAAAAGACAGAATAGCTGCCTGTAGCTTCCTGCCCATCCCCATTTTGTCAATGGGCCATTAAGAAAGCCAAACTAGTCCACTTTACATAATAAAGACTTCTCCAATTCAGCTGCAGGGGGATGGGATTAAGGAACTTTACCCAACTCACCACCTGGCATCTGAGAACTCAACCATACCTGGATTCAAAACACAGCCTAGAGAGTTGCCCCTGCATGGCCCCATGGGAGTCTTACAACCAATCAGAATACATTTCTTACACAGGAACAGGAAACAGAGAAGTGGGACTGAACAGGTTATAAAAAGCCTAGCAAGCACCTCCCTCAGCCCTTCTCTTCTTCTCCACCAACATTGAAGCATGTGATCACCTTTTCTGTTCAGGACTCAAGCCATGTGGTCCCGTCCACAATAAACCATCTTTCCAAGCAGTCTCCATGTCTCCAGTGTCTTTTTCCCCACTTGGAGCCGAACCCAGAAGGACATTTCTTTCATCACTATAATGCAGATTTATGCAAATTAATCCTCCATACAGCTAACAATGAAGAAATAAAAATAACGCTTCTTAAAAGATAAAAAATTTAAGGTCTGCTGTTCCTTCTTTTGCCACGAGACGGCGATGTTGTCTGTAAACTCATCTGCCATGGGTAAACTGCTCTGGAATTCTCCAAACGAATAAAGCTATTCAGTTGCATTGTGGCTTGTGCATTTTCTTGTTCTACTAGCAAAAATCGTGCAGATGTCTTGCGTATTGTATTTCTTGTTGTTTTTACAAATCAAGCTTTTTGCACCCAGAAGAGGAAAACTCCTGACCCCGCGCTCAGAAAAACGTGTGCTTTGGAGGCCAATTTTTTTTTTAATCCCAAATTGAAAAACCCATGAAGGGACTTGATTCGGGGTGGAATTTCATGCTTTAAAATGCTATTTTTTGCTGTTTTTTAAAACCAAGCTTTTTGCACCCAGAAGAGGAAAAATCCTGACCCTGCGGCCAGGAAAATGGGGGCTTTGGGGCCAAAACATCTTTTGAGCCCTAATTGAAAAACCCATCAGGGGACACGATTCCCTACGTAGTGTGGAACCCTCAACCTTCTGAATAAGAAGTGAGCATCTTCTACGCTAGACCACCCGGCCGCTCCTTAAGAACTGTTTCGAGCATGGCACCTAAAGCAACAACCGGAATGCCAACTTATGCAAATGAATCCTCCATACAGCTAACAATGAAGTAATAAATATAACGCTTCCATGCTCTTGTTGAAAGATAAAAATTTGTAAGGGCCGCTGTTCCTTCTTTCGCCACAAGACGGCGATGTTTTCTACAAATTCACCTGCAATAGGCAAACTGCTCTGGAATTCTCCAAACCGACGTTGCATTGTGCCTTTTGCATTTTCTTATTCTACATGTGAAACTCGAAAAAGTCCAGGGGCTGTAAACCGTAATCATCACAATTATGACACATTACAGTTTGAACTATCTTGCTTTGCTTGTAATGAGTCTATCTCATATATTTTAAATTGCATTACTGAAATAAATGAACTTTTGCACGATATTCTAATTTTTCGAATTTCACCTGTACTAGCAAAAATCATGCGGATGTGTTGCATATTGTATTTCTTGCTCTTTTTTAAAATCAACCTTTTTGCACCCGGAGGAGGAAAACTCCTCATCCCGCTGTCAGAAAAATGAAGGCTTTGGAAGCCAAATCGTTTTGGACCCCAAATTGAAAAACCCATGAGGGGACTCGATTTGGGGTGGAATTTCATGCTTAAAAATGGTATTTCTTGCTGTTTTTTAAAATCAAGCTTTTTGCCCCCACCCCACCCCCAGGAGGGAAACTCTTCACCCCGCGCTCAGAAAAATGAGGGCTTTGGAGGCCAAAGTTTTTTTGAGCCCAAATTGAAAAACCCATGACGGGACTTGATTCGGGATTGAATTTCATACTTATGTTAAATGGAAAAAGATTTCCTCCGCGAGTTCGGATTTCCCACCTGGGAGAGCGTCACCAGCTGAGTGAATGAATTTAGAGTTGAAGCAAGCTGAGTTTGAAAGCGAGTTGTCTTTATTATTTCAGGAAAGTGAGACCGATGTGGATTGGAGTTCCTGGGTGAGCTGATCCCGAAGTACAGGTAAGTGTACATTTTTTATACCGTTTTCCTCTTTCAAGTCCTTTTGTTTTCTTTGTCCTATTGTTTTATCACTTTTTGTGTGTGCCTTTGCTAATGGTTCTAATCCTGTCTTGCGTTTTGTTATTCCTCTACCCTAAAATGATTCCTATTTTTACATCTTTGCCCTGAGTTAATGAATCTTTGTTGTCCCTCTGACCTTTTGCTATTTTAAAGGTAACTTCTTCCTGCACTTCCTAGGTCTTTTGTATTATTTTGTACTCTGCAGCTATTTCTAATTGTCCTGATATCCTGGTAACTATTCTCTTTTAGAATATATGCTGGCTTTGTTATTCTCACGACTTCCGGTTTGGTTATGGGCTATACCGGTCTTCCTAATACGGTCTTGGGAAAGTTCCCTTCCTACACTTAAAAATGGCATTTCTTGCTCTTTTTAAAAATCAAGCCTTTTGCCCTCAGAGGAGGAAAATTCCTGACCCTGCGGTCAGAAACATGGATGCTTTGGAGGCCCAATTTTTTTTACCCCAAATTGAAAAACCCATGAGGGGAATTGATTCAGGGTGGAATTTCATGCTTAAAAGTGGCATTTCTTGCTGTTTGTTTTTTTTTATCAAGCTTTTTGCACCCAGAGGATGAAAACTCACCTTACAGTCAGAAAAATGGGTGCTTTGGAGGCCCTGTTTTATTTTATACCCCAAATTGAAAAACCCATGAGGGGACTTGATTCAGGGTGGAATTTCATGCTTAAAAATGGTATTTCTTGCTGTTTTTAAAAATCAAGCTTTTTGCACCCAGAAGAAGAAAACTCATGACCTCCCTGCTCAAAAAAAGAAGTGCTTTGGAGGCGAAAGTTTTTTTGAGCCCAAATTCAAAAACAGACGAGGGGATGAGATTCGGGATGGATTCAATCACCAGAATGGCATTTTCTCATTCCCATCTCGTGCCCCCTCCTAACCATACCGATGGGCTCCGAATCCAATGGTGACGTCCGTTTTGCTCCGTGAATTCAATTCTAACCCTACATAGAATTTTCCCCAATGGGATTTTCCAATGTATTTTGCCAGGAAATGTATGTAAGGCCGGCTCGAAAGGCGTGCCCCCTCCAAACCGTATTGACGGACTCCAAATCTAATCGCGATCTTTGTTTTGCTGATATGCGTTCGCTATGGAACATGTGACCCCCTTGGATTTTTTACTCCGTGGTGGTCTCCTCTGGAGAAAAGGCAATGAGAGCAATGACCCTCCCTTCCCTGTTTACTTTGCTTTTGTGAAGCCGTCAGAGAAGGTCACAAATGGCAACCCTGTGGCTGTGGGATGCTGGAACCATTTAAGTGCAAGCCGACTGCCAAGCATCCAAATCACGATCCCATCGTTGCAGGGGTGCTGCACCGATGGGAGCTTCGAGGATCTGTTGTAAGTCCGCTTGTTCGCCATTGCAACTTTGACGACTGGTAGTTAACTGAGGAATTCTTGTACCGGTCTTCCCTAAACCTTTCTGTTCTTTAAACTCTGACAGTTCCCCTGACATTTTTAAGCATAATACCGCTTAGTAGTGAGCAACCTGAACTATACGGAAGTTTTGTAAGTACCGATCCAGACTTGGTTGCAAATAGATAAGTATGATTAAAAAACCTTCAAAATCACAGTTTATATTTAATATAGTGCAACAAAAATAGTTAAGAATGCAAGAACTTTTACAGATTAAAAAAATAGTGTTTAAAACCATCTGATCTTAAAAATAGACAGTGAAGCTTTAAATACAACCGCTAGTTATTTTTTACTGCTTCTTGCCTGCGACCGGCGTAACTATTAAGGAAAGGCTTCGTTTCTTAAAACAGACACATCTGTAGAGGCTGCTTGTTCGTAGTTGAAGTCTAGTATCGTTTTGCCTCTGAGTGGTGAGCTTGAACGTTCTTGCTGGATCCATTCAGCCAGTTTGGAGCTGGAATGTACCAGAGAGTTACTTTGACTACCGTTGGTTTGAGAGTTGATAGTAAGATATATAAAGATTTTTGATTTAAAATATACAATGTGATATGAACTATAAGTAATGACTGTGGAAGAGATGCCCGAAAGTTATTTGTAACCAATCGACACACTTCTACAATATGTAACGAAAGATGATATTTTTTCTCTGTGTTGTGTTTGTTTAACCAAAAATAAATTCTTTTCAAAAATAATAATATAATAACAGTAGTACTAACACTAATAATAATATTAGTTATTTATATCACCATTACACTCTCTATTTTCTGTTTTGGCTTCTGTTTTCTAGCCATTATTCCATATTTTATAGAAATCTGATTCTTCTCTTTCTTTTAGTTTTATTGTCATTTTGTTCATCTCTGCACATTCGAGTGCTTTTCTAATTATTGTTTCATCTGCGGGTGTATTGATTTTTTTTCCAGTTTTGTGCGAAAGCAATCCTAGCTGTAGTGAATATGTGTATTATTATGTATTGAAATTGTTTATCCATTTTTTGGTCTAATAGTCCTAATAAGAATGCTTCTGGTTTCAGTTCTTAAAAAAAAAAAGGTATTTCTTGCTGTTTTTAAAAATCAAGCTTTTTGGCACCCATGGGAGGAAAAATCCTGACCCCAACTTTATATTCAGCAATAATCCACTCCCAAGTGTAGATTCATAGAACCAAACATCATTTACACCTTTATGGCTGTTGGTTGCCTGATTGCAGAAGTGTTCTGTTGTCATGGACGCATCCACTTTCTAATGATGCTAACGGCTGGGGGGGGATAGAACTGTGCCTCATCTACGGCTTCTTGTGGGTTGGCATATACTGCACCTATGCATGTCTCGCTCTCCACAGAGCAGGTAGGATTCTGACTGTCTCAACAAGCATCTTAGCGGTTCCCCCTATTCCCACCACACTGAGATCTTAAGGCTGCTTTGTAACACTCCCGCTCTTAAAGTTGCAACTTTAGAGATCAGATTGCAGCTGTTCAAAAATGAACTCTTTAGCCATGGAAATTAACAAAGCCGTTAATAGTTAAGAAAGAAATTGCTTTTATGTCATGTTTCAATTATCAAGATTTTTAGTTTTTTTTAATAAATTTTATTTTTATTTTTGATTAAACAGACAAACACAACACACACAAAATATCATCTTTTGTTACATATTGTAGAAGTGTGTCGATTGGTTACAAATAACTTTCGGGCATCTCTTCCACAGTCATTACTTATAGTTCATATTACATTATATATTTTAAATCAAAAGTCTTTATATATCTTACTATCAACATACCACAATTCTCATTTGACTTTAGTTGTTTTAACGTCCTTTTGCATGAAATAATCCAAAATTAAAAACACAACCACATAATGACATTTCATTAATTATTTCATCCACTAATTTTATACCTTTATAACATGTTCTAAGTAAGAATTAATTATGATTGATAACAAAATTTCTAATCCTCTTTTCAAAATTGCTGTTTACAATTTGTATCCCAATTCCTTTTATTAAACATGTGTGTGTGTGTGTGTGTGTGTGTGTGTTGTATTTGTGCTGATAAATAAATAAAGGGAGACTAGTATAGCTCTATTTCAAGCTATTTAGCTCTCATCAGCTAGCCATGAGAGCTAAATAGCTTGAAATAGATCTATACTAGTCTCCCTTTATTTATTTATCAGCACAAATACAACATAAATGTAACAAAGGCAACAGTAAAAATATTGGGTTTCTGTCTGGATGGTCTCTTGTGACGAGCCGATAGACAGAGAATGGAAGCAGTAGACTTCCTCCCATATTTGGGCATACCAGGGGTTGTGACACTAAATACATACATACATACATACATACATACATACACACACATATACATACATATATACATACATACATACATACACACACACACAAAAACACACATATATATAATGTTAATTATATCCCTTGTCATTTAAGATTTTTAGTTTTTTAATGAAAACTCACTGACAAATTGATGAAAACACTACGGCTGCCTGACCTCACTGGTTTGTTTCCACATTAATAACCCCATCCTCTGCTTTCACAATATCTGTTATGCCATGTGAAAACAGCCACTGTGTTCCTATGCAGTTTATAAAGAAAGCGCTTGCCTGAGACTGACAAATTCAAGAGCTGCTTAATTCATCGTGGCATTTCCTATGTGCATAATATTGTCAGAACAGAGATGTTCTGTTCTGTTATGTTGTGTTACATAAACAACATCCAAGGTATTGTATTTATACTTAATAGGTTGAATGAAGATTTTAAATGTTGAAAATTAATGTTTAAAACCTTAAAATACTTTTAAACAAAACAATTTCTCTTTAATTCATCCTTATCTCCTTTTTTGTCTTTCTTCATGTATTAATCCGTCTGCCTCATTTATGGCATTCCTCCATCGCTAAATAACAAAATTGTACTCTCTTTGTTATTGTTTGAGCAATATCAACTCAGGTTTCCCTTTTCCCTGATGAATCTGTCCTTTTAAATACTAACTAACTCCATGTAGAATACTTTAACTGACCCTCCCATTTTTCATTTTTAATAGAGTTCTTTGAAAATATTAAGATTTTATTCCAGATATCAATTGTAAAGAGGAACACTGTACAACACAACAAAATCATCACAATACATTGCTAGATGTCTAGAAAGATTCAGAAAATATGCATGCTGTATGGAAACATTTCCAGGTCCATTTGGACTACAACTGGATTAAGAATTAAATCTCACTGACTTCAATGAGTTTTATGCAAACAAAAGCTGCCTTCTATCTGCTAGATTTGCACACTATCCAGTCGTAACATGATTTGATTTTGACTCTGTGTTCTGTACATTCAGCCATTTGTGCTTTACAAAGTAAAGCACAATTTAGAAATAACCACTGGACGTTTTCATATGACATACTGCATTAAAAAAAAATATTATACCTTGTGCACACTGCCATATCCTACATCCAATCATGTTCCGTCTTAAGTTTTTAGGCTCATTGTTTACAAACAATTATAGTTGCAAATTAAAACCAAGCAAATTACATTACAACCACAGATAAGTGAGCAAACTCTTTGGATTAGGCCTGTTTCATATTTTTAAACTGGATGAAACCAGGAATCATGCATAAAGCAGCCAACTGGAAGGCAGTTAGAGTGCTGAGGGGGCTGAGAAAGAAACATACAAAATGTCGTCCCCCCATGGCCCGTTTTTGGCCACCAGACTGCTGTAGGAGGCTGTGGGGCCTGAAAATGTGCTGAATTTGGCCCCCCATGGCCCGTTTCGGCTGCCAGACTGCTGTAGGAGGCCGTGAGGACCAAAAACTCCCCCCACCCAACCCATTTTGGCCAGCAGAGGCACTGCGGGCCAGTCCTTTGTTATTTCCGGGCCAGCCCTGTAAGCCTTAAGTTTGACACCCCTGTACTACACCATTTCAGTCCACTCCAGTCTCTTCTTGAAAGCTTCCAGTGATGCTCCCACAAATTCTGAAGACAAGCTGTTTCATTGTTTTTACTGTCAGAAAATTTATCCTTATCTCTAGGTTGAATCTCTCCTTGATCAATTTCCATCCATTGTTCTTTGTCTGGCTTTATGGTACTTTGGAAAATAGGTTGACACCCCCTCTCCTCTCTGTGACAGTCCCTCAAATATGGAAACACTCTGACATGTATCCACTGGTCCTTCTCTTCACTAGACTAGCCATGTCCAGTTCCTGCAACTGCTCTTCCTATGTTTTAGCCTCCAGTCCCCTAATTTATTTATTTGTGTATTAATATAATTTATAGGCCGCCCAATCCCGAAGGACTCCGGGAACTAATCATCTTGGTTGCTCTTCTCTGCACATTTTCTAGAGTCTCAACATCTCTTTTACAGTGTGGTGATCAAAACTGGATGCCGTGTTCTAGGTGTGGTCTTACTAAGGCTATGTAGAGTGGTATTACTACCTCAAGTGATCTTTATTGAATTGGCTGGTGGGAAGTGCGCCCACATGCGTGGCAAAGCTGAGCTGGGGCAATGTCTCGTGTGCCCACTGAGAGGACTCTGCATGCCACCTGTCGCACATGTGCCAAATGTCTTTAGGATCTTGAAGAGATTGGCTTTTAAGGACACAGTCTAAGAAATCTGTTCCAGAGAAGGTGGAAACTATTACGTTAGTCCCACCTGAGAAGCTGGATTGGCTGCATTCTTATCTTGCTGCCCGTGGCTGTCTTGTGAAATATATAATGCTAATTATGCAGATATTTTGGAACCGCTGTGCCTGCTGATTAGAATAGGAGCCACTTGGCTCTGGTCTGCAGGAACTGACTCTGCATTTCAGCAACCAAAGGCTGTGTTAACTAAGGAACCCTGCCTGACTTATGTCCCAACTTTTTGGTGACTGATGCCAGTCCTGTGGGACCGGGTACCACAGACTCAGGTAGATCAATGTTGCTTGTTGTGAATGCCAATCATTCACATTCTTCTCTGGAAAAACCTGAAATTATGGGAAATTCTAAATTCATTCTAATTCATTTGTGTTGTTCAAAGATCACAAATCACAAACATGTTCATGCTTCATTCAGCTAAAGGCACATTTTGCCATCTCAGTTGGAGAGTGCAACATTATGATCTTGTTATTCAGCACATGTCTGGAAAAATGAAAGGAGCTGATTCCTTATCACATTTCCTTTACTTATCTTGGGATCAAACCAACTGGTGGAGAGGTACAGTACTTTCAGCATTGATTTATGTGATGACGTTTGAGGTATTATTATTATTAAAAGATTACCTTGTTTCTGAGTAACCTTTTTTCTCAGAAAGGGGCTTTCCTAAACCTTTGATTTATGAGCAAATCCCACAAGTGAGCCTGAAAGAAATCTTGCTCAGCTGTGGCTACTGAAGCATGTTGCTGTTGAACTTACAGCCATTGCTTGTCATGTTGTTCAGAGAGGAGGTAGGTTGCTCCCAGTTCGATCCGGATCGAGCGAACCAGTAGTAGTGGGGGCGGGAGGCTCCACCCACCTGCCTGGACGCTTCTGCGCAGAAGCGTTGCACGCAAGCGCAGGTGTGCCCGAACCGGTAGTAAAAAAATTGGCAACCCACCACTGGTTCAGAGGACAAAAAAACAGGTGAAGTAATTATTATTACAGGAGCGAAAGAGTCACAATTCATCTTGCTAGGTTAGAGAAAGTTGAAAGCTTCAGAATAAATGCAGAATTCTTCATCTAAAAGAGAAATCAAATGCTTGGATATAGGATGGGAGTTATCTGGCTTGGCACTTGTGAAAAACATTTTGGAACAGTGAACTGAATATGAGCCAGCAGTAACACATGGCTATGGCACAATGAAAAAACAACTTTAGGCCTCGTCAACAGAAGTGTAAAGTGCAAATGCATATATTTATTAGACTTACAATGCCACCCCATTCAAGCAAAGTGACTCTAGAGAAACCATGGAGTTTTCCATGCGGAAAAAGCTTGTTCCAAATAATTCTGTTCTGAATTAAATAACTTCAGTACTGTGTTCAGTTCTGAATGCCGCGTTTTAAGAACAATTCATAGAAATTAGGTTCAGAGAAGTTGTTGGGGAGCTTGTGTGAGTTTGCCTGTTTTGATGCAAAGCAGAAGGCTTTTGCTTCTCTCCATAATTTGGTGAGGCCAGACTGACCCTCAGGCGCAATGCGACTCAACCCTCCTCATCCCATGAGAGGAACCACTCGCTCCAGGGGGCTCTGGGTGCCTTAAAACGTCATTACTAACAGCCTGTGAATCTGTAGACGTGGTCTGGGATGTGACCGTTTGCCATTCTCTGTTTCAGCAGCATCTGAAATCCAACCCTTTGGCCTAAGCAAGATGGCCCCAAAGAAGAAGCCCAAAGGGAAGAGGGGCAAAGGCAAGGATGGGGCTGTGGGCCCTTCAAGCGCTGCACCTTTTGTGAGTGAGAAGGAGGAGCGTTTGCAGAAGGAACTTGACATCCTCTCTGAACACATCATAACCTACTCTCAGCGGCTGCGGCACTTCCAGTCGGAAAACGAGTACTTAGACAAGGAAGCCCAGCAGGTCCGGGAGGCCAGCAAGGTCTACCTCTCTTACTTAACCCGGAGAACCGTCCGTTGTCAGAATGCCATCATTTCCCTGAATGACCAGAACCGGTTTGACCTCTCTCAGATCCAGAAGCAGAAAGCAGAGGTGGCTGCTCAGTACACGGAGAGAGAGAAGGAGGTGAGGCGCCAGCTGATTGAGCTGGAAAACAAGCTCTTCCTCCTGAACAGGGAAGTGGCTGAGCTGCAGCCCTGGCAGGATTTGCAGCTTCGGCATCTGACCCAGATACGGGAGCTGGAGAAGGAGCTGCTGATCACCAAAATACAGCACGCCGATCAGATGCACAGAGTCAAGAGCCGGTTCCTTCACCAGGCAGCCGAATATGAAGTGAACGCTGAGCAGAAGCTCCAAATTCTGGCCAAGCTGGCAGAAGAGGCGGCAGTACGCAGCCTAATCCAGCACACCAAGCAAGTGAAAGCCGACAACTGGAGTCTGCAGACCGAGCTTCTGAGCCTCATTAAGCAAGCCCAAATGCTCAAGGCTTTTCTGAGCCACTTGCGGGAGCAGCAGCAGCGACTTTTCCAGGAGCACCAGTGCAGGCAAGACCTCGCACGCAGGCGCTCCTGGCTGCAGCAGCATCATCGTTGCTCTCGCCAGGTCATCCCTGCCGGCACCAGCTTTCGTTGCAATCCACCAGCCAAGGTCAAGCTTGCCTCCTTTCCCACTCCAGGGGACAGCCTGCTGATTGTGCAGGGATCCGGGCCGCTTCCATGCAGCTGTGAGCCAGAAAGGATGGCCGCGCCTCCCATTCCCACACTCAGTGCTTGAATGTCACACCACCTGGGCAGGTGGGCTCCCTCTCCTGGCCCCTGCAGCCGGGCACAGCTGCCCGTGGGCGGCCTTTGGCTCCCGTTTCTTTCCCAGACGAGGATCCAGGCGGCTCTTCGTGGAAAGCAGCACCTGTGATGCTCATTCTAGTGAGGCTGAGCTGCCACCCACAGGCGGGGCCACTCTTACCTTCAGGGGTGGCGGCAACGTAGTTATTTATGGATGTTTATTCTAAATGTTCTGGGGTTGTATTTGCCCTTGGTTTTATTGCATGTTTCCCTGACAAATTGCCCAGTGAGAGAGGCCACGGAAACCAATGTTAAAATAAATGTTATCTTTAAAACGTCCATCATTTGGGGCTACACTTTGGAGAGATTTAGCAAATGCCACAGATAAATATGTGATGGCACCGACCCATTGTGCAAGTTTTAAGATTCGGATTAGATGCCAGACCCACTGACAGGTCCAGCTTCTCCGAAGTAAATTGCGTCTTTCCTGCATTTGCGCATATTATAGAAATGGACCACCAAGTTTCCAAGAGCCCTGAGACACGGACGATGAAGCACCTCCATCATCTCCAGCGGGTTTAGGACAACTCACCGTGGCACAATTCAAAGCCGGATAAGTCAAGAGCGGGACAATGAATTGCAGCCTGCCTCATCTCGCTTTAGCTTTGAACATTCTCACCACTAGGAGCCCTGGTGGCAAGAATGCCCTCCTGCAGGCTGACCCCCATGGCCAGGGGCCTGATCTTGACCAGCTCAAGGTTGACTCATCACTTAAACAGTGCTGCAAAGAACTGTGGAGCGGTATATAAGTCTATTGCTATCGCTTCTCAAGTTAGAAGTCCTCAAGGTTGGGGTGAGCCAGAGCATGGATTGCACCATTCACTTGTCCCTCTCTTCAGTTAACCTGAATTGAATTGTTCCATGGCAAGTCGGCAGGGGTGAGATGCCTGCGAGTTGCCCCATTCCGATCTTCAGGAAGCTGGGCCAGAAATTCCTCATTCTGAGTTTGGATCTCCCTCTGTAAGCCTCCTCCCGCCCTCAGGAGCAACTTCCCCAACGTCCAAGTGTTGGAAGAGCGTCTCCAGTCTTCGCTTCTTTAGGCTAAACACGCCCAGTCTGTAGGAAGGTAGGGTATGTTTGTCCCCTTGTCCTCCCCCTTGGACACCTGATTTCCAGCTCTCCTGGGCCAGGACCATCTGGAATCCTTTCTCCCCCTTGCCAGCACCACAGTACCCGCCCCCCCAATCCCATCCCCCTGATGGAGTGCACTGTGGCCTCTCAGCTGACTGCACAGGTGACAGGAGAGCCAAGGCCAGGCACTGCTGGAGAGAAGACAGTGCTCTATCCTGCCATAAAAGAACCTCTCAGTGGCCTTTGGGCCCGAAAAGAGTCCCCAAGGCCACTTACCCACAGCCAGACGGCCATTAGGAAAGATGACTGTAGCAAGTGAGGACTGAAGCCAATGGCCCAGAGAAAGGACAGCCTCTCCTGTGCTGCATGGGCTTAAATGGCCTCCACCCGTTCCCAGGCAGAAGACGGCACTGGTCTTGGGCCTACATGGCCCCTTCCCACTGTAGGGGTCTCTAGATCAAGGTAGGGGAACAGGCATCCCTGGCTCGGCTTCCAAACCCTTTCCCAGCCTTTTTATGAAAAGTCCCCAGACCCTGGGGACCAAGGGCTGGTTGCAGGTCCAGGAAAGGGGGGAGCAGCAGCCCCACAGGCATAAATTGGGAGATGTACCACATCTCTGCAACCCATTTTCCAAACTTCTGCCCATGGATTAAGTTGGGTCCCATTCTGGAAAGGTGTCCTACTGGCAGAGGGCCGCAACCTGAGATGGTCAGCATCCCTCCTTCCCATCAAGCCTGGTGTTGATTCCCATGCAGGTGCTGGGGGGGGGGGCAGTAGAGGCATTATTGAGGAAGGGGACACACAAAGGCATCCCTGGCTAAATTATCCCCCCTCCCACATGCTCTGGGATCTCTCTCCCAGCCTCCGATGGGCCTTCCGGAGGGGCCCCTGCGGGATCAGATAGGAACGGAAGCCGGGAAAACACAGCAGAGCTCTTCAGAAAAGGTCCTTGGAAGCAGAGAGCAGACGACCCAGTGCCCGTGGTTCAAAGCCCAGCCTACCCTGAATAAAAAACAGGCAATTTTAACCCGTGTAGAAAAGGCTTTTATTTCAGAAGCTTTTTTGGGGGAGGGGGAGGCTTTATTTGATCGTGAGATCAACAGACAGGTTGGACAGCCCGGGTCTTTTAAAAAACCTGCCACGGCTGCAACCAGGCAGCGGCTCACTTCCTTCTCCCTTGGTGGATCCCAGGGCTTTGGGGTCATATCGGATCAAAGACAGACGCGGCTGACTGGAGGGAGGCAGGAGGAGGAGGAGGAGGAGGAGGAGGCCTGCCTGCCTGCCTGCCTGCCTGCCCTGCTGCAGGTGACCAGAGGCCACGCTCAGAGCTGCTGGGGACTGGGGGCAAGCACTGGGCGAGAAGCACCAGAGACAGGCAGATTCTGGAGGGCAGACTTGCAGATGGTCCCATAGGACTGGGAGTAGCTGCCCAGGTGGGCCTTGGGGTCGCCAGCTATCCCGACGTTTGCTGTAACCTGGAACATTTTCTTGCATGGCTTCAGAAAGAAATGAGCTTCCCTGCCACGGGATTCCGGGTGGATCTGTGAATTTGCCAAGAGCAAAGAGGGGGGGAGTTGGGGCTAAATCAAAGGGCCGAATTGGGGGAGGCTCCTAAAAGATGGACAATTGGAAGAGGCTCAAGGGGGAGCGTAGCACTCTTCCCCCACTGATCCCACACAACCACTGCCCCTCCCAAGGCCACCCGTGGCTTTCTCTGACCAGGAAAAGTGACCCTGGGCCGTCTCAGAGGAGGCCTCCAGCTGGAAGGCAGCCAAGCCCAAGACTGAGGGTCAGGACAGTTTCACTCACCAGCCCCATGGCAACCCTGCTGGGAACGGCCCCCTTCCTCGTCAGATGCTGGTTGAGGGCTGCTTCCTGAGCCTGGCTGAGCAAGGAAAGAGGCTTGAAGGGGGATGCGGTCTGGCTTGTCGCCCCCGGCCCCTTCGGCACCTGCTGAGGCAGATGACAGAGAGATGGAGCTCGAGCGGGACTCCTAGATTCACCCACTCCCGGCATCGGTGCATGACTCCCACTGGCCTGGCCTCACACAACTCCCCCCGCAGCACCCAGGTTAAAGGAAACCCAAGGCAGCCCCACCAGACGGAGGGGCAGACAAAGAGCATCCTTTGCTTTGCTAGGCAGCCCGTCCAAAGGCAGGAACACCTGAAGGCTGATCGTCAGCACGCAGGGCTTCTTTCGCACTCAGGTGGGCTAAGAGCTGGGGGACTCCTTCAAGAAGACCCCGTGAGGTTGGGGTGCAATGGATTTTATTTGCATGGCCCCTTGGACATCGCCTGAGTAGTCGTTTTGTGAGGTAGAGCTCCTCCTTTCTGCTTCCCAGGGGACAATGTGCAAGGGGAAGGGAGGACAGAGGGCTACACAGATGTTTGAGTGGCTATGCAGGGGAGGCCCATCCAGGCTGCAACATGTAGGAAGCACTGGGCCCCCTTCTTGGAAGCCCCTCCGAACATTTCCTACGAACTGAGAACGCTTGATCAACAGGAGGAAAACCTGGCAGAGGGAGCCAGGGGGATCTCCTTGGGTGAAGCAATCCCCAGGGAGACGGCATGGCAACTGGAAAGGACCGCTGCAAGGCCTGGGAACTCCTGTGGTCCTGGTGGAGGCCTGCAATCCTAGAAGGCCTAGATCAGCGAAAGCAAAAGGCAGAGCGACTCACGTCCCAAAGAGCGGAGGTGCCCGCTGCTCTCCGGTACTGCCGAAGGTGGGAGGGAGGCTGACCCATTGCCACGTTGCCAGCAGGCAGGAAATCTTTGGAATGAAAAAGAAAGAGGTGGGCAAATCACAGGCAGGAATAGACCTCCTGAGGCTCCAAGGTCCCCAGCGATCACGGGGGCAGTTCCTGGAACACTTACAAAGTGGTCGGCAACGTGGAACTGCCCAGTAGCCTTTGCACATTTCTTGAAGGAAATTGCTCGGAGTGGCCCATAAAGGCTGGTGTACCTCCTTGATTTAACAATTGGAATTGTTAAGCGAGGACTACCTGAATTGAAATTCTTAAATCAAGGATGGCTGAGACATTATCTGCGGGCCCCTCACAGAACCAACCTCAGCCCAGAGCACATGTGTGCCATGCTGGACCTCTGCCCGACCACTATCTATTTTAAATACAGTGAAGGTTTCTACAGGCAGAAAGATGGCTGCACCATGAGTTCACCTGCACCTCCACTGTGGTTACAAAGCCATCGGGACAAGATTCAGCAGTCCCTCTGCATCTTAAAGTCAGAGGTCACTTTTTTGAAGACAGCAAAGTTCCACGTTCAGGACAGAGAGGACCACTAGTTTGAAAGGAGGGTCAAAGAGGCCATCTACATTAAAATTGAACAGCCCTCTATCAACACAGAGGGAGGGGGGGTACAACCTCTCCCCCGTTTACAACACGGTCCTTCCAGCAGTCCTGAAAAGGTCCCGTACCCACTTGCCCTATTCAGGTGACTCTCAGAGTGGCCTCAATGACTCTCAGAACAGCCAGATGACTGCAAGGGAGGATATAAATTCTTCCATTCTCCACCATTTAGTCAGAACCGAAGAAGTTTCTTGGATGAGAAGTGAAACATCTTCAAGGGGAAAAAAGTCCCGTTGCCTTTTGAGAAAGCACCTTCGGGACATCATGGAACGTAACTAGCCTATCCATGGAAAAACATTGGCAAGGAGAAGGCACTTACTTTGGGCAGCTGCATTAACAGTGGGACTGCAGACGGTGGAGCTGAACTTTGGCTTTGGGCAAGGATTTCTTGGCTCATTTGCTCTCCGCTGGGAAGCTGCCACAAAAGGTGGTGGGGACCCATGGGATGGAAGAAGCTGGGTCCCACCCTTCATCGGACAGTGGGCCCTGAGAGGGGAACCGGCGGCATCTGTGGAACCAGATGGAAGAGCATCTCCCTGGAGGGGCTGCTTCTCAGCTTGGCTACTGGCCTTCCATTCCAAGATCAACTGGAAAGGAAAGAGAGAGAGAGAGAGTAAGGGGGGAGGGACGGGCGGAGGGAGGGGTGAGATGGGAATGGGAGGGAGGGAGGTGACAGGAGTAGCCAACAGCCCAGAAGACTTAAGGCTTAAGCTACAGAAGGAACGTGACAGACTAGAACACTAGAAGCGCTATCTAACAAAATGAAATGCAGTGGTGAGAAAAGGTTCTAAGCAAAAAAAAAACCCACAAACCCAAATGCAGAGATATACTGTCGCAGGCGGCACCTGGCCCAATAGGAGTAACTCTGAGAGGGATCTTGGGATCCTAGTAGAAAATGGGTGTGAGCCAGTATTGTGCGGCAGCAGCCAAAGAGCCAATGCTTTTTTGGCTGCTGCTGTTATCCCTCGGTTGATGCTGCCCAAGGCTTGGTTGGTCTTTTTGCCAGCTGCACCACATTGCTGGTTCATATTTAAGTGGTGGAACACCAGGGCACCCGGATGATGTAGGGTATAGTTTATCAAATGCCCTACTGCATCCACAGAATTTCCATTCATTTAGTCACTTTATAAAGGAGGCAATTACATTTGTTTGGCCTGACCTGTTCTTAACAAGCACATGCTGGTTTCTAGTAATCACCTTGTTCATTTCTAGATGCTCACAAATCCTCCACTTGGTTATCTTTCCCAGGATTCTTCCCAGGTATTGATGTCAAGTGGATGTCAAGTATAATTTCCTGGATCCATTCCCCCCCCCACCCCCCTTTTGTAGACTGGAACCACGCCAGTTCTCTTCCGGTGCTTTGGCAGTTCTGCTCCAGGAGCTCTCAAAGGTTTCATTCATGGATTCTGAGACCACACCTGCCAATTCCCTCCGCACCCTGGGGTATAAACCAGCCTCTGGCCAGGAAACCTAAAACTCAGTGAGGCAATTCCTATTTTGACCTGCATTCTCCTTTTGTCTCCCAATGTGCTGCTTTTGACAGGTTGGGCTATTTTTTTCCTTTTGCATAAATGCACAGATGTAAAAAAGGAATTGAACACTTTTCATCTTCTCCTGTCACCTTCTTGCCCTTTTTTCCAGCTAGTGGGCTTGACTTTCCTCTTGGTCCTTATATAGAAACCTGTTCTGACCCCCCTCGTCCCACACCAAAGCCCACTCCGAGCCAGAGATAAATTACAGCATTTAATTAACAGACAAGCAGGTCCTTGGCAGCAACACAGCACAGAGAAGCTTGGGCAGCAATAAACACAGGTAAGGCTTGGCAGCAATCCAGCCTGCCAAGCTCATACAATGTTCTCCGACATTCGATTCTGTGTTGACTTCTGCAAAGAGGGCGTGTGCACAAGTAGCCTTTTTATAGTCTGGAGAGGAGCCTAATGACCACCAGCTGAGTGCAATCACCTCCTGTAATTGTTCCTGATGCCTAGTAGCTCTTCGATGGCGTGCATCCAGGAACAACTCACTACTGGCGTCCGGCTCACCCTCCCCTTGTCTCCTCCCCATTGGTCCAAGGCTCAGGTGCCTCCTGGTGGCCAACCAGCCTCTCTGCATCCTGCTCGGAGTCGGAACCCTGTCCAGGGTCCTCCACATCCTCCAGAGCCGACTCAGAGGGTCCCCTCGCTGTCGGAGTCTGGGGGCAGCTCCAACGGCTCCTGCTGGGCCACAACAGAAACAGGTTTATCAGAAACCTTTTTGCAAACTCAAACTAGTTTTCTGCTCTAGTTACAAGCCCCTCTTTCCCTCATTTCTTTTGGCTCTTTGGCCTGCCACTATTATGTTTCCCCTTTTTATCCTTCAGCTGACGAGAGGGCTCCTTGTACAACCGAGCTGCTCACGTTTTTCTTCCTCTGTGGTATTTTGTTTGGGCCTTCGTTACTTTGTTTTCGGTTTCCCAAGCATCCCAAACTGTTTTCCCTTCAGGATTTCCATCTATGGAATCCTTTCTATTCTTTCTCTTAGTTTGTTGAAATCAGTTCTTAAAATCTAGAAGAGTAGCCTGACTTTGTTCAGTAACCCTTGCCCGCATCAAGACAAACCCTAGTGTGGCATGGTCTCTCTCCCTCCCAAAGTTCCTACAACTTCCGGACAGGCGTCTTCAGCTCTCTTGGGGCTATTGAGATCTCCCAAGAGTAGGATGAAAGGCCCCCTCAGGGCCCGTAGGGGCAGGGGGTTACCTCATAAACCCGATTGCGATACTCGGCCACCGAGAGCTGCACGTCATCAGCCAGAGGGAGGGTCACACTGTAGTCGAGAGCAGGCTCTTTGGCAGCACAGTGGAACCTACCGAGAGAAGGCCAGCTGAGCACAAGGCTGACCGAAGGAGGCTGAAATGGGCACAGAAACGACTTTGGCCATCTGAGAGGCCAGTTGGCCGTATCGAAGCTCCATGGAGTTCTCACCTTTGCACGTAGGGGTGCTGCAGCGCCTCCTCTGCTGTTAGCCGCTTCTCAGGGTTAAACACCAACAGCCGTTTCAGAAGGTCCAGGGCCTGGGCAGGGGTGGAGGCAGGCAAGAGCTCCTCCAGAGACAGCTGGGGCCTGGAGCCGAACAGAAAGCACGCTGCAGTTCCGCTCCACAGAGTGCTCCCAGCCAGCCTTACCCAGGGCACTTGCTGGCCTGAAAGAGGCTGCCTCCTGTGTGATCCCCTCAGCAAAAGAAAACACTCACTGGCAGCTCACGCGGTTGATAACTGAGGTTTGGTAGTCAGAATGGAAGGCCTCCACATCTGCAAAGCAAAGCAACAAATCGGGGCCCCTGAGCGAAGAGCCTAGCTTGGGCCCCAACTTCCGACAAAACAAAATGCCAGGCGCTCTTTTCCTCCCTGCTCTTTCGGGCAGGTCCCCGGGATAGATGAAGGAGGGGCCTCCGGCAGGAATTAGGCCAGGCACACTGCACTCTCCTGCCTCTACACGTCCTTCTCCTGGATGGATGGTAGCTGGCTTTCCCATCCTTGGAGCCTGGCTGCCTTCCCTTCCCACTTGTCCACTTACTAGCCAGGAGCAGACACTCCCTCCCTCAGCAGCCATCCAGCAGGCCACCCATCCGTCCACACCCCAGAAGACACAGCATCTCAGAGCAGTCTTCTTTGAACACTCCCGATGGCCAATTGAGCAGAGGGTCTCCATGGGATTCCCAGAGGTTTCTGTCCTTCTTTTCGAAGAAGATTCCCTCGGGGTCTCAGGGACCACCGAGGAGCGCCTTCTCAGCTTTTCCAGCAGGACTCGGGGTCTGAGAGGTAAACTCTGATACCTCCTGCAGGGTGGAATGTTTTACAGAATTGTTGGTGGCTCTTCCAGACACAGATGAGTAAACATCACTGAAGCATGTAGCTTTTACCTTCTGCGCTGGGGGGAGGAATAACACGCAGGATCTGCTCTATTTGGTTGACGGTGGATGTTCCTGGGAACAGAGGTTTCCCCAAGAGCATCTCCCCCAAGATACAGCCGATGCTCCACATGTCCACCCCCTTGGTGTAACTGCAGGGAAGGAAGAAAAAAGGCAGCTGGGATCAAATCCCCCCCCCCAACATGCAAGAGGCCGCAGGCCCCTGGCCCCGAACATGGGAAGAGGGGCCAGCTTTGTGTTACTGCTGAACACTGTAACTGACACTGAACCATATTTAAGAGCTGTCAGTTATTGCAATGCCAAAAGAGGGGGAGGGGAGTAAACTACCGGCTGCCCTGCCAAAGGAAAAAAAGAAAGAAAGTGCACGCACTGCCTAGGTCACAGAAAAGGAAACATTGATCCAGGCAAGGGGGTTTCCTTGGAAATGAACCAGCAATAACAGGGGTGGGGGTGGGGGAGGGAAACCAATGGCTTCAGTTGTCTCCCTGAGCACTCAGAGCCTCTGACTCCCACAAGGCCTCACTCTTTAAAAACAACCCAAGATATTGGTGTCGCTTTACAGCTTGTATCTTTGCAACTCAAGAAGGTTTTTTTTTTAAGTCAGCGCAACCATTAAGAGGTGGCCAATTGGGTTTTAGCCAATTCTTATTTGAATTTATTGGCTCCTGAATTATCCTTTAATTATGGAAACACTCAAAAAATAAAGGAACCTCTAGCAGTTACAAGCCCAGAAGAGGCAGGAGCTTTGGAAGAAACACATTCACAGCACTGGAGAATAGGCCCATTTCTTTGAAGCTTTTTCAGATGCAATATGTGGATCCGCGAGCTCCTCTCTTAACTGGATATTTTGAACCAAGGTTGTTCCTGGTTCAAAATGGGGAGAACTGCTATTTGGTTCGCTGCTCTAATTTGTAAACTGTACCCTCAAATTGGCTCAAGGTTTGTACAAATTTCAAACGATCAATCCAGGAAGCCACAAACTCAGAATACAGGGAACAGTTCCCTTCTGTCATAATCTAGCAAGCATCTAGCTATGAAAACCTACGCATCCACAGCTTCACTCTGCAGCTCTAACTTGTTTAATCCCACTTAGTCCCTCAAAAAAGCTTGGAACATCTCTGGGAAGGGAAAGTAAAGCAGGAGAAAACCACTCTCCCTTCTTCTACAATTCACGTGGATTCCATTCCTTACCATTTTGATGCAAGCAGGATCTCAGGGGCTCGGTACCAGCGAGTAGCAACATACTCAGTAAGTGCAGGGTTGCCTTCATCTCTTTCAATTTGGCCCAGGGAACGAGCCAGTCCAAAATCACACAACTTCACAAAGCAGTCCCTGTCCAGCAAGATGTTGGAAGGCTGGAAGTGAAAGATGAAGAAAGGAAGGACTCATGCAACCATCAAATCACCTGACCCACTGGCATCCCACTATGCCCAGTTCTACTCAGAGGAGGTAAAATAGGAATATTTTGGAATAGCGGTGATCAAAGATAAGAGTTTCTTCTCAAAAAACTTTCCAGTTAATAAAAGAAATGCATTTTAGGACCTCAATGCAGGATGGAGAACGTGTTTTTGAGGGTAGGGTGGTACCTCGGAGGGGAGGGAAAGCCTAACCCCTTTCCCTTAAAATAATAATTCGTTTTCCAGTATAATCTTCTTTTATAAAGCCTGCTTTAAACCTTAACTGCCAAGTGACAAGTGAATTTTCTGGATACTGTGCATGCAAGATAAGGGTGCTTATGTTAGAGGGGAGATTATCTGCAGTCCACCTAATACAAGGTATGTTCTTCTCCATTGCTGGGGTACATTACCCCCCCCCCCCCCATACTCCCCTGGAGCCCATTACCCAGGGGCCAAAGGTTTCCTTGTCCTTCTTGTATCAGGCTAGGATTTAGCCAAGAAACAGGCCATGAAACTGACCCCAAGACCTAGGACTGATTCCCCCCCCCCCATTCCGTTCAATTGTATCTGATGCTCGAGACCACCTGAACAAATCCCTGTTAATTTTCTTGGCAAGATTTTTCAGAAGTTGTTTACCATTGCCTCCTTCCTAGGGCTGAGAGTGGACGGGCCCAGCCCAAGGTCAGATGGCTTTCATGCCAAAGGCAGGACTAGAACTCACAGACTCCCAGTTTCTAGCCTGATGCCTTCACCATGACACGAATTGGCTAATTACTTTCTCTCAATTTAACTGACCTCATAGTTAAGCTATAAACTATACAACCCGGGAAAGGAAGTATAGAAATATAGTAAGTAAATTAAGTGCTTGGGAGAAGGTTGGACAAAGATAACTCAGGCCCCACTCAACTTATTTTCTATTCTACATAAATAGGAATAAATTAAAGGAGGTTGTGACACCTCCTCACCCCCAAAAGTCCCATTTCAGGGAATGTGGTTGAGAGGCCTGGGCTTCAGCTCCAGAAGATTCTGGAGGAAACAGATTATCTGGGCTCAATCAGGTTTCAAGCCAGGATTCAGTATAAAAGCCACTGTAACCACTCACCACTGTTAAACTATTCACTAAGGCTGCATTACTATTACTATTAGTCTTCTCATTGTTCCTATCACCCATCTCCTCCTCCCACCTATGACTGCAGGAGTGTCTCTTTGTTGCTTGTATCCTTATGATTGACATTTACTGTTTCCTGATTGCTTATTGTACCCTATGATTATCATTAAGTGTTGTATCTTATGATTATTGATGAATGTATCTTGTCTTTTTGTGTACACCGAGAGCATCTGCACCAAAGACAAATTCCTTGTGTGTTCAATAAAAATTATATTCTATTCTATCATCAATAAACTTCCAATAAAATTATGTTCACGATCTGATATCCCTCCTGATGCCTCCTTGATCTCTCAGGGGCATTTGATTCCTTCTGAACCAGCTTTGGGGTTTGAGGCCAGGAGCTTTATGCCATTTCCTCTCATTTCTCCCTGGCTACCTTCAGTCGCTGCCGACAGGTGTGGAGCGATGGTGCCTTTGCTCAGGCTTTGCTACTGCCTCCTTAACATGCGCGTGGAGCCTTTGGGTGAAGCCTTTGGAAAGGGCTGGATGAGAAGTGAGACTATCGGGATGTTACCCCAGTTGTGTACGGCTGGCCAAGGGATGTGGCCCAAATCCTAGCCAAGTGCCTGGATGTAGAGTGGCTGATTGTGGCTAATGTTCTGTTCTTCTGGTCACCTGTGTCTTTTTCTAAAAAGTCCTTTGTCTTTTTATTTCTAAATGCCTAGAGTCAACAAGAAGTTGGAAGGAGGGCTTAAATTTGATAAATAAATAAAATTAATACCTTCTGGTCCCTGTGAATAACATTTCCCGAGTGGATAAATTTGGTGGCTTTCAAGAGCTGGTACAGGATGTAGCACTTATGAATATCTTTCAGTAAATTTCCCTTCTTGATCACTGCATGCAAGTCTGTTTCTGAAACAGGGGACATAAAAGCAGCAATGAATGTGTTGCATCATGCTTGCAATACCTAGCCGTTGTTCCAAGGGTGCTGAAGGCCAAAACACTTCACTAGCACTGAGCAGAATACATCACAAACATTGTGGAATGAGAGATTTGGCTTTAATTTTCAGGTTTCCTATTGGCAGAGCATAAGTTCCCATTATAAATCCTAACCTGCTAAAGGATTCTTCTATATACTTCCATTATTAACACATTTTTATTACCTTGAAATAACTCTGCAAATTGCCGAACAATTTAAATCACCCCAAGACCCTTGTCTTGCAAGTCACCTCACAAGTTTATCTTCCATTCAAGCTTTCATTTGAAATAGCATTTACAAATTTGCTTTTATTTATTTATTTATTTATTTATTTATTTATTTAGCTACCTTTGAGGCAGTGTTAATTCCTGGCAACTGACTCCCTTAGTTCCTAGAATTTTATTCATTTATTACAATTATTTTATATCCCTACTTTCAGGAAACAACACTCCCAAAGTGTTTACAACAATGTAAATAACTATAAATGAAAATGCAATAAATATTTAAAAACAAGCAAACTTCTAGAATTCGAACCCAGCTGGACAGACTTCTGTAGTGCTGGCTGCCTGCCTTCCTCCCTCTCTCATGGGAAGCTGGGAAGAGCTCACCCATGGATTCGAAAACCAGATAAATGTCCTTGTCATTTTGAGCCCGGATGACATTCAGGAGCTGAATGATGTTCGGATGCCCTCCAAATTCCTGCAAGACATAAGACCAACAGAGCCCTGACCTATGCTCCCGTCCTTCCAAGCTGGGGATCGGGGCCACAATTACACAGGAGTTTTTCTTCTTTTTCTAGGGCAGGCTCAAGTTGGCTGGGGGGAGATCACTCACTAGACACCCCCTGTGTAGGGCACCACAGGATTCTACTCTCCTCCTTTTCAACATCTATCTAAAACTGGGTTGGGTCACCTGCCAATGTAGAGTTATACTTTTAATTTTATCTTTTGACTTCAGGCTGGCCCAGGCATGTTGGTATACAATCCAAGTGTGTGTGTTTGTGTGTGTGTGTGTGTGTGTGTGTCTTCCTGGATTTGCAGCTCCTGCTTGAAGAGCGGGTATTACCAGGAAGGCCTTCACGTAAGTCGTTTCATGCACCGATTGGGCTTTAGATTGGGGGGGGCCTTGGCGTTCAGAGACTCATTCATGCCCTAGTCACCTTGCAGCTTGAACACCGCAGCACACTTTACATGGGGCTGCCCCTGAAGATCAGCCAGAAACTTCAAGTGCTCCAAAATGTGGTGGCATAAACAATTATGCCTCAACATGCCCAAGGAACACTTCTGCTTGGCCAGGTATATTCT
The DNA here is from genome assembly GCF_009769535.1 of Thamnophis elegans. Lineage (NCBI taxonomy): Eukaryota > Metazoa > Chordata > Lepidosauria > Squamata > Natricidae > Thamnophis > Thamnophis elegans. Next base: position 80,793,402 of record NC_045548.1, on the reverse strand, counting down.
TCTCCCAGGCCTTCAGCAAGGGACCCCTCTCCACTTCACCGTGTTCACCCTTTATTGTCTTTTATTGATTTTATTGAAATTTCATTTGATTGTTGCAAGCTGCCCAATTTCATTCAGTCAGGCAGCATACCAGTTTAATTAATAATTGTCATTACTGTTAGATGGGGCAAACAGGAAGTCTGCCTCTTTTGCCAAACCCTTCAGCCGTAACAAACCAAGCAAGCCCTTCTAAGGGAAACTTGCAGACTGCAAAGTCGTTTTCATATACACTGTCCTCTGAGAGTCGACCGTTCATATAAAATCTATTATTTCTTACAAAGCTATTGAAACCCATACACAAATCCAAAAATACTGGCCAAGGCCCCCATTTGCAAAGGTTGCCCAGGAACTGCCCAGGGACCTGCTCTCAAGCGCCTCCTTCAACTGTTTCAGAAGGATCGATTCAAACCTTTCAGGGGGGGAAAAGCTTCCCAAGACAAGGGAGGGGACGAAGGGGGATGTGGGGGGGGGTCGGCCGGGGCACCTTGCTGAGCAAGCAAGCAAGGCCAGCCCTGAACCGGCACCCGCGGGGGTGGGGGGGGGGGTCCGCCCTCCAGGCTGCTTCCTTCGCGGGAGGCGCCTTCCCACCCTCGCCCACTCGGAGCCCCGCGACGCCTTTCGGGACGGAGCTGGCCGGCTCCGCTGAGCCCCGGCATCCCCTCAGCAGCCGTCTCGGCGGGGCGATCCGAGCGGGGCCCGGCGCGGAGGCTCACCTGGAGGAACAGGATCTCCCGGAAGGTCCTCTGCAAGGGAAGAGCGGCAGGAAGGCTCGCGCGGGCCGGGCAGGCAGCGAGGGAGGGCCTCCCCAGCCCCCCCAGCAGCCACCCCCGCCCCGGGAATCTGCCCCCCCCCGTCGCCGCCCGCGGGCTTCACCTGGGCGTCGGTTCGGTTGCGGAAGGCGTCGAAGATCTTCTTGACCGCCACGCTGGCCCCAGTCCGGCGCTCTGTCGCCTTCCAGACGATCCCGTAGGCCTGTGGGGGGGAAGGGGGGGGGCGGGCGGGGGTCAGCGAGGGGGCGGCGGGCGGGGGGAGACGAGGGGAGCCCCCTCCCCTTCCCGCGAGCGCACCCCTTTGCCCAGCCGCCGCTTGATCTCGTAGCGCCGCGCCACCGGCTCCTCCACCTCGGCCGGCGCCCCGCTCATCCTCCGGCCCGGCCGCCGCCGCCGCCGCTGCTAGACGCGGTTGCCCTGGCAACGGCCGGCCCCCGCACGCGCGGCCCTGTCCCCGCCCAGCGGAAGCGCCCGCCCTCTGGCGTCCCCGAGGCCCCTCCCCTTCCGCCTCTCCGGTCCCCTCGCCCGTGTGGCCCCGGGATCCTCCCTGTGCCGGGTTCCGCTCGGGGCTCTCCCGCCGGCCTGGAGGTGCCGGGGCGGAGCTGAAGGGCGCTCGGCCTCTCGGCGGGACACCCTCCGGCGGTCCGTTCAGCTTTTTCAGTCGAGGCGACGGATCGGTGCCTTCCGCGCGTTCCTTGGAGCCCGAACTCTGGTTTTCCTCCGGTGGGCAGCAAGGAAGCGGATCTTCGGGCTGAATTCTGAGTCCTGGAAGAGACGCGACCCCTCTCGACGGCCCTTCCCCGCGTCTAACCGGAGTTTTCTTCCGTTTCATCTGTGGCGCCAAATGCACGCACCGTTTCTTTTTGCCTCCTCCTGTGCAAAGATTTGTCTCCCTCGCCCCCTTTAATAAAATGGTTTTCCTGGAGTACTTTTGGTTCCGATGGCCACACGGCGCCTGTTAGGTTCGTCCACCTGGTGCAAGTGGGATTGAACCAGAATTCTCTTAATTTCAAAACACATAGACACATTTAACCACAATTTCAATTGGGAAAATGTGATCATCCTAGACCAGGCCGAGTCCAAACGATACCCAAATCCAGAAACTGCCAAAGGAGCCAACAGCAAACAGGCCAAAGAACCCTGACAGGGAAGCCACTGCGCTATAAACTGACAGCAAACACACACACACACACACACACACACACACACACACACACACCCACCCACCCACCCACCCCCTTACTAGCACTGATGTTTTTTTACCTAGTTTGGGTAATGAAATACCTGCAAGAAAACAGGCTCAGGGCATCAAGGACTCCTCAAGTGGAATTCAAATACTTTATTTCTGCACAGGAGCAAAGTGGAAGCTCAAAACTGACCGTTTCAATACATTCCAGCTGGAGAAGGAGGAGGAGACGTTCTAAATAGGTGTGCATTGAGGTTTTTATACTTCCTCACAGCTCAATCTTCACTTACACACTCGTTGGTTACCTACTACTTCATGTGTGGACTGATTGTGTGTGCAGTTACATATGCTATACAGCAGTGGTTCCCAAAGTGGGCAGTACCGTCCCCTGGGGGGCAGTGGGATGACTTAGGGGGGCGTTAAGAGACAAGGGGGGCAGCAGGGGGGGGGTGCTAAGAGGCAAGGGGGGGGTGGCAGAGGAGTGCTGAAGGTAGCCCCCTCGCAGAGCGCAATTCTGCCTGGGGCTCTGTTGGCTGCCAGTCAGCTGAGCACTTCCGGCAGGGGTGAATTATGGGCAGTTCAGAGAACCAGTAAAATGCACCACTGACTGGCTCCGCCCCCACCGAAAAACCAGGAAACTAATGACAATGCACTACAGTTTACATCCACGTGGTGATACTGATAGACTGTACCTGCCCCAAAAATCAGGTGGCAGAGGATTATTGCAAGTGAAGCAAACAGTTGAAGAAGAAAAACATGCAATGGCTGATTATTTAAAAGAAAGTCAAGAACATCTATTAATCGAAGTAAAGAACAAAAATCTACTGAAGGCCCAACAGACGAAACAATAAGACGGAACAAGAATACAGAAAAGATGTGATAAAATCAAGAATTGAGAATTGGCAGAACAAAGCACTGCATGGCCAATTTCTGGAACAAATAAAAGATAAAGTGGACAATGAACAAACTTGGTTATGGTTAACAACAGGTACATCGAGAGCCAAGGTGGCGCAGTGGTTAAATGCAGCACTGCAGGCTACTGCTAGATCAGCAGGTCAGCGGTTCAAATCTCACCGGCTCAGGGTTGACTCAGCCTTCCATCCTTCCGAGGTGGGTAAAATGAGGACCCAGATTGTTGGGGGCAATATGCTGACTCTCTGTAAACCGCTTAGAGAGGCCTGAAAGGCCTATGAAGCGGTATATAAGTCTACTGCTATTAAAGAAAGAAACAGAGTCACTAATCCTGGCTGGCAAGAACAAGCTATCCACACAAATGTCATTAAGGTCAAAATCGAAAAATCCTCTGATGATGCCGAATGCAGACTTTGCAAAGAAGCTGATGAAACTGTGGATCACATACTCAGCTGCTGTAAAAAAAATCGCGCAGACTGATTATAAATTGCGGCACAATTCAGTAGCACAAATGATCCATTGGAATTTGTGCAAAAATTATAATATTAAAACAGCAACAAACTGGTGGGAACATCAGCCTGAAAAAGTCACCGAAAATCAGATGGTGATTGGTCAAGATCTTTTGGGATGGTCAAGATCTTTTGGGATGGTCAAGATCTTTTGGGTTTTCACAGCCTGATGATGATGATGGTCAAGATCTTTTGGGATTTCCATATTCAAATGGACAAAATACTGGTGCATAATACACCAGACATCACACTGGTTGAGAAAAATAAGGTCACAATCATAGACATCGCAATACCAGGTGATAGCAGGGTCGCCGAGAAGGAACATGAAAAAATCGCAAAATACCAGGACTTAAAAATCGAAATCCAACGACTATGGCACAAACCAGCAGTGGTAATTCCAGTGGTAATTGGCACACTGGGTGCTATTGCAAAAGCACTGGAATTACATTTAAAACAGTTAAAAATTGACAAAATCACCATCAGTCAAATGCAAAAAGCCGCGCTGCTTGGATCTGCACGCATATTACAAAAATACGTTATGTCCTAGGCCCCTGGGTGGGGCCCGACTAGTAACCAATGCCAAATCCGGCGAAACAACTGGCCGCTGTGATACAATTGTACAACAACAACAACAATAATAATACCTACAACGCCATGACTGCGTTGCTAAGATCATTCACTGGAAATTGTGCCAAAAGTTTGGATTTGAGTACGGCACAAACCGCTGGGAGCATCAGGTTGAGAAGGTTTTAGAGAATGAGAAAGTCAAGATCTTGTGGGACTTCAGAATCCAGACTGAAAAAAGTATGATTTGTTGACCTTGCAATACCTGGTGATGCATGAATTGAAGATAAACAGCAAGAAAAAAAATCACAAAATACCGGGACTTGCAAATTGAAGTTGAGCAACTGGAAAAAGAAATAGTGTGTTGTCCCAATTGTAATTGGAGCCCTTGGAGCAATACCTAAAGGGCTACCTCGCTATTTGGAAATTCTAAATTTACCTGACTTGAACATTCTGATTCTACAAAAAAATACCCTACTTGGAACAACCTATATCCTCTGACGTTACCTTAACAGTTCCTAGGTCTTTGGTTAGGACTCGAGTTGCTGAGCTACCAACCAGCCCCAAAGGCTGTGAATCTCACCAAAGATTATCACCATCATCACCATCATCAGGCTGTGAAAACCATTCAAACCACAACATTAGCTGAAACAAGCCAGCTGATGTATGCAGCAGCCTTCATAACCACCAAAGAATTGGGTTTGAAAATACAAAAGAATCAAAGAGCCAAGAAGAGGAAGCCTAAAATTTGGTTGGAATTGAAGATCAAAAAATTTCGTGGCGATTTGAGCAACTTGAAGAACCTAAGGCAAGGTCAGCTGAAGAACAAGCAGGTCAAAAGCAGCCTGGAAGCAAGATACAATTTGGAGAATAAAGAGATTGTGATAGTAATTGAAGAGCTGAAGCAGAGGGTTGTTGCCGTTGCTGAAAAGGTTAAATGATATGATAACCGAGTAACTCAATTCAAGGAAAACTCACAGTTCAGAGCAAATCAGCACCAGTTTTATAAGAGCTTAGAAAGTGGAGATGGAGTAACAACAAATGAAAAGCCTGATAAAGAGAAAGCTCGGAAATTCTGGAAGAATTTGTGGGGAAACAACAAGAAGCCCAACAGAAATGCAAAATGGATCAAACAGATTGAGGATTCTATTAAAGTGCATAAAATGGAAGTTGTGAAAATAACAAAAGAAATGGTGCAAAGACAGTCAAGAAAAGTGAAGAATTGGAGTGTACCTGGACCAGATGAGTTACATGGCTTCTGGTTAAAGGCACTTACAAGTGTGCATAAAAGATTGGCAGCCCAAATGAACCAGATCTTAAAAACACCTGAAAATGATGAATGGATGACAACTGGAAGGACATTTTTGATCCAAAAAGATAAAGAAAAAGGAAAGGATCCTGGAAACTATAGGCCAATCATCTGTTTGCCAACAACATATAAGCTCCTTACTGGTATCATTGCAAACCAAATTTATGGATACTTGGAAAGAAATAACTTGCTTCCTGTAGAACAGAAAGGATGCTGCAAAAATTCAAGAGGAACAAAGGACCAACTGCTGATTGACAAACTAATCCTAAAGAATTCAAAGAAAAGACGAACCAACCTGTTCATGGCTTGGATAGACTATAAGAAAGCATTTTAATTCAGTTCCCCATAGCTGGATCAAAAAATTCCTGAAAATCTTTGGCATCAGCAGCAACATACAAAAATTCATGGAAACTTCAATGAACCTCTGGAAAACGAAGCTTATAGCTAATGAAGAAGTACTGGGTGAAGTTGAAATTAAACGAGGCATTTTTCCAGAGTGATTCCCCTTCACCCCTACTTTTTATACTCTCAATGCTACCACTGACAATCATTTTGAAGAAGATGAACTATGGATACAAACTTGCAAAAAAAGGACTGAAAAGTTTGTACTTGGGGTACATGGATGATTTGAAGGTGTTTGGTAAAAAAAAGCTGAACTGAATTTATTAATTGAAAGCACAAAAGAATTTAGCCAAGACATTGGTATGCAGTTTGGAATTGACAAATGTGCAACAATGGCAACCAAAGCAGGCAAGGTCATAGAAGATGATGGAATAGAACTTGAGAATGAAGAAATGATAAAGGCAGTAAAACCAGAAGAAGGCTACAAGTACTTGGGGATTTAAGAGGCCTCTGACTTAATGCATAATAAAGTCAAGGAATTAACTTCAGCCAAGTACATTCGACGAATTTGCAAGATATTAGATCCCAAATTGAATGGAGGAAACATCATAAAAGCCATAAATACCTGGGCTATACCTGTGATTCGATACTCTGCAGGAATAATTGATTGGACCCAGATGGAGTTGGACAATTTGGACAGAAAAACAAGGAAGCTTATGACAATGAATCATGCTTTGCACCCTAAAAGTGATGTTGACCGATTATATCTACCAAGAGCAGAGGATGGTCGAGGACTCCTACAAGTAAAACAGACTGTGGAAGAAGAAAAACATAGCTTGAATGATTATGTCCAGAAAAGTGAAGAACTAATGATTAAGGAAGTAAATAAAAGAGGCCTTTTAAAGAAAACTAAGTCAAAAGCTGAATATAAGAAAGAAGTAATTGAGAAGCGAGCTGAAAATTGGAAAAATAAAGCTATGCATGGCCAATTCTTGAAAAGTATTGAAGGCAAACCTGACCAAAAAGTAACTTGGAACTGGTTATGATCAGGAGCACTGAAAAAAGAAACAGGCAGCTTTATTTTGGCAGCTCAAGAACAAGCCTTAGCCACAAACTGCATGAAGGCAAAAATTCAACATGTTACCACCAACAGCAAATGTCGCCTCTGTAATGAGAAAGATGAGACAGTCGACCACTTGATCAGTGGGTGCAGCAAAATTTCACAAACTGACTACCTACAAAGCCATGACTGCGTTGCTAAGATCATTCACTGGAAATTGTGCCAAAAGTTTGGATTTGAGTACAGCAAAAACCACTGGGAACATCAGGTTCAGAAGGTTTTAAAGAATGAGAAAGTCAAGATCTTGTGGGACTTCAGAATCCAGACGGACAGACACTTGGCCCACAACACACCTGACATAACAATAGTTGAAAAGAAAAAAGTATGGTTCATTGACATTGCAATACCTGGTGATGCATGAATCAAAGATAAACAGCAAGAAAAAATCACAAAGTACCGGGACCTGCAAATTGAAGTTGAGCGACTGTGGAAAAAGAAATAGTGTGTTGTCCCGATTGTAATTGGAGCCTTTGGAGCAATACCCAAAGGGCTACCTCGCTATTTGGAAATTTTAAATTTATCAGACTTGAACATTCTGATTCTACAAAAAACAAAACCACCCTACTTGGAACAGCTTATATCCTCCGACGTTACCTTAACAGTTCCTAGGTCATTGGTTAGGACTCGAGCTGTTGAGCTACCAACCAGCCCCAAAGGCTGTGAATCTCACCAAAGATTAACCACATAATGATGATGATGATATGAAGTAAAGTTTTATAGAGCATATTTTTACCTGAGCCTCTTCTATGAGCTAATATTGAAGTACCTGGTCTTCACTGACCAGGCCTTCACTGGACTATGGTTAAAATACCAGGCCTTCAGATTCTATAGGTGCGGGGGACAAAAAAGCCTCTTTGTTTTTAAAGAGGCACTGGAGAAATGCTTCCCTCCTCAAGAAGCCACTGCTGAACTCCATGGTTCAGGACAATTTTTGTGCACTCATCTTTCCTTTTTAGGGAAGGTGGTAGCGTTACAACTCCCATTTCCTCCAGGATCCTTTGATTATCTCGACCCTTTTCAGTCAGATTTCAAGCCTGGGTAAGGAAGAGAAATAACATTGGTTGCACTCATGAATGTTCTCTGGTGGGAGTGGGATGGAGGTAGTGCATCCATCCTTACCATGGTTATCCCTTAGAAGCATCAGAGTAAAACATTTTTGTATTTTAGTGATCTCTCATGCGTATGTGGTGAGCTTGACTGGCCATCAGGTCCCCTTACACCAAGGACACTTGGGTATTTTTGTCTTCTTGACTAGTTAAGAGTAAGGAAATCCAGAGGGAAAAGCCTGATTCTTCCTAGCATGACTGACTAAAGCTAACGAGAGAAAAGTAACTTATGACAAGGTGTGTTTTGCTGGTGTGAATTGGGACCAGAGAAGAGAGTGGGAGCCACAGTTCCTAAACATGAACCAAAGGTCGTTTCCCCAACCCGCAGCTCATTCTCCAAGACTTTATGCCAGAGGCTGACATTAATCTCCTGAGGGCAGGAGTGGTTTTGTGGCCCATCCTTCCAGAGGCAGATTCCCCCACGTACCCAGATGGAGAGGCTGTATGCGTGTGAATGGATGGATGAAGTGTAGGGAGGTTAAGGAATTGATTTCCCATGCTCACATTCTCCAAGACTAACCTACACTGACGCTCCCTAGAATGGAAAGACAATAAGCACATTTCTACTTGCTCCAGATTAGGGTTGGAGAGGTCTCCTAGTCTGCCCCATGGAGAAACAATTATGGTCAAGGGAGAGCATCTCTGGCACTTTGTGCTGGAATCGAGAGTTGTATTAAAAAGATATTCTGCTGAAATGTGGAATCAGTAATGTGCCCATCGGGGACACATGTTCTAAAGTGTCTTAAAGTTAGCCCACCCAACATCTGTTAACAAACCAAAGTAGCTTACCATGTCTAGCTTGGGAAGTAGAACTGGGGTGCTTCTGTCATGGAAGCCCAAGGCCACTTCCAGTCCTGCGGTTCTGCTAGCCCATAGCCACAAAGTATGGTGTGCTCTGTGTAGGGATATGTGTAGATTTTTCTTAGGTGACCGGGAATACACATACCAGTAAGGTACCTGAGGCTGGAGCTTGCTCAGTGGTACACGTGGTACCCTGGCTGGTGCTGATGAAGCACCTTCACCTTAACCTTATACCTTAACCACACAAACCAAAGAACAAAATCATACCAACTTCAGTTTCATCCAAAGAAAGTGATGGCTTTTTGTTTAGAATTTTGAGGTAGGAAACAGGCAACTTTAAAATAAACTTAATGAACTTTATAGATCTCATACTATCCAAAAATGCAGTAATTCACCACTGCTTTGCTGTTGCCTGGCTCCACCCACTGCATCCTTTGTTTTCCTCAAACTTAAAACCTGAAACCCTACCCATGCAAAAGAAAGCGTCATGTACTTGACAATTAAAAAGCAATTACCAGAAATATATGTACATTTGCATAGTTTATTCCAGTCACAGAATTTATAACTGCTTTAAGCAGAATTATCAGCCCTCTAGACAACTGATAAACCCATTTGTCCCCGTCCCCAATGAGCTCTCTTTTCTTCCCAAATACTTTTAGATTCTGCCGGCCCTTTTTCAAAGATTTAAGTACTGCCCAATTGAACATAATCAGGAGGAAGAAGGCTGGCTCTTGAAACAATGGCCTGAGCAAGGGAAGTCTTCGGGTAACTTGTCTTCGGGTGTCAGCCCCTTGGCCAAAACCCTTCATTTTCTCTAAGTACTTATAAAGTACTTATAAAGTGGTAATTTAGTCTAAGTTACCTGAAGAATCCCAACTAATAATCAGCACTAGACTCCTGAGACTACCCAAGGAGCCCTGAAATAGGTTGCAGCAAAGGTCCAGCATCCTGTCCATGAAAGTCAACTGATGTTTTTGGAAAGTCCGACAAAAGGTCACAGAATGCGTGCATTGAGAGACCTTAGGAAGAAACCCTCCAAATCATTCCAGAGAGGTGGCCAACCAGCCCCATTTGGAAGCCTCCAGGAAGGGGGAGATCTAGGCAAGTGGTTCCACTGCTGAACAGCATTTCCAGGAAGATCTAGAGCTTGGCCTTCAATGGCTGGCTATGGGAGCAAGTGGTTTTGCTCATAGAGGTAGTACAGCATCTGCATAAGTTCTCAATGAGTTGAGATCCTCAATGAATTTGTCGTACCTTCTTTGACCTAGTATTGAAGTGGAGCAACAAAGATTAGTATACCATTTACCAGACCAGTTGGGGTGTGTGTGTGAGAGGGGGGGGGGAAGGGAGGGAAGGAAGGAGGGAGGGAGGGAGGGAGAGATGGGGGAAGGAGGGAGGGAGGGAAAGAGAGATGGGGGCGGACAACGAGGAAGAAACAGCAATCATTTAGGTTGCTTCCCATCAAGGAAGATATTTTAGGAAGGTGAGGATGCTGTTCACATGAAATGCCTCATTTGAAGACTAAATTAACCAGTCTTCTGGTTGGGAACAATAAATTGAACCACACACTTAAAAACTGGGTGCTAAGTCACAAAGGAATAGAGAAAGGTGAAAATGAATAAAGGATTCCCTATTTAAGATTTTAATGGCTTCACTAAGCTGCCGGCTAACGTCCTTTGTGGGTCTTGCTAATACCATGTGGGATGTCACTTACATGAATCAAATTCACAGCTGTTTACCTTGATCACCTCCAGGAGTTTTTCCATCCCTTTTTGGAGACTCTCAGGTATTCCTAGTCACGTGCCAAGACTAGGCACAGGAGGCCCAATTCTGGCCAATTCACTGCTTCTACCACAATCAGCAAGCCCATGAACTACAAGTGGCAGCCATGCTTCTTATCCCTTCCAGCCTAGCAAGGCCAAGCAAGACAACGTAATTAAATAAATGTCCCTTAACATTTCTTTACAGGGCTCTGTTCATTTCAGCCTAGCCCTTAATCTGAGGAGAAAGAACACAATGCACTCTCTGGTCTCCGTACCAGAGCTCACTGGGAATGTGCCCGTGTCGTTCCCCCCCCCCCCACCCCCCCAGGAAGGAAGGTGGAGGGGGATCTTGCAGCAGCCACAGGAAAGAAGTGAAGATAACTGACACTTTAGGCAAAGTTATGTTATCTTTGAGTTATGTTGTCTTTGAGATATCTGGAAAGGGAACTGAAGAGAGAAACTTTTGGAATGAATTATCTAAATTCCAAGGGAAGTTAGGTGAGATCCAATCACTTGAAATCCTGAAGGAGGAAACAATCCGAGAAGGATGAGAAGAATTCTAAGAAATCCTGTAACGGACTATCAGAAATAACCCAACAAAAGAAAAATAAGGTGGGTGCTGGGTGGGGGGAATTTGAGGAAGCCAGCAAGGATATGGGAGTTCTTTCAAATGCTGAAGAGAAAAAGAGATGTATACAGAACATGGAAAGAGGAACAACAAATGTGTCAAAAAATAAAGCCCAACAGATTGTAGGCCCATCGTAAGAAGAAACCGCTTAAGGCTGATGGGTGCAAAGGCAGCATCTTACTTTGCATCTTCCCCCAGAATAAAAATGGTGCTACGGTTATGAGGAAACTGCATTTCGGGACAAATGTGGTGGAACCATCAGCTGAAGCCGTCTTTCTCAGGGAATAAAGAGACAATCCAGTTTAGAGTCTGTTTGGGGTGACACCAGCGGTTTCCCAAGGGAAGACAGACAGTCTGGCAGGATTCTTGTAATAATAGGTACCGTAATCGACAATATAATATCCATTTGGGCCTACACACCGGTGGTTCTGGTTGCCTAACCCTAACCCCAACAGATGAGGACAAGAGAGAAATTAGATTATTTTGAATGCTCCAGAGCCACACGGATTACAATCTTGGGTGTTGAGGGTGATTGCAGAATATTCTTGGTAACCTCTGAGAACTTCTGGAAGACCGGAGAGGTTGGAGAAGACTGGGGAAAATCAAATCTTAACGATAAATTTCCTGCCAATGAGAACAATTACTCAGTGGAACAGCTTGTCTCTGACGCTGTGGGTGTTCTATCACTGGAGGTTTTTAAAAAGAGATTGGATAGAATGGTATAGGTTCACCTGTTTGGTAAGGTGGACTAGAAGACTTCCAAGGTCTCTTCCAACTCTTATTCTATTATTAAATTCCACCTTCAAAAAGGGAAAGAGAAGGACTTGAGAAACTACTGATCTGTACCTTTGACCTCTTCTGGGCATTGTCTTCAAACAGACTATTTGTGTGCACTTGAGAAAGAAATACAACAGTTAAGAAGAGCCAGCGGGGGTGTGGGGGGTGTTTCACACAGAAATTATCCCAGACTATAATCCTGGAGAGAGTTACTAGCTTAGTAGATGAAGGGAATCTTTTAAACATCATAAACCTGTATCTCAACAAATTCTTAGAGTGTTTCTAGACACTCTTCACTAGAGACTTCCTTCCAAGCTGAAGAGCAGCCATTAGAAATCACTTTTTGGGGGTACAATCATTCAGCCAATGGTGAGTCCATTTTACAGTAGTTTCATCCAGCCGTAACGCTCGGGGGGGAGGGGGGGGGGAGGCACAGAGCTCATTTTATCAAGGGCTTGGAGGAGGGAATTGCGTGGGGAGAAAACTTGGAAAGTTTTCTCTTGTCAGTTTCCTGACAAGAGAGAAGATTTGAAAAGATCTAGAGCAGCCTGAACAGTGAGCTGAAATGAAGAGTTTAGAATGACAGAATCGCTAAATTCTGCATCTTGGTGGGAAACATGTAAGGCACTATTCCAGGATGGCATAAGCATGACTTGATAATAGTGCATGTGAAGGGGATCCTGGTGTTCTCATCAACTATACATGAGCAGCTGCTAAATAGGCAAATGCTATCCTGGGTGCATTTGCAGCAACATAAAAATCCAAATCCCAAGAAGTAAACACTCTACCCTGCCTTCGTCAATCCCCACCTGGAGGCCTGTATCCCACCATGGCCTGCGTCATTCAAAAGGCTGCCAGAGCTCTAGGAGAGACGGTGGGAGAGCTGGATATGCTTAACCTACAGCAGGGAGACACGAGGTCGGTCTTCCCACATCCGAAGGGCTCTCAGAGGGCAGGACCAGAACCAGGATGCTCAAAGAACAAGGAGGAGGTCAGGCTGGCCTGTGAGGCAAATTTACTGGAGGTCTTCCAGCAAGAAGGTCATCTAGCAAAAAGATTCTCCTGCAAGGCTTCCCAAACTTTTTCCTTCATTACTCAAAAACCTCCCATCCGAAAGTCATTTTTACCCAATGTAGGAAAACCACTTTAAGTCAATTTAAAAGACTCTGTTGCGATTGGGTAATGGGGTTGTGTGCCGTTACCCAAAGAAAAATCACTTTTACCCAATTTGGGATAATTTACCCAGTTTTGGGAAGCACCGTTCTAATGAATTGGAGCAATGACCTCTATGTTTTTCTGTGTTGACTCCACCTCCCCTTGTGGATTCCTTAGCCCTGCCTCTCCCCAGCCCCACCACAAATGGACTTGTCCCCACAAAGAAAATGTCCAGTAAAATGGTGGGCCCTGAAGGAGGAAGGGCTGCTGCAGGGGGGAAACGTTCACAGGCAGTGGCCCGGGATGGTTGCCCACAGCTGGGCCCCTAAGAATGGAACTTGCCCCCAAAGCAGCTGTGTTGCCAACTGCTGCCTCTTCATTCATATTGTTGTGTTTTTCTCCCCTCTCTTGAGGGAGTTCCTAGGTGTGGGACTAATCTTGAGCCCCTCCAAAGAAAGTTAACCTCTAGTGGGATGCTGGCCTCTTAGCTCCCCCAATGGTCATTTAATCCTGCTTGGTGCCCCACTTTCCCCACTCCCCCAGCCCCAGCCCAGCTGTCCTGCTGCTAGAACGGGCTTGGAAATGGAAGGTCTGCCAAGGAAGGCCTGCCACAAACCTTGGTCTCAGGCAGGGCCATCCCTAGAAGCCTCCTCAGTCACTTTTTGGTTTTGAAGGAGCCCAGGAGTTTTGGCATGAACTTCCCCATCTTCTTGTCTTTGGCATCCGTCTCGCATTCCTCCTCGCTTTGCTCCTCTTTCTTGCAGAAAACCTCAAAGCGGCTGTAGACACGCTTCTCCTTCCTCATGCTCTCCATCCTCTTCAGAAGAGAATCCCGGTCCTCCGAAGGCTCCCTCTGTGGGCCCCGCTTATGGCTCCCAAAGCTTTCTGATCTGTTAATCCCCGTGTTCCTCTCGTCCCCTTTGCGGTCTAAACTTGTGGCGGACCTGGACAGGTCAGGATTACTAGCCGCTGGAAGCTGCCTGGCCAGCTCTGCCCGGTTCTTCTGGCTGTTGGCCGAAATCTGCTCCAGAATGACTTTCGTGTCGTCTCGGAGGTTGCTGCTGTAGAGGACGTTGGCCGAGGAGGAGGGCAGCCGAGGTTGAGGTGCTGGGTTCGCCCTGACGACGGGCACCGGTGCAGCCAGTTTGGGAGATTTCTCCTCTTCTATGATCTCCTGAGAGTCGCTCCGGGACATTCGCTTGAGGGCTCCTGTGCTCAACTTATCGGGCTTCCAGCTCTCCAGGCCTGCTTCTTCCTCTGTTTTTTTCTCAGCTTTGGGATTTAGCAACTGCTTTAGCTTGAGAGACCCCTTCCTAAAAAACTCCCTTGGGCTCTGTTCCTGCTTGCAACTTTCTTCCTCGGGCTTACTGAGAGAGCTGTCAGAGCCCTTGGAGGAGACGGTGCTGAGCGGGGCCTGTGCTGGCTTGTGGTCTTCGCTTTCAGGTCCATCTCCTCCTTTGAAAGAGACGTTTTCCTTCCTGTCTGCCACGGCACGTTTCTGAGTTTCTCCCACAAATATTAGGCTCTCCTTCTCTGGAAGACTGGGTGGGTCTGTTGGGTAGAACCGAGAAGCAAGCTTGTCCGTCATATTGCTCCCGTGGACCGTGGGGTCCTTGCTAAGCACGTCGTTCGCTGAGGCAGACCCTCCAAACTGCTCCTCCGACTCCAGGTGCAGCTTATAAGGGCTGAAGGAGTCCTTGGAGTCCAGCATCCGGCTCTCCAGAATCTTGTACTGCACTGACTTCGTGCACTTTTTTTCTGCATTCTGGGATTCTTCCTGGAGAAACGCAGACATAGCCTTGGTGTGGCTGAGGGTGGCGCTTTGTGAGTCTTTCCCCACCGACTTGTACTTTTCCAGCAACTCGGCCACTTTAGAGACAGAGGTGGCTTTAATGGTTTCAGCGTCCCTGGTCATTTCGGTGGAGGTCTGCTCTTTTTGCACCATTTGGACTTTCTCAGTGGATGAGTTTTGCTGGTCTAATTTGGCAGCACTAAAAATAAGAGAAGATCGAAGTCGCGAACTCCTCTGGATCAAGGGATTTATCCTGCTCCGGAAGGGATCCTGTTTCACCACCGAGGTTTCTTCTGGCAATCTCTCAGTTCCAGAAATGTCTTTGGCATTTGGAAGCGGAGGTTTGAAAGTGGTGAGGAGGTCACTGGGATATCTAGTAAGGGGTTCTGGAGGACAAAGTACCTCGTTATGCGTCTCCGACTCCACGGGCATCGGAAGGCCTTCCTCTCCCGGGTCAGACTGACACCCGCTAAGGTAGGAGGAAATTCTCCAGTTGCGTAACCCTGCCCTGTTCTCCTGAACCTTCTTGTCTTGCTCTACGTCTTGGCCTTGGTCGTGCAGAAAAAGCCTCTGTTCAATGCTCTGCTTCTGTGTGGGAGACGTCTGGCACATAAACTTCTGCCCCATGTTTTGCCTTCTTAGAGACGGAAGACCGAGGAGATCGTTCCCTCCTGGATTCAGGTGATCAGAGCCGTGTCGCACTTCTTTAGAAGAATTGGAAGGCACATAATCCAGCCTCAATGGATACCCGTCTTGGGGGAAATTGGATTCCAGTTCTGGACACCTAAATCCATCTGCATAATCTTCTGGTTCATTGAATCCTACTCTGCCTCCCCGGATTCTTTCAAAAAGCCCCTGGGGCCTGTTAGCTCCATGGGGATGTTCAAATTGATATTGATAAAACTGATCTTTTTGAAAATGACTGGACTGAATTTTAAATTCGTCCAAGTTGTTCATGTACAACTGCTTAGAAAACTGCTTTGTGGACTGAAAATTCTCAAAGGTGCCTTCGGCAAAGCTGTGTCTTTTAAAGGAGTCCATTTCCAGCTGCTTGGAACGGAGGTAGCCCCGGACAGGGTCCGCCTGGCAGTTCTCCATTTCCATTTTTTTGGAGTACATTCGCATGGCCGAGCCCTCTAAAGTATGACGCAGCATGTCGTCTTTCCTAAAAGAAGACAGGAAATACCTGTCTGGGTCAATCCGATCCATAAAAGGTGAGAAAAGGTTGTCCTCTCGGGGGAAAAGCAGGGGAGGCTTCTTTGGAAAGAAGGGCATGTTGTTGGCAAAGGAGGCCATGCTGTAGGGCCCCACCGGAGCCTCTGTCCTCACTAAAACGTTGGACGGAGGAACCAGCGGGTCTGACTGGGCGAAAAGAATGCGGAATTCCTCATCGAAGCTGGCCACAAGCTCACCCTGGAAGATATGAGCGATGCTCCGGTGGATCTTCTCAAAGGACCACATGAAGCTGGAAAGGGAACAGGAGGAAAAATGAATCTTTGCCATGAGCTGCAGCCCATCACACTTAACCCTGCCACGCCCTAAACACTTCCAGGCAGAGATCTCTCTCTTGGTTTCCATTGGCCATGGGACCTCTAGGGTCAATTGCCAGCTGGACAGCAGGCCACTTTATTAACCTGGTGGCCCAGTGGGACCCAGGTTCCATGGTCAAGACTTACTTTCTCAGCAGTTTCTCTTTGGAGAAATTGGTTCTAGGTTCTCGTTAGGATGCCCACGATGAGCCCGCCCACTCCCTGCTCACCTATAGCTGCCACTCAGCACCACCATGCAGTCCACCAGCAAGAACTTCTCCTTCACGTGACCCTTGAATGACATCCCCGTGCGGCAATAGTAGGTGGGGCCAGAAACTGTCCGCACGCGTAGGAACTGCAAAGGAGGAAAGAGGCTGATCAGCAGGCACCCGAGGACGTTCCCACTCGGTCCAACCTCGCTTCCAGTCCAGCATCGGTCCCCACATTTCCCCTCTTGGCCCTTCGAGCATCCATCCTGGCAGCTTCCGTCCTGCTCAAGAGGCTCGAGTGGCTCTCACCTTCGACCAGAGCAGGATCAGAGCGGGTGGGGTGGGGGTGGGGTGAAAAAAAGAATCCTGCCTGTTCCCGAGGATGTGATGTTGTTTCACTTTATGTGAAACAGTTCTTAACTCTTCCTTATATCTGGTAAACTTCTCCCCCCTATGAGAAATTATTTCTGAAACTGGCACACAGACTGACAACCAGAAATTTCCAGTGTGCACTCAGTATGGCAATGTCCCTTGGAATGAGATAAGATGTCGCCCTGTGTTCTCAAAACACACTTTCCTACTTTTATCAAATCATGATTTACTCGGTCCAATGTTCTGGGTTCCCACAACATAGTGAACCTAACATTAGATGGAGCCATGTTAAGGGGCTGACAGTATGCTACATTAACATTTCACTAGCTGGCCTATGGCCAGCCTATGTTGTACACAACCAGCCCCCAAGCGTTGATGCTTACCGGCTACAGCAGCGAGCCATTGGCCAAAAGGAAGAAATTGACAGAACAACAGAAGACTTGAAAGGGACCTCGGAGGTCTTGCAATCCAACCTTTTGCTCAAGCAGGAGACCCTATGCCATTTCAGGCAAAAATTAACCAGGCTCCTTGTCCCATGAAAGAAGCTTCTCCTTTGGCTTTACAGATCTGCCTCCAGTGGGGTCTCCCACTTGAGCCCTCCGACTGAGGGCTGCTCCCTCAGCTGGCATCTGTCCTGCCCTCTCCAAATCCCTCCGGACCCATTTTTGTGCTCACTTCCACAAAGTTGAGGTTCACTCTGCATTTGGCAGCCATGTCCAGGAAGAGCTGGGCGTGCATCTCGTCGAGCAGGATATACACGGGAACTCTGCGTGCAGCCGCATCCAGTACCTCACTCAAGAGGTCCACATCGGTGAAAACATCCATGACGATAGCAACCACCTGAGGGAGTAGGAAGACGCTCAGATTACAACCCCAGACAGATAGGCTGGCTGTCTCCAGGCTCGGCCTTCCGTTGTGTGACACTCGGCCATCCAGACTTCCTCTGCCTGAGTTTGATAAGACGAGAGCAGCAGCAGCCATACTGTATGAGCTCCCTTTCCCCAGGCCGGACACCCCGAGTCTCCGCTGGCTGGCCTACGAACCCACAGCACCCGAGGAAACCAGTTCTCCCTTCGAGGAACCCCCGGGAATGTCTGTTTGGAGGTCTCAGAGGTGCAGAGCGGAGGCAGGCCGTGTCGCTCTGCCCTGGGAACCGCAAAGACCTTAAAGCAGCTTTGCTGGAGATGACAGTGACAATGCCGTGCTGGGGAGAGATTGGCCCAGGTGCAATCATAGCCACTGACAAGATATATCGCCCAGGTTCTGGGTGCGGAAGTTAGATTAAACCTTAGGAAAAGCCACAGGTAGTGAATATTGAACACTTTTAGCTTTGTCCAACATTTCCATTTTTATAAATGTGAATTTTGTAAATGTTATAAAGATTGTGCTCTGTGGAGAATCCGTGCAGTTTTTATTCATAATATCATATTACAGTTAGTCCTCTACTTACAACAAGAAGTTACATTTAGTGACTGTTTGAAGGTTCAACAGCATGGAAAAAAGTGACCTAGGACCACTTTTCGCACTTACGACCGTTGCTGCCGTCACCACAATCACACGATCAAAATTCAGACGCTTGGCAACTGACTCAAGCAAAGTCAGTGGGGAAGCCAGATTCACTTAACAACCAAGTTACTAAACAACTGTAGACATTCACTTTAAAACTATTTCACTTAGCAACATAAATTTTGGGCTCAATTGTGGGTTGTAAGTTGATGACAACTCTCATATAAATCACTGTTTAATTTTTATTCTCAAAACTGTTCTGAAGCACTGATTAAGAACTGGAAGTCAATTTACGGGAACGATAACCCTGATCTTGTAGACATTTTAAAAAATATCTTACTTAGGGAAGTCCAAATGAGATAAAGCTGTTAAGGGCACAGGAACCGCTTCTTATTTCTTAAAGAGTCACTTCCTAAGAGAGCCTGGCACGCAGCGTCATTCGCTAGACTTTCAAACTGGCTACAGCTTCCGTCCTCTTCTGTTCTATCTGTACCTGAAAATTTCCTGTATTTTTATCCCCCCCACCCTTCCTGAGATTATACAGAATCTTTTAAACATTTAGGAACCCTACCCCTAACCTGAAAATCTTCAAAGAACACAAAACATTTCCTTGGAACAAGAAATATGACTTTTGTGTCATATATTTCAGTATTTAGAATGCATAAAATAGGGAGGGAAGTATGCAGTGGAGGACCCCAAGGTTCTGTTTTAGGCCCAGTGCTCTTCAACATCTTCATCAATGATTTGGATGAGGGGATAAATGGGGAACTCATCAAATTTGCAGATGACACCAAGCTGGCAGGAATAGCCAACACTCCAGAAGACTTAAGGCTTAAGATACAGAAGGATCTTGACAAACTTGAACTATTTTAAAAATGAAATTCAACGATGAAAAAAGTAAAGTTCAACATTTAGGCAAGAAAAACCAAATGCACAGGTACAGTATAGGAGGTACCTGGCTCAACAGTAGTAACTCTGAGAGGGATCTAGTAGTCCTAGTGGAGAACCATTTAAATAGGAGCCAGCCGTGTGCAGCAGCTGCCAAAAAAGCCAACGCAGTTCTAGGCTGCATCAACAGAGGCAGAGAATCAAGATCACGCGAAGTGTTAATACCACTTTATGATGCCTTGGTGAGGCCACACTTGGAATACGGCATTCGGTTTTGGTCACCACGATGTAGAAAAGATGTGGATACTCTAGAAAGAGTGCAGAGAAGAGCAACAAAGAGGATTAGGGGACTGGAGACTAAAACATATGAAGAACAGTTGCAGGAACTGGGCTTGCCTAGTTTGACGAAAAGAAGGACCAGGGGAGACAGGATAGCAGGGTTCCAATATCTCAGGTTCTGCCACAAAGAAGAGGGAGCCAAGCTATTCTCCAAAGCATCTGAGGGCAGAACAAGAAGCAATGGGTGGAAACTAATCAAGGAGAGAAGCAACTTAGAACTGAGGAGGAATTTCCTGACAGGCAGAACAATTAGTCAGTGGAACAGAATTTGCCTCCAGAAGTTGTGACTGCTCCAACACTGGAAGTCTTTAGACGATGTTAAATAAGCATTTGTCTGAAGTGGTGTAGGGTTTCCTGTCTAGGCAGGGGGTTGGACTAGAAGACCTCCAAGGTCCCTTCCCACTCTGCTACTCTATTCTAAGAATCGAAACCCTTGTATCACGGGGACATTTGCAATGACAGCAGTTTGGAGTGCTTTTCCTTATTTGCCTTTTCCTATGTTTATATTTATGTTTAAATTTTAGATTTCCACCTGCCCATCTAGCAGTTTGAAAGCATGAAAATGTTGAGTAGCTAAATAAGTACAATTTCGCTGGGAAGGTAACCAGTGTTCTGGGCGCCTTTGGCATATAGCTGTGCCGGCCAAACATCTTTGGACAACACTGGCTACCTTGGCTGAGGAAGGGAGATGAGCACGGCCCCCCTGGAATCGGGCATGACTGGCCAGGGGAAACCTTCCCCCTTTTTATGCTTAGATTGGTTACTAAAATTAGCAGAAATCCTTTTGTTATGTAATTATTCATCATGTTTTAATTATGATCTTTATAATATCAGCATCACCATACTATGTCTTCATTGTAGTATGTATTTTTTTATTTCTATATTTTTAAATTTCTGGTTTCTTTTTAAAAAGGAGCTTGATGGTTGAGTGTTAAAGGCACAGAGCTTGTCAGATGGAAAGCTGACAGCCCAGGTTCGAGACCCAAGCATTGCATGACTGAGTTACCATTACTGGCTCCAGCTCCTGCCCACCTAGCAGTTCAAAAGCATGCAAATGCGAGTAGGTAAATAGGTACTACTTTGGTGGGAAGATAACAGTGTTCCATGCATGCCTCATGCTGGCCACATGACCATTGAGGCAATGTTGGTTCCCTCAGCTAGGAAACGGTGATCTGCATCACCCTCTAGAATCTAACATCACTGGACAGAAGTGATGTTTACCTTTACCTTTTTTTTTTTTTTAAATGTATGTCATCCTGCTTTAATAGCCCCTCCCTCAATGTTCACTCAGTATCAGTGGCCTAAAATCTGTGCTGCAGTAAAGTTTTGCACATTATTGCAGATTATATTTGCTTCAATAATGGCTGAAAGATTAAAGAGACTTTTAAATGAATTTATACATACCGATCAAAATGGCTTTCTACCTAAGAGGCAGATTAGAGACAATTTGGGAATAATTTTGAACACCTTGGAATACTATGAAGCTCACACAGAAAATCAAATGGCATTTATCTTTCTGGATGCGCAGAAGGCGTTTGATAACGTGAACTGGCAATTTACGCTAATGCAATTACTGACTATGGATTTTGGGGAGAGATTTATAAACATGATTAAGACAATTTATTATAACCATCGGCAAAGGTGATGGTAAATGGAGATATGACAGAGAAGGTTAACATTATGAAAGGCATAAGACAGGGATGTCTCTTATCCCCACTACTATTTGTATAGACACTGGAGGTATTAAATAGAAACATAAGACAGGATAATGAAATAAAAGGTATAACAATTAAAAAAGAAGAATATAAATTACAGGCATTTGCAGATGATTTAGACTTCATTTTAGAAGATCGGCAAGAAACAGGGCCAAAACTATTAGACTGAATAGAAGAATATGGTGAAGTGGCAGGGTTGAAAATTAACAAAGAAAAAAATGAAAATATTAGTGAAAAATGTTACAGAGAAACAGAAAAGGGAGTTAATGGAAAAGCTAGCTATTCAGATTACTAAAAAGGTAAGATACTTAGGAATTCAATTAACAGCAGGGATGTGTAACAATAAAGGAAGATAATTACTATAAATTAATAAGACAAACTGAGATAGATTTGGAGAGATGGAAGAATTTGCAACTATCCTTAATAGGAAGAATAGCAACAATTAAGATGAACATTTTACCAAGATTGCTCTTTTCATTCCAAACAATCTCGATAAAGTTAGAGAAAAAATATTTTGAAAATCTCAACAAAATAATAGTGAAATATATATAGCAAGGGGGAAAAGTGAGAATTAATCTAAAAATATAACAAGATGCAAGAATTAGAGGAGGGTTTGGGTTACTGAATCAGGAACTATATTATCAAGTAGCAGTGTTATTACGGATGAAAGAATGGATTGTACTGAGAAATACAAGGTTATTAACATTGGAGGGACATGGCTTACAGTTGAGTTGGCATGTCTTCCTATGGTATGGGGGAAAATATACATGGTTTTTTTTCAAACACATTATATAAGAAATGCTTTATTATTAGTATGGGAGAAAGTTAGAGAAAAACACTATTTAAAGATACCAGCTTGGCTTTCGACAATGGAAGTGTAATACATCCGAATATTATTAATACGGGAAACATTGTTAGATATAAAGATATTTTAACAGAAAAGGGAGAACTTAAAAAGAAACAAGAATTAGAAGAACAAGGGGTTAATATGGTTTGGTACACACAATTGCAGATACAATCTAGATATGAAAAAGATACTAAATTATATGGTTTTCACATGGAGATAACAGAATTGGATGAGATACTTACAGGAACAGAAGAGCGAGTGATTAAAAAGTTGCATAACTATTTACTGCGTGTTAAGCTAGAAGAAGAACAGGTAAAAGAAACAATGATAGCATGGGCAATTTTTTTTGGATATTCGATAGAGTTAGAAAAATGGCTATGGGAATGAAATTATAAATTAACCATGACAACTGCTTATAAAGAGAATTTGTACAAAATGTTTTATAGATGGCACATGTCACCTTAAAGATTGGTAAAAATGTTTAAAGACAAATCAACTAAAAGTTGGAAATGCCAAATGAACTCAAAATCAAAACAAACAAACTACATGATACTGTTGACCTATTCTTGCCCAGAGGCAGAAATCTGGCAGCAGTCTAGGGGGCTGAGAGCGTCCATGGAGATCAGCAACCGGACCTCCTGTCCAACCCCCCCCCCCCCCCGAGTTTAGGGGAGCAGGAGGGTAAACGTCCAGGACACAAAGTCAGACTGGAGAACCACCGAGTGTCCCCTTTCTGCCCCCAACCCCAGAGACAGTGCAGACCAGCCTCATTTGAAAAGGCTCTGACGCCTGTGTCCCCAACCTTAACTGCAAAAGAAGCCTATTTTCTGGCTCTGGAGATCACGAGACGAGCCGGATCTGATAGATCTAACCTTGGATGGGGAGGGGTGCGCGGGGCTCACGTGAGCGTAGTTCAAACCCAGAAGTGAAGATGAAGAGGGGTCGCATAGCAGTGCGCCTGATGTAAAAATGGCCTCCGGGTCATCCCGAGGATCCCCCCCCCCCAGTTCAATTCAATCATAGCTTTTTCAGCTCAGCTGAAGCAGGGATTCGTTTGCGGCTCGGTGTGTCGTCTTGCAAACAGGGGAATGCAGGAAGGAGTAAGGGAGGCAGAGAGCTGTGTGGCCGGTCTCCTTCAGGAGCCCTAGAGGAGCTCTGGATGGAAGAGCAAAGCGGGGGGGGGGGACTAGCCAATCCCCGAAGATGGTGCAGTGGGAAAGGGTGGCAAAACATGGTTGGACAACCATTTGTCCGGGGTGATATAAGGAATCTCGTCTTATTCAGGGAGTTGGACTAGAAGACCTCCAAGGTCCCTTCTAGCCTTACAATGATTTTCCTCTATGGTCAAAGCTGCAAATTTGCAGAGAGACGGAGCCTTGTCTGGAGGTAAACAAGGAGGCAGGCAACCTGGATTCCTAACTTCCCAAGTGGAGCAGATAGAAACAATTCTAGGAGAACATTAGGAAAGCAGGCATCAAGAGCACAGCTGTTTGACTACAAAGCTGTTGGTGGTGGCTGGGTGGGTGAGCGGGCCGGCCCTCCCTCACAGGGGCTTTTCAAACTGAGCTTCCAACTCTACGATCCATCCACAAATTCAAGTGGGAAACTGTGCACCACCAATGGAGAGAGACAGGCGTCCCTGCAGTTAGTTCTTGCATCAGAGGGTTGGGAAGTGATCAGAATAACACTGGTTTTGAAAGAGGGATCTGGTGTAAGGTCCCAATGGAAAGAGGAATTTAACCCTAGTGCCAGTGCCAGTCATTTCACACACACACACACACACACACACACACACACACACACACCTCTTTGCTGGACTCCTGTGTTGAGAAGTGGACTGAACTCATGAACTGAAATGCTCACTTCCAGATCCAGAGCTCTTTGAAAACAGGAGACAACAGGTCAGAATAGACACACAGCACACACACAATTCTGGGGGGAGATCAAGAACTAAAAATAGCCCAAAGGCTGCTGAAAGGAAAAGGTGATTATCTGGAGGGGAAAGCCAACCGTTTTGCCCACTTCTCCTCTTCTCTAATAGAACTTCTGACCACCACTGTCTCCCCTGCCTTCCACAACCACAACTTCACAGCTCTGCCTCTCGCTCTCCCACCTGCTGTGCAGCTCGAATCATTCGGCGCGCCTCCTCCTTGATGCTGGGATTATCCGGGGGTGGAGGCTGAACCAAAGTAGTCACTTCCGTTCCCCGGAACCCAAAGACCATTGGCCAGCCAAGATCCAGCTCTGGAACGGCCAGGTCAGAGTTCATTGGCCAGTAAGTGCCCGAGGAACCGTCCATGTCTGCATCTGGAGGGCTGGAGTCCGTGCTGCCACCTCCCTCCTGAGAGGTGCACTGCGGCTTCTGCAGGTGCTGAGTGATGTGCTCAACCTCTGAGGGGCAGAGGAAGTCCGGGGCCGCCTCCTCCACCAGGAACCGGTGGTAGCTCTCCTTGCCTTTCTCCGCCAGCAAGTCCAGCGCCAGGCGGTAGTACTCCTTGTAGTGGGGCGGCAGGTAATTGGGATCCAGAGGGTTGTCCCCTTGGGAGGAGCTTTGCGACCGGCGAGCCATGACAGCAGAAGCCTCTGTGGGGGGAAAAGACAAGGCGATTGGTTGATTCAGTGCATATGCTGCTGCCCCCCCACTTGTGTCCCCAGAGTGACCCCAGGGGCTGGGCCAAGCAGTATCCCTTCATTTCATGGGGCAGCTCTACTCCCTCTCCCAAGGGAGGGGCAACCCCACCCAAAAAGGCCATGCCCACCGGCAAGAGAAGCTCCAAGGGAAGGGGCTCTGTGGGAATGCCTTCTGGGCAGGCCCACACACACACTTCCCCCCAGCACCCACAGCAGCCCATCCAGGTGGCTGGAATGATGCCAGGCAGAAGCTCCAGCAGGATTCCCATCAAAGAGGACAGAACGGGACAACTCGCCATGGGACAATTGAACAATTCTATTTAATTATTTAATATAAATAAATATTTTAATTTCTGCCATTCACGTTTTATTCTGTCCCTCCTCTTTCATCCTGTCTTTAATGATTCTATCCCACCACTTCTCAGTGTAATTCTTGGCCACAGCAAATTGTCAAAGAACCCACAGAGGACTTTGCCAGTTGTGGCACAGCAGCTCTTTGAGGCTCTTTGCACAGGTCCGCCCTTCGCGTGTGAGCACCTGCCCTTCTCTCCCA
This sequence comes from Thamnophis elegans, assembly GCF_009769535.1. NCBI lineage: Eukaryota > Metazoa > Chordata > Lepidosauria > Squamata > Natricidae > Thamnophis > Thamnophis elegans. The sequence continues at coordinate 80,768,040 of NC_045548.1, read as the reverse complement.
TTGCCGGTGGGCCCCTGGGGGAGCCAGCCAGCCAACCTGCCCCCCGAGGCGCCGGGGCTCCTCTCTCCGTGACGGAAGCTCTCACCACTCTCCAACAGAAGGAGAAACCACCCTGCAGCACCTGGCTTGCATTGCTGGAGCTCAAAGGACAGACCAATTTTTGAGCCAGGCAATTTGGCTTCCTTTGTGGCTTCAACACCACTGTGGTTTGTACAGAGGACGCCTACTGGTGGGCAAGTGCTGCCAGAAGGAACCTGACAGAGCAGGCCTGAAAGGGGAGGGGGGGGTAGGCAGATCCCTGGGCCAGGTGAAAAGTGCCACTGACCCAAAAAAAGGCGGTTTTTGCACCCTGGAGACCTCTTTAGGTTGGTATCTTGAGAGATAAAGGAGATTCAATTCTGCCAAGCCCCCAAACTGGGAGGCAGCAGAAAAACCTTAGGCAGAAGCAAAGATGGCTACACCACCATCTGGAGATGAAAGAAAACAGCAGCTGTCAAGCAGGAAAGGGGGAGGTTGGAGGGCAGAACCTGGGTGCAGGAGGCTCCTGGCCCCTCCTTCTGCCTCTCCCCACTCCCCCTCCGTCTCCCAAGGCACGGCCTGGCAAGTGAGGTGGCTTGGAGGGGAATGGGCACCCAAGGCTCTCCCCTGAACAATAGTGAGACTGTGGGTGCTCCACAACTCCGGGGCCTTCCCCCCTCCCAAGTAGTTCCTCTCAATGCTGTTCCTGGGTGGTGAATTCAGGACTGAGGTGGAAGAGGAGGCAGGATGAGACCACGAGGTGGGTCGTGCCACGTTCAGACGGCTTTGTTAAGTTTTGACCACGATTAGAGTTTATTTCGACTGCCAAGTGGCTCTCAACATTCTGTGCAAATTCTGCCTGTTTAATCCACATACAATTCAATCCACCGTCTCAACCCTGCGCAAAGAGCTTAAATCAGTGACCAGCCGAGGGTGCCGAGTGCTCGTTAGGAAGAGTCTGTGCAGAAGGAAAAACCAAGCGGCTGCTTGGTGCCAGCTCCCATCTTGCATGGACCACTTTGGGGAAACCACAGCCTCTGAGCACAGGCACGCTGGCCCTGCGGATCCTGGGAGACGGGAACGCCCTGCTGTGCTTGGCTGGGTACTCTCATCCTATTATCATAGCTGTTCCACTTCAGGTGTGGTGTGGGGTAGGTGCCAAAGGCCGCAGGGGAGTGACACACGGGAACGTCTCCGGGGTGCAGAGAAAGCGGGTGCGCCTCCTCATGTGCCTACATGAGCAGACTAGGCCGGCTTGCAAAGAGCCATGTCAGAAGACCTCGTGGACCATCGGTCTGCCCCCCTGGAGTTTGTTTTTGACCCACAAGCCTCTGCTGGAAGTTGGTTCCAGGCATCCACCGCTCTTTCTACTACTTCCCAGCATTACTTCAGAACTCCCCTCCCGCCAGTTTGCGGTTAAGTCCCTGTGGTTCTTGATTTTTGCTTAATATTTTAAATATTAGACCCTTATTCACATGCTCAATATATTTAATGGCTTCAATCACGTCCCTTTCCCTTCTGTCCTCCAAGCTGCCCGTATTCAGTTCCTCCAATCTCTCCTGGTATGTTTTGTCCCTCGGACCTTGGACCATTTTTGCATCTCTAGACTTGTTCAGCCTTAACGGTATCTTTTTCTAAGTGGGGTTTCCAGAACACAGTACTGCAAATGAGGTCTGACTAAAGCTCTACATAGCGGATTAGGACCTCTTTCTTCCTGCTGGGATCCCCCTCTAGTGACGCATCCCAGAATTTGGTTGGCCTTCACACCCTTTGCCCATGTCGCGGTTGTCTGCTGGGAGTGCGCCTACATCTTTTCCTTCTGTTGTACCCACCAATACTGAGCACTGCCAGAGGAGTCTCCCCCCCCCCAAGTGCATGATCTTATATTTGGAAACTTTGAGCTGCATTCTACATTTTTGACCAATTTTCCTGCAATGCCAAATCATTTTTCATGTTATGAATACCTCCAGGGACGACAATTCTATTACACCCCTCTGCATCACCAGCAAACCTTATCTAGCCACACCTTCTGCTACATCACTGGGAAACGCATTGAACAGAACAGGACCGGGGGCTGAGCCTTGTGGTCCCCTGCCTCTGACGGGTCTCTGTTCAGATGGCAGCCCATTAACCACCACCGCACTCTGGGATCTATCCCTGAGCCAACTTCCTAATCCACTGAACCGCCCGGGAATTAAGCCCTGGGCTGCACTGCCGGGACTGGTACGCTCCTCCTGCCTGTGTTTGTTAGCGGCATCTACTTCTGAGAAGACTGAGCGCAAGTATTTATTTAGAAGGTTTATTATAGCCAGCTCTAAGTTTATTAAATTCAGCTCTCTTAAAGTCTAAGGTATTAGTTTTGATTTTGTCCTATTGCTTGTATCTGTATTATGTTGAATTCCAATATGACATAGTCACCCCCCACCCGACTTCCCCCAATTTCAACCCCTTCTATTATTTTATCTCCGTGAGTAAGAATTAAGCTCAGTAGGGCTGACCCCCTAGTTCCCTTCTCCTCCTTTTGAGACACAAAGATATCTGCTGGGTTTGTCAAGAGCCTGCTTGAGCCTCCCACTAAGTGCAGTTTGCCTCCCAGTTGATGTCGGCATAGCTGAAGTGTTCCAGTGTGCTTCTTGAACACCTTAGTTAACTGGTTATCAAAAGGTATTTCCTTTGTCTGATTGGGAGGTCTGTGGTTTACATCTATGGCAATGTCCCTTTTTTCCATTAACTCAAATGCATTCAAGATTTTCATTGTTGAGTGGAGTTGTTTTGGGGATGTTTGCATTTCAGTAGGGATATAGCTATTTTTATATACAATGCAATACCTTTTCCGAGGAGTCCCTGAAGCATGGGATAGTGCTTCTCTTTTTTTCTGTGTTGCATTAAAGCTCTCCCACCCACCCCCGAAAAAGTTTTTAGACTTGTAGAAACCAAGCTGGTCCCACTCAGCTTTTCAATAGCAGGAGACGGATTGTTTTTTCCTCCGTCTTGGGGAGGGACTTCTACAGCCTCGCACCTCAGGGAAGTTTTTCTATGACTGCGATGGTGAGGAGGATCAATAGATATTCTATGTTCATGCTGCCCAAACCCCCTCTGAGGTGAGTAGTGGACATGAGGTCTCCAGGTTAATTCTATGTGGTGTGAAGAAAACCCTTCATCTGAATTTCTGTACAAAATCTTCTCCCTGCCCACTTCCTCCAAACTACAGGCTACAGCCATATTTCCCTTAAGTCACCTTTCTTCCGTAACATGTACATAGGCATTTTCAACCCCTTTCCTTGTTGAGGGCCTTCGACGGGAATTTCTCTTTCCCACACTAAGTCCCATCTTCACCAAGTCCTCCGCTTAAGACTCCATGGTTTTCTTTGTGGTCCATGACAGACTCACTACCTAATTAGCATCTGGGTGAGGTTAGGGGTTTGCCCCGACACACATAACTTTATGCTTACATAAACAGATGATGTTGCATAGTTTGGGCAATGAAACTTTGCTAGAAAACCACCAAGATCAGAGAGTATCAAGGAGCCTTCATTTCAACTCTGAGCTACATGCGTTCTCCTTAAGAGCTACTTCTGGAGCTCTTCACAGCCTTTTTTTTTATTTACTGGCAGGTCAATTATTCCTGTGTGGAAAGACCTGAAATGTTTGCTAGTTGAATTCCAGGCCCAATCCGAGTTGTCGGTTTTCTGCTCAAAAGCCTTCAACAGCTTAAAAAAGCTGTTAAAAACAGCTTAGAATCAAAATCACGTGAAGTCTTAATACCACTTTATAAGGCCTTGGCAAGGCCACACTTGGAATACGGCATTCAGTTTTGGTCACCACGATGTAGAAAAGATGTGGAGGCTCCAGAAAGAGTGCAGAGAAGAGCAACAAAGATGAATAAGGGACTGGAGACTAAAACCTATGATGAACTGGGTATGTCTAGTTTAATAGAAAGAAGGACTAGGGGAGACAGGATAGCAGCCTTCCAGTATCTCAGGGGTTGCCACAAAGAAGAGGGAGTCAAACTATTCTCCAAGGCACCTGAGGGCAGAACAAGAAGCAATGGGTGGAAACTGATCAAGAAGCAACTTAGAACTGAGGAGAAATTTCCTGGCAGAACAATTCATCAGTGGAACAGAAGTTGCCTCTAGAAGTTGTGAATGCTCCAACACCGGAAGTCTTTAAGAAGATGTTGGATAGCCATTTGTCTGAAACGGTTTAGGGTTTCCTGCCTAGGCAGGGGGTTGGACTAGAAGACCTCCAAGGTCCCTTCCAACTCTGCTATTGTATTATTGTATTGTATTATTGTATAAAGGCCCAACTACCCATCTCATCTGAAACCTGATCAACAGAAACTCTCTCTCCAAGGTGCCCTCACTGAGGAGTCCTTGGTGTTCTCTGAGCTTGGTTGTTTTCTTGCTGACGTCTCATTACATAAACTAGGCAATGTCATCAGTGCTGCTAAGGAGGGGGGTTTGCTCTCATTTTATATTCTGGGGACTTGCCCTGGATGTCGGTGGGGGTGATCTGGCAGGCTCTTTGGTTGGGCTGTTTACTGTCAGCTTCTTTGGCAGATTGGGGTATCGTTTACTTCTCGATTCTTGGTCTGATGTTAATCTTAGTGTCATCTGGCTATTGATAGTAGTGGGGAGGCGTTTGGCCATTGTGTTCCCTTTCTGGTTGGTGGAGTGTCCCTTTTGCATACAGCAGGTGGATGTTGATTATGTCTATATACCTGTTGATGGCTACTTTGGCAGCCTCAGCCTTTTAGGAATTCTCTCTTTGGACTTGGCTTGGTAAGGATGGTCTCGCATGTTTCAGTTTCCAAGTTGAAATTGTGGATAGGTCTGTCCACATGTTGCCATGAAAGAGTTTTCACCGTGTCTTCTGACGGTTCACCGACAAAAGGGCGACTGACAAAAGCGCGCCCGACTAGACCGCAGTGACAAAATCGTGAGTTCTTAACCGCGCCGACGAATGAGCGATGAAGCACGCCGACAGAAGCGTGCTGTAAACCTAACCCTAAACCTAACCCTAACCCTAAAATTAACCCTGAACCTAACTAACCCTTACCTTAACTTAAATCACGCTTCTGTTGGCGCGCTGTTGGCGCGCTGTTGTGGGCACGTTGATGACGTTGCAGTTTTGGCGACGCGGTTTAGTCAGCGTGCTTTAGTCGAGCGCGCTTTTGTCGGGTCCCGCTTCTGACTGCTACTTGATGTTCATGGATGGATTCTGCTGGTCTTCTGCCTGCTTGTCCTATGTAGAGGCGGCTGCGGTCTTGACACTGTATGTTGTAGATGACTCCTGTTGTTGTTGTTGTTGTTGTTGTTTCCTTTTGGGGCTGCTGGGTCTTTTGGTTTACTTGGGATGTTTTGGAGGGCTTTAGCTGGTTTGTATGCTGAGTCCATGGGATTGCAATTGATGGCTTCTGAAAGGTCTCTGGTGTAGGGTGTTATCATTTTTGCCACCTTTGTTGGTTGTGCGGTAGTAGGTTGAGCGCTCAGGCACTTCTTGATTGGAACTTGCATGGATATATCCATTTTGTCAGAAGACGTGTAGATTATTTGTTTCCTTTTCCTGCTGTTGGGGATTGCTACAGGATGTTTGTGCTTCTTTGAATGGAGTTCTTCCTAAATGGTTGGTTTTTTTTTCATGTTGGTGTGTTTCTACCAGACCAAAATTTCATTCTCTTCCCATTATCACTTTATGATAAATGTATTAATTCAAGGTAGGAGAATTTGCATTGGTCCATAAATGTAGCCATTGCAATCTCTGCTATTTTAACCCATAAAATGAAACAATATCCATTTATATCAGTGATAAGTTATACATCAATTGGGCGTCCTTTTCAAACACAAACGGCCACACCTTTAGCTTTTGTCAAAGTGTCTGTGAGATAAACCTGTCCCACCCAATCCTTCATTAGCAGAGATTTATCCTGTTCCATTAAATGAGTCTCCTGTAAATAATAAGCAATACCTGCCCTTATTGATTCTAAAGATGCCAAGACTACATTTTTAGAGTCTCACATGGAAACTGTGTCCATCCATAGATTTTATTTTGGCACACTTCTCAACAATTTCCCAATACCAATTGATTTTATCACCTGTAGCATTTAGCAAATGTTTAATAATAAACTCTTCTATATTTAACTATTATATTCTGTATTCTCACAAATACAGATTCTCCATATTCAAACACCATTTTATTAAATATAGAATCTATATTAAAATAAAAAATAAAAAACCTGATTACCTGCAAAAAAATAAAAGCAAATAACATTAATAAGGAAGAATCCACCTCCACACACACACACACACATACACACAAAGGGGAAAAGTATATATAGGTAAAAAGAACCAAAAGAATTAAAGAACTTGACAATGATCCAAAGGAGATGGCCTAGTGCTTCCTTTCTGAAAATTACAAGGCAGTTTCAAACACTGCTAGTTGAAATAAAAGGGATTCAGTTGCTGTTGAGTGGACACTTCTTCCAAGCCAAGGTAGGAAGAGCCACGGAAGGCCATGTTCAAGGCCACAAAGAGCAGCACGGAGTGCCTTCATCCTCCCTGAAGTTATATCTCCTCTATTTGGAGTCACCCAGGTTGGTGGCCATGTGTGGCACGAAAACACCAACCCCTCTTGGGCCATCCTGCCTCTTCCATATTTGGCTTTGCTGGATGTTCCCGCAGAGCATAAAGTTGCAAAGACTTGGGGAAGCCTTGAGTGGGCCTCCACAAAGGGAGCACACAGGATTGAGCAGGAGCTCCTGGCAGAGCAACGCCATGACTACCCATTTCAGTAATTGCTTTCTACTGGATTTGGAATTATAGTTAGTCTCCCATTCATGTTTATCAACCATCAGACTTACCCCATCACTTATTTACTCTTGGAGGTGCTAGCTAAGGTTTCCCAGGAAGATAGAAGCAAGTCTAACCCGCTTCTCCTTCACTGGTTTTCTACTTTGGCTGCACTCCAGGAGCTCAAAGCAGTCTCCAGGATCTCCCCAACAACAATTCTGGGGACACTGAGCAACCAAAGTGGCCCTGTGAGCCTCCAAGGCTGAAGTGCTTTGAATGTGACCCCAGCCCAGGCCGAACCCCTGCAAGGCAGAGCCCCTTGCCGGCTTCATCTGACTCAGCTTCCCTGTCCTGCTCCAGGCAGCCTGCCCTCTCCATTGTTCCTGGATTGGGGGGTGGGGGTGTCTCATGGTCTGCACCGTGCCAAAGCCCCAGGACTGGCCAAGCCTTCCAGAGATGCTCCAGGCTGTTCAGAGGGAAAGGCCAAGGATCGTTTACAACATTATCTTCTGGGGAAGTGAGTAGATAATTAACTTGGGAAAAATGCAGAACTAAAAATTGAACCTCCATTTACTCCGTAAGCTTACTGTCCTAGTTTTAAAAACCTTCTAATATCCGCTACATAAGAGGGGCCTGTTGGGTGATCCTGGTGGTTTTGGCCCTTCTCAAACTCAGCTTTGAAACAAGGCACTGGGCTGCCCCTGGCCTGCTCCAGGAAACAAGCAGCCGGGAGTGAAGCCCTCGACTTCCTTTCCAGAGAACGCCAAGCTCAAGGCGGACGGCCTGGCCCAGCACCCTCAGGCGGCCACTCTCGTCCCGGGTGCCACCCCCTTGGCAGCTTCCCCAGCCACCCGTCACAGCTCTGCAGAGAGGCCGGAGGATTCACCCTGTCCTCCAACGCAGCACGCCCTCCCTTCCTGCTCCAGCCCGCCCAGCAGGGCCTGTTGCTGCCTGCTTCTGCATCAGCAGCCCTCCAGTTCCCAGCCTACCTGCCTCGCCCTGCTGAACCGGCTCGGCCGCTTTGGCCGCACCCAGCTCCAGCAAAGCTCCCAGCTCCAGCCGAGGAGAAGCTTCCTCCTCCTCCTCCTCCTCCTCCTTCACTGGAGGCCCCTGGCTGTGCTCCAGCACCAAAGCCAGAAGGCAGCCACGCTCCCTCCTCCAAGTGGGCTCCTGGGAATGGGTGTGAGGAAGGCCTCTGCTGGGCACCACGGAGGGTTGCCTGAGAACTGCAGAGATCCGCAGAGTCAACAGGAGTGTGTGAGCCCGGGGGGTGGGAGGGGGCTCCCCAAAGCTCCCAAGGTCCTTTGCTCCAGCTGAAGAGGCGCGCAGAGCCTGGCACACATCAGACGGCCTCTCCTCTCCTGCCCGGCCTGCACCAGGGGCACTCCCCCAGGGGCACTCCCCGTCTCCCAGGACCTTGGAAGTAGGGCAGAGAGAAAGGGGAGTTGCTAAAGTTCAGCCCCAGGGTTGAAAGCTCCCCCTTCTTCTCCTGGAAAACCCATCCTTCCCTAGCTGACTCTCCTGTAGCACACAGCCAAGCCAGGCTCCATTTTCTGAGAGGATATTCATCCATAAGTCACAGTAAACCCAGGGGAACTCCAAATCGCAGACCTTCCTCTGGTGGAAAGTTTCTCCCAGGGGATCCCAGCACCAGGTGGACTTCCTACACAGGAGGGGTCCTGGGGGCAGCCCCACCGCGTGTCCAGTGAACTCCCTGAGATCACCCTCTGCAAGTGGGGCTGGGACTCAGCCTAAGACCGAAGAGGCACCAGGCGCTCTCTTGGCAGGCCCGCTTGGCTTCACGCGGCTCTGCCATCAGCGACTTGCCTGCCCCAGCACGTTCTGGGCGCCGCTGGCACAACGAGCGCTGGGGAAGGTGTGGGCACGCATGGCGCCGTGGAAGGGGGGGGGGAGAGAAGCGGCAGCTCCCCCGGGACGCCGGTCTTCTGCCTGGCCAGCGCCATCCGCCCTGCCCTAACGGGCGGGCCAGTACGCCCAGTCCTGGGGCGCACGGCCCGGCGGAGTTCAGGGGTTGCCGGCCGCGGGCGAGATGCGCCCACCGCCCTTTCTCGGAACGAGTTGGACCCCGCCGCCGCCCCTTCCCGCCCTAGTTAACTTCCCAACTCCGCAAGGCGTCGCCCTTCCCCAAGTTCCAGCCTCGCCCCCGGCCCCCTTCGGGGTCGTCCGCGCGGAGGCTCTGTGCCGCGGGAGGAAGGGGACCGGCCAGTCGGACGCGAGACTCGGCGCTGCGCGGCGGAGGGACGCTCCTCTTCGCCCTCCCCTCGGCCGTCCAATCCAGCCCTGCCAGCGCATGCCTTACCTTCCCGGGGTCTCGGGGCCGGCCGGCGGCTACTCCTGCTGGACAGGTGGCGGGCTGGCCGCCGCTGCTGCTGCTGCCGCGCTCAAAGGCTGTGGGGCTGGCGGCGTTCGGCGTCCCCACCCCCGGCGCTCCCGGCGCCTGATTCACCTCGGAGCGAGTGCGAAGCTCCACCCAGGGCAGCAGCGGAGGGGAAGCGAAGTCGGCCGACGGCGACGGTGGAAAGAAAGGCAAAAGGCGCTCCCGCTCTCTCTGCACATTCCTGGCGCGCCTCCGCCCCCCCCCCGCCTCGCCCGGCCCACGGGAGCGCCACGGAGCCCGGCGGCCGCGAAACTTCACCGGCAGCGGGAAGGGCTTCTACCCCGGCGCCGAGCCGGGTTGGCGCTCCGCAAGGCAGCGGCACCGTCCCTCGGCGCCCCCGGAGAAGAGCCCGAAAACAGGCGGACAGGGGTGTAGCCGGCAGCCGAGCGCAGCGTGGCGAGCCCCCCGCCCTCCGCTGCTCTGCGACTCCGACCCAGTTCTGGCCTCGAGGGGCCCGGTGCCTGTTGCGGGAGGCACTTCCGTAGAGGCAGCTGCGCTTGCGGGCCGAGCCACCGGGGGCTGGGAGCAGGGCGGCCTCGGTGGGTCAGCCCGGGGGAGAGGCGGGGCAGGCTAAGGCCGAGCTGGAACTCTGGGCGGGGGCCCGGCCGCGGCTCCTCCCTTCGCCTTCCTGTCGCACCTGGACTGGCGCGGAGCGGCTCGGCGTGATAAGGGTGGGCGGCCCCTCGCAAGCCGTCTAGGAGATGGGCGAGCTGTGGACGCCCCCTTCTTGTCCCGGAGCTTTCTGACCCGACGGAAAAGACAGCGGCGACGCTGGTCTCCTAGTCATCCCGCTTCACTCGTTTCATTGGCAAGCGGGCAGGATTTGTGAATCCAACCATGGAATCATCAGATTGAAAGGGACCTTAGAGGTCTTCTAGTCCAACCCCCTGCTTATGGCAGGAGTCCTCCGACTATTCCAGTCAGGTGGCTGCCAAGCCAGTGGTAGGATTCAAATAATTTGGCAACCGGTTCTCTGCCTTAATGATTTCTTACAACAACCAGTTCACCTACTGTAACCGCTGAGAAAATTAACACCAGCTCTCCCGAAGTGATGCAAACTGAGTGACTCCCACCACTGATGCCAACCCTTGCTTGAAAATCTCCAGTGATGGAACTGCCATCTTCTAATTTGATAGATGATAGATTTAGCCTCCAGGCCCCTCACCATCTTCATCTCTCTGCCAATGTTCCCTCTAATTTTTTTCTGTGTGTGCGAAAAGCATAGCGTTTGAGCGGCATATTTTCATGCCTGAGCGCCTGAATTTTTTTCACAGATGGTTCATAGAGCAGTTGATTTGTAGGATCCGAATTGGAATGGAGAAAAATGGCTTTGTGCATATGTGTGTGTGTGTGTGTGTGTGTGTGATTGAGTGAGCGAGGGATCCGGTAAGGGAACTGTGCCTATTTAGAAAAGATAAATTATTGCAAACATGATCAAAGATAAGTATGGGGACAAGTTGGGCGGTAGAGAGAAAGTGATAAAAGAGTGGGAGAGAGGAAGAAAAAGGGAAGAGAGACAGAAAGAGACAGAGAAGGAGAGAGAAAGTGACAGACGAGTGGGAAAGAAGGAGAGACAAAGAGAGACAAAGAGAAAGAGGTTGAGAGAGACAGAGAGAGAAGAGAGGAAGAGTAAGAGAGAACATCTCATATCAACCCTGAGGTGCAAATATTCTCTTCGATTGGTAATTTTATTTGTCCATTTACTATCCAATACTCTCATTTCTCCTTAAGTTCATCAAGAATTCCCTTCTTTTTATTGAATTTATCACAATACCTTGAGAACAACTTTTTCAGCATAGCTTTACAGCTATTTAAAATATATAGTAATTTAGGTCAGGTTTTCAGAAGATTAGTCTATTTATAAGTCACTAAGTGCAAAGAAACAGAATTCAGAAAATTGGCTTCCCTTTTTGTAATTGCCTATTGTCTGCTTAATTTTCTACCTACATTTTTGATAACTGATATTCACTGAAGCCCATCGTAAAAAAAAACCTCCCTGTGAACTTTGTTGGGTTTCCATGGAACGAAGTTTGATCTTTTTCTCAACCATACAGTAGCATATTCTTTCTAAGGAGGATATAATCAAGATAGTCCATAATTGCCTATCAATCTAACAGTATAGCGATTGACAATCTCTTTATATTTCAACTCTAACTCTTTCAGTCTTAAAGGTTTGGTGAGGAGAAATCCAAAAATTCTTTTAAAGAGGAAAAAAATGCTTGCACAATTGGATCCGTGGAGACATGTATATATACACAACACACAGAGAAACAAACTTAACAAAGTGCTAAGTCTGCCCACTAACCAACACTCACGAGAGAGGGAGAGGGGGGGGGGCAGCGAGTCATTCGATGGGAAACTTGCCTCTTGGAAGGAATGACCCCGCTTGGCTCCCGCTTTCGATCTGCCGAAACAAAGAGGCAGGAGAGACGAAGTGGGAGACCAAGCCAGGTTATTCCTTCCAAGAGGCAAGTTTCCATCGAATGACTCGCTGCCCTAGACTTGAGGAGACCCTCTGCAGTCCCTCTCGTCTGGCCGGGATGCCAGCGAGAGTGTTGGGCTGAAGAAAGGAGGGATACTCTCTCTCCCCCCCCCCAATCTCTCATGGCAAATCTGAGCAGCCGCTGCTGGAAGCCCGCCCCATGCCTTCTCCCAACCCCCGCACCCCTCCTCTCAGCTACTTTCTGCCTTGTGGACCTAGAACTGATTGCTGCCTCCAGGCTGGCTCTCCTCTCCTATCATCGTGGAAGGCGTCTCACAAAAACCACTGCGCGGCAGTTGGAAACTACTGCGCGGTGTTTTGTTGCCACGTGTGCGGCCGTGCACCCGCACAGCTTAGAGGGAACATTGTCTCTACCTTTTTTTCAGTTCTTCAGCCTCTTTCTTAAAGTGTGGCAATCAGAACCAGTTGTAGTTGGGGCAGAAACCCACTATCGCCTCCAGAAGTCCATCAGAGTCATGGACCTGATTTTTGAAGGGTTACTATTGTCTCCACCCCGGGTCTTTGCAGCACTGAGCACCACAGCACACTCTCCACTGCCAATTTCCACTCCAGTTCTCTTATCACTGTGTATCCTGCCACTAATCTGTACTTAAGTCGTTACCTTTGCCAGATTGCTCACCAAGCAGGGCAGCCTACCCGGCACTGACCCAGCTCGCTTTTCAGCACGATGGGGATCTTGTGAGACACCCATCACACCCTTCCCTGTGGGGTAAGCAGCAGCATCCAAAGCGGAGTAAAAGTTAAGAAATAGAAAGCGAGTGAAACTAGGCCCAGAATATATGTGACAACAGAAGAGAAAGATAGCAAAATCTGGTGTACAACAACACTACACGTCTCCTCCTCCACTTCTCCAGGATTCCTAAAAAGGTCATCCATAAAGAAGGCAGTAAGTCCCCTCCCCAAATCCCAAAGGGCATCTCTGTTCACATGGGCCCAAACAAAGCAATCAACTTTGGTTTAATCTGATGCTGCACCCAGGTGCCCTGGTGGTGGCCCTCCAAACCGTCTTCCCCACTCAAGAACAATGTGCCAACTGCATCTCTTTAACTGAGCATCTTTCCCGAATTCCCAACCAGTGTCATTAATGGACATAAAAAGAGAGTGGGGCACAACAATGCCCAGAAAGGAGGAATGGCATCACTGGGGATTCAAACCAAGCAGCAAAGTGGGGCTTTGGGCTGCTACAAGGCTCCAAGGGCGAAACGATGGTCCCCGTGGGATCCATCTGCCTGTCGCCCTCTATTCCATTAGATGAAAGCAATGCGTTCCAACCAATTTTTTTGATGAATGGCTTCAAAGGCCAGGTTGTCAATTTGGACTCTGTGACTGTGGAAACCCACAGCTGGCAGCCACTAAAACCAAACTGGGAAACAGGTCATCAAGGCAGACTACAACAACTGTCGTCTTATCCAGGTTCAGTTTAAAACTGTGTGAAAGAAACACCCACGCCACAGCTCCCAGGCGACGGACAGAACACGCTGGAGAATAGATGTTGCTTCTGAATTGGGAGCAATTGTTTTAAAGCAATTAAAGCAAAACAGGCTCCCTTTCGCAGTGGGACCCACTGAACCACAAACATCCTGTGGGACAACATGCGGTTGATGTGGAACTCTTTGGCAGCTCTAAGGGCATCCCTGCTGGCAATGGGTGACTTGGCTTGGCCTTTAACCAGCCACAGGAGCCCTGCACAATCTCTGGAGCATTCTACACGATGCCTGACTGAAATGGGCCCACAAGATTATTGGCAGACGGAGCTGAGAAAGAGCTGTTAACTTCAAGAGCCGGGTAAAAGAGGAAGGAGACAGCTGAAGGATTCAGGGAAAACTTTCCCCCCAGAGATGTGCATGTCATAAGGTGGTCCATAAAGTTTTAGTTAAAGTGACTTAAATGTCAGTCCTGCATTGAAGAATTCAGATTAATTACAGTAACCTCGGTCAGCCACGAAGGATGGCTTAACATGAAAGCAGGCGATCCTCCATCCCATTCCAGCAACTGGTAATCTCTATTAGCCGATATTATTGTACTCTATGAGGAGTCCTCAACTTACAACTGCAATTGGAACCAAAACAAATCCTGTTGAGAATACATCGAGAATAACACATACTGTCAGAACCACCAGCTTCGGCTCGCGCCTCCCTGGTGTTCCGTGATCAGTGGGGGAAGGGAGCAAAGGGGAACCAACGGTCAAGTTCCTGTATACTTTAATGATGGGAAATTAGAAATCTTGCCTTTTTGGAGGGCCTGGTGGGACAATCTGGATTATAAACTATCATTTTAACAATTTCCCTCCCCCCTTTTTTTCGCCGTTATTTTCTGTGATAACTTCCACCACAATTTTGGATAGTCTCTCTTTTTTTCAATATAAATCACCAGTAGATGCATTTCTTCATGTTTGATGGGCCATTTGGATTATAAATGGTTACCTTGCAAATGTCTGTTGCAGGGATATGTATGGATCAGGGCAGTGACAGCTAACCATTTTGCCATCGCATGCCAAAAGCAGGGGGAGTGTGGGGGTCGTGTGCGCGGTTGCCCACACCCATTTTTCACCCTCCCCAGGCTCCAGAGGCTTTCTAGGAGCCTCTGGAGAGGTGGGGATGATGTCACGATGATACAACATGCAATCTTGGAGCTCCAGGATTGCCATCGATATCTCTGCCGCTGCTATTTAGGTCCTTTTGGACCTAAACCGTACCGTAGAGGCGGTGATAGAGAAGGACACATCCTGCCGATCCTGGGAACATTGCAAAGTCCCTGGCAGATCCAGGAGAAGCTCTTTTTTCCGGCCACAGAGAAGCAGCCATTGAAGCTGCTGAAAGTTGGGACAGCTCCAGAACGGAGGGAACATTAGATTTACGTTTCAAGGTCTCTGAGCTTATTGAAAATGATAGCAGGATGAGCATGGATTGCTTATACAGGTGCTCCTCTAGGGTACTATCAGTAGCTGGACTGTAGTGAAAAGAAAGCCTTGACTTGAAAGAGAGAAGAATTGCAGTGAACTTGTTTGGAACTTAATAAAAAAAGTATTGGATTCTATATATTGGCAGTATATATTATCTAGAGGAATGTCGCAGCACGAAAAAGAAAAAAGAAGTGACATTGCAGATGATTATGCAAGAAATTCAAAAAATCCAAGTAAGAACAGAGAGCATTGAAAAGAGAACGCCTGCCCCGGCCCCCTTGCTCACTCCCCCTGCATGTCCGGTTGCCGCTTGCTCACTCCCCCCACCCCGGTCTGTCCTAAGTACTGAACCTAATTCATATATTCCTGTTTTTTGAACTGAGGAATAAATTTCAGAAAAAGATATCTGTATTGCTCTGCGAATCTACCTATGACATTCATTCTTGATCTAACTTCTTAGATGAAAAACTATATCTTTCCTGTTTGTTGTGGGACATCCTTCCTGAAAAGACTGTACATTGTTGGGTGAAAACAGAGGTCCCCTCTGTTACCTGTAGTGTAGTCCTCAGCTTACAACCACAATCGAGTCCAATATTGTTTTATTTCTTTTGCAGTTGGTATTATTTAACAGGATGAAGAGGCAACAGAATATGACCACTAGGACAGTCATCTTTCCTATGTAAGTAGCTGTTTTATTGCTTTGCGTGCTTGTTTCATCCTTAATACAGGAGTGCATGCAATTAAAGTCTTCCTTTCTGTATCTCTTTGTGCAGGCTATTCATTAGAACAAGGTGGTCAGTGGGTGACTTCAACATACAAAAGGACAGTCATCTTCCTTTTCTATTATTTTGTGTGCTTGTTTCATCCTAACGCAGTGCATGCAATTGAAGAGTTCACTTCTGTGCCTCTCCTTTGTGCAGGCCATTCATTCAAGTCAGTGATATTGAAGACTGGCAAGGGCAGTCATCTTCTTTCTGTAAGTAGCTCCTTTATTGTCTTGTGTACTTATTTTAATCTTATTTAAGTGGTAAGTGCACAAAATAATAAATTTCCCTTTTTATATCTTCTTTTTGTAGATCATTTGTTGGCGCAAAGAATTCAGTGACATTGTCTTGGCCACTCCCACATGGTCACATGACTGCCAAGCCATTCCAGTGGTCCGTTTCAAATTTTTTTGGAACCTCTTCTGTAGGTGTGGCCTGCTTTGTGGGGGTGGCTTGCCAGCCATGTGACTGGGTGGGAGTGGCTTGCCGGCCATGGCTGGGTGGGAGTCGCTTGCCAGTCATGTGACCAGGTGGGAGTGGCTTGTTGGTCATGTGAGCAGATGGGAGTGGCTTGGCAGTCATGTGACCGGGCAGGGGTGGCCAACTTGTAAAATGTGGTGAAATTCACTTAAAAAAGCTCTTGTTTAGCAACCAAAATGTTGGCTCAGAAACTCTGGCATTTGAAGCACGCGAGTCTTAAAGCTGTCAAGTTAGAAGACCTTTGCACTCCTAACCCTTTAGAAAAAAACCCCAGGGGTGTTCAAACTTGATAGCTTTAAGACTTGTGGACTTCAACCCCCAGAATTCCACCTGTCGCTCTTCATCTTGATGATGTGTGGACAAGTGGGGAGAGGGAGATGGAATCGGTTCTAAATGGCACTGTAGATTTGTGGAACCTCTTCTATAGAAGAGGTTAGAACTGGCAGGAACCCACCCCTGAGCCATTCCCACCTGGTCACATGGCTGGCAAGCCACTCCCACCCAGCCACATGGCTGAAAAGCCACTCCCACCTGGTCACATGGCCAGCAAGCCACTCCCACAAAGCAGGCCACACCTACAGAAGAGGTTCTAAAAAATTTGAAACCCACCACTGCAAGAGATATAAGATTACACTATTATTGGAAGGATACAGGATGATGTAATGA
Organism: Thamnophis elegans; assembly: GCF_009769535.1. NCBI lineage: Eukaryota > Metazoa > Chordata > Lepidosauria > Squamata > Natricidae > Thamnophis > Thamnophis elegans. The sequence continues at coordinate 80,751,521 of NC_045548.1, read as the reverse complement.
AATGCTATAATAAAAACTAATTTAAATTTAGTTAGACTATTATGCATAAAATGAAGTAATAGTTATAGTCAAATAAATGATTAATAATGATAATAATGCATACACACACACACACAAAAACACACACATATATATATACACACACACACTAGATTGATACATGAAATTTTATATGAATTGTAAGTGAGGACTATGGAGAGGATGCATAAAAGTTTTGTAACCAAAGATAAATAATTTTATATAAAATACAATATAAAGTTGTAATATTACTGAATGGTTTTTGGATGATGTAATGAAATGCCATAATATAAATTTAATCTAAATTTAGAATATCTCACATAAAAGGAAGTAATAACAGTTATAGCCAAATAAGTATTTAATTATGATAATAAGGGTGGATGGTTTTTATGTTATATATTTGTTTATATTTGTTTGTTTAAAAATAAAAAAAATTAAAAATGTAATTCTATGCACCCTTTCCCCCATGCATGCGTGCGACCCCTCCCCGTGCATGTGCGTGCAACCCCCCCACGCCCCCGCTTTTGGCATGTGATGGCACGGTCGACCTGTTTTTTGCCCTCCCCAGGCTCCAGAGGCTTTTCTTATCTTTCTCTTCTTTCTTCTGGCAGACCAAAATAAAGAAAAAACAATAATTTCTCTTGAGATGGATCAAGCAGATTATTATCTGAGATTTCAGAACATGGAAGAAAAGGGGGGAAATTTAGCGGAGGTAATGGCAGAGATGCTAGGAGGGGTGTTGGAAGAGCCTAAGGAAAAAAAATCTTAGCTAATATTGATGAAATATTCAAAGTACACACCAGACATGTGATGAGAAATAAACTGCGCAGAGAAGTACATGTTAGATTTACAAAGAGGCTTAGATGAGCAAATCAAATTTGCACTAAACTGGCATGAATAGCCAATACCTCAGAAGACAAGCTCGGGATCTAAAAATTTTGCAGAGAACGAGAGATGAGCCCTTGAAATATAAAGGGAGAGAAATAGTAGTGAAGAAGAGAATATCAGTTTTGACAAAGTGTTTAATTAAAAAAGGAACAAACTTTTTTCTGGTGTCAAATGTCTGATACCAGAAGGAATTTTGGTGACCTGGCATGAGCCGAGACAAATTCTCTATTGGATTCAATAGAGAATGCAGAACAATTTTACGATCCATATTTTGGACCACTAGGAGAGAGACTGAGAGAGGAAAGAGAGATCAGGCATCAAGAAGAAATCTTTGAGGAAAGAGAAATACGACAAGAGGAAGATGCAAGAGAACGGGAGGAAACAGCAACGAGAGGAGGAGCAAGGGCAAAAACGTTCCATCTTAGCCCCAGGACTCTTCAATATCTTCATAAATGGCTCAGATGAGCAAATAGATGGGAACTAATCAAATTTGCACGAAACTGGCATGAATAGCCAATACCCCAGAAGATAAGCTCAGGATCTAAAAAGATCTTGATGGACTTGAGAAATGGGATCTATCAAAAAAATGAAATTTAATTTGTTAAAAACCTGGTTTCACATTTAGACAGGAAAACCAAACATACAAGTATGGATTAGGTGAAATCGGGCTGAAAAAACCAATAACTGACCTTGGGGTGCTGGTGGACAATCACTTAAATATCAGCCAGTGTAAGGCAGCAACCCCCAAAATTGATACAATTATTGATTGTATAAACAGACATAGAATCAAAATCACATGAAGTATTAGTATTACTTTATAAACCCTTAGTAAGATTACACCTGGAATACTGCGTCCAGTTTTGGTCACCACATTGCAAAGAAGATGTTGAGACTTTGGGAAAAGTGCAAAGAAGAGCAACTGAGATGATTAAGGGCCTGGAGACAAAAACGCAGAAGAACCGTTGCAGGATTTAGACATGGCTAAGCTAAAAAAAAAGGACTAGAGGTGACATGATAGCAGAATTCCGATATTTGAGGGGTTGCCACAAAGAGAAGGGGGTCACCTTATTTACCAAAGCACCTGTAGCCAGAACAAGAAACAATGGGTGGAAACTAATCAAGAAGAGAAGGAGAATCAAGGAGAAACTTCTTAACAGAGAGAGCAATTAACCAATGAAACAGAGTTCCCTCAGGCGTTGTGGGTGCTTCTTCATCACTGGATGTTTTTAAGAGACTGGACTTAAACTGTGTGGGGTCTCTTGCCTGAGCAGGAGGTTGGACTAGAAGGCCTTCGAGGTCTCTTCCATCTCTATTCTGATTGACCGATTGATAAGAATCAAAGAGTTGAAAACATTCCTTAGGTGCAACCAAAGATTCAGCCTCAACTGGAGCACTTCTAGGGAGGAAAAAGTCACCAGGTGATGTGGTACGTCCTCTCCATTCTGATGGAGTGACAGTGTTTGCCTCTTAGCAGCTGAATCAGACTCATCTCATGACCAACGGGTGGTCAGGAAGGACCTCTTGATCCCTTTCACAGGAGCTGCCAGCAAACCCTTATTTCTACTCTACATCCTACCTATCCAGATCTGGCCTTGTGTGTCTTCCTGTCCAGTGCCACCCTGTTCATTTCCGTGACCCGTCAAAACCGCGGTCCACTAAAGCGTGCCCGATTAAAGCGCGTACGTGACGTCATCAGCAGCGCGACAAATAAAATTAAAAATAAATAAAATTAAAATTAAAATAAAATTAAAGCAAGCCGATTCACATAAAGGTAAGGGTTAGGTTTAGGTTTAGGGTTACGTTAAGCGTTAGGGTTAGGTTTAGCGTTAGGTTAAGGGTTAGGTTTAGGGTTAGGTTTAGCGTTAGGTTTAGGGTTAGGTTAAGGGTTAGGTTTAGGGTTAGGTTTAGGGTTAGGTTTAGGGTTAGGTTAAGGGTTAGGTTTAGGGTTAGGTTTAGGGTTAGGTTAAGGGTTAGGTTTAGGGTTAGGTTTAGGGTTAGGTTTAGGGTTAGGTTTAGGGTTAGGTTGTGTGGGGGTTAGGATAAGGTTTTCGCATTAATTTTAAATTTACCACTCACAGCGTGCTGTTTTCGTCGCGCTGTGATGATGTCACGTACGCGCTTTCGTCGAGCACACTTTAGTCTACCGCGGTTTTGTGATCAGGATCAGGGCAGTGACAGCTAACCATTTTGCCATCGCATGCCAAAAGCAGGGGGAGTGTGGGGGTCGTGTGCGCGGTTGCCCACACCCATTTTTCACCCTCCCCAGGCTCCAGAGGCTTTCTAGGAGCCTCTGGAGAGGTGGGGATGATGTCACGATGATACAACATGCAATCTTGGAGCTCCAGGATTGCCATCGATATCTCTGCCGCTGCTATTTAGGTCCTTTTGGACCTAAACCGTACCGTAGAGGCGGTGATAGAGAAGGACACATCCTGCCGATCCTGGGAACATTGCAAAGTCCCTGGCAGATCCAGGAGAAGCTCTTTTTTCCGGCCACAGAGAAGCAGCCATTGAAGCTGCTGAAAGTTGGGACAGCTCCAGAACGGAGGGAACATTAGATTTACGTTTCAAGGTCTCTGAGCTTATTGAAAATGATAGCAGGATGAGCATGGATTGCTTATACAGGTGCTCCTCTAGGGTACTATCAGTAGCTGGACTGTAGTGAAAAGAAAGCCTTGACTTGAAAGAGAGAAGAATTGCAGTGAACTTGTTTGGAACTTAATAAAAAAAGTATTGGATTCTATATATTGGCAGTATATATTATCTAGAGGAATGTCGCAGCACGAAAAAGAAAAAAGAAGTGACATTGCAGATGATTATGCAAGAAATTCAAAAAATCCAAGTAAGAACAGAGAGCATTGAAAAGAGAACGCCTGCCCCGGCCCCCTTGCTCACTCCCCCTGCATGTCCGGTTGCCGCTTGCTCACTCCCCCCACCCCGGTCTGTCCTAAGTACTGAACCTAATTCATATATTCCTGTTTTTTGAACTGAGGAATAAATTTCAGAAAAAGATATCTGTATTGCTCTGCGAATCTACCTATGACATTCATTCTTGATCTAACTTCTTAGATGAAAAACTATATCTTTCCTGTTTGTTGTGGGACATCCTTCCTGAAAAGACTGTACATTGTTGGGTGAAAACAGAGGTCCCCTCTGTTACCTGTAGTGTAGTCCTCAGCTTACAACCACAATCGAGTCCAATATTGTTTTATTTCTTTTGCAGTTGGTATTATTTAACAGGATGAAGAGGCAACAGAATATGACCACTAGGACAGTCATCTTTCCTATGTAAGTAGCTGTTTTATTGCTTTGCGTGCTTGTTTCATCCTTAATACAGGAGTGCATGCAATTAAAGTCTTCCTTTCTGTATCTCTTTGTGCAGGCTATTCATTAGAACAAGGTGGTCAGTGGGTGACTTCAACATACAAAAGGACAGTCATCTTCCTTTTCTATTATTTTGTGTGCTTGTTTCATCCTAACGCAGTGCATGCAATTGAAGAGTTCACTTCTGTGCCTCTCCTTTGTGCAGGCCATTCATTCAAGTCAGTGATATTGAAGACTGGCAAGGGCAGTCATCTTCTTTCTGTAAGTAGCTCCTTTATTGTCTTGTGTACTTATTTTAATCTTATTTAAGTGGTAAGTGCACAAAATAATAAATTTCCCTTTTATATCTTCTTTTTGTAGATCATTTGTTGGCGCAAAGAATTCAGTGACATTGTCTTGGCCACTCCCACATGGTCACATGACTGCCAAGCCATTCCAGTGGTCCGTTTCAAATTTTTTTGGAACCTCTTCTGTAGGTGTGGCCTGCTTTGTGGGGGTGGCTTGCCAGCCATGTGACTGGGTGGGAGTGGCTTGCCGGCCATGGCTGGGTGGGAGTCGCTTGCCAGTCATGTGACCAGGTGGGAGTGGCTTGTTGGTCATGTGAGCAGATGGGAGTGGCTTGGCAGTCATGTGACCGGGCAGGGGTGGCCAACTTGTAAAATGTGGTGAAATTCACTTAAAAAAGCTCTTGTTTAGCAACCAAAATGTTGGCTCAGAAACTCTGGCATTTGAAGCACGCGAGTCTTAAAGCTGTCAAGTTAGAAGACCTTTGCACTCCTAACCCTTTAGAAAAAAACCCCAGGGGTGTTCAAACTTGATAGCTTTAAGACTTGTGGACTTCAACCCCCAGAATTCCACCTGTCGCTCTTCATCTTGATGATGTGTGGACAAGTGGGGAGAGGGAGATGGAATCGGTTCTAAATGGCACTGTAGATTTGTGGAACCTCTTCTATAGAAGAGGTTAGAACTGGCAGGAACCCACCCCTGAGCCATTCCCACCTGGTCACATGGCTGGCAAGCCACTCCCACCCAGCCACATGGCTGAAAAGCCACTCCCACCTGGTCACATGGCCAGCAAGCCACTCCCACAAAGCAGGCCACACCTACAGAAGAGGTTCTAAAAAAATTTGAAACCCACCACTGCAAGAGATATAAGATTACACTATTATTGGAAGGATACAGGATGATGTAATGAAATGCTATAATAAAAACTAATTTAAATTTAGTTAGACTATTATGCATAAAATGAAGTAATAGTTATAGTCAAATAAATGATTAATAATGATAATAATGCATACACACACACACACAAAAACACACACATATATATATACACACACACACTAGATTGATAACATGAAATTTTATATGAATTGTAAGTGAGGACTATGGAGAGGATGCATAAAAGTTTTGTAACCAAAGATAAATAATTTTATATAAAATACAATATAAAGTTGTAATATTACTGAATGGTTTTTGGATGATGTAATGAAATGCCATAATATAAATTTAATCTAAATTTAGAATATCTCACATAAAAGGAAGTAATAACAGTTATAGCCAATAAGTATTTAATTATGATAATAAGGGTGGATGGTTTTTATGTTATATATTTGTTTATATTTGTTTGTTTAAAAATAAAAAAAATTAAAAATGTAATTCTATGCACCCTTTCCCCCATGCATGCGTGCGACCCCTCCCCGTGCATGTGCGTGCAACCCCCCCACGCCCCCGCTTTTGGCATGTGATGGCACGGTCGACCTGTTTTTTGCCCTCCCCAGGCTCCAGAGGCTTTTCTTATCTTTCTCTTCTTTCTTCTGGCAGACCAAAATAAAGAAAAAACAATAATTTCTCTTGAGATGGATCAAGCAGATTATTATCTGAGATTTCAGAACATGGAAGAAAAGGGGGGAAATTTAGCGGAGGTAATGGCAGAGATGCTAGGAGGGGTGTTGGAAGAGCCTAAGGAAAAAAAATCTTAGCTAATATTGATGAAATATTCAAAGTACACACCAGACATGTGATGAGAAATAAACTGCGCAGAGAAGTACATGTTAGATTTACAAAGAGGCTTAGATGAGCAAATCAAATTTGCACTAAACTGGCATGAATAGCCAATACCTCAGAAGACAAGCTCGGGATCTAAAAATTTTGCAGAGAACGAGAGATGAGCCCTTGAAATATAAAGGGAGAGAAATAGTAGTGAAGAAGAGAATATCAGTTTTGACAAAGTGTTTAATTAAAAAAGGAACAAACTTTTTTCTGGTGTCAAATGTCTGATACCAGAAGGAATTTTGGTGACCTGGCATGAGCCGAGACAAATTCTCTATTGGATTCAATAGAGAATGCAGAACAATTTTACGATCCATATTTTGGACCACTAGGAGAGAGACTGAGAGAGGAAAGAGAGATCAGGCATCAAGAAGAAATCTTTGAGGAAAGAGAAATACGACAAGAGGAAGATGCAAGAGAACGGGAGGAAACAGCAACGAGAGGAGGAGCAAGGGCAAAAACGTTCCATCTTAGCCCCAGGACTCTTCAATATCTTCATAAATGGCTCAGATGAGCAAATAGATGGGAACTAATCAAATTTGCACGAAACTGGCATGAATAGCCAATACCCCAGAAGATAAGCTCAGGATCTAAAAAGATCTTGATGGACTTGAGAAATGGGATCTATCAAAAAAATGAAATTTAATTTGTTAAAAACCTGGTTTCACATTTAGACAGGAAAACCAAACATACAAGTATGGATTAGGTGAAATCGGGCTGAAAAAACCAATAACTGACCTTGGGGTGCTGGTGGACAATCACTTAAATATCAGCCAGTGTAAGGCAGCAACCCCCAAAATTGATACAATTATTGATTGTATAAACAGACATAGAATCAAAATCACATGAAGTATTAGTATTACTTTATAAACCCTTAGTAAGATTACACCTGGAATACTGCGTCCAGTTTTGGTCACCACATTGCAAAGAAGATGTTGAGACTTTGGGAAAAGTGCAAAGAAGAGCAACTGAGATGATTAAGGGCCTGGAGACAAAAACGCAGAAGAACCGTTGCAGGATTTAGACATGGCTAAGCTAAAAAAAAAGGACTAGAGGTGACATGATAGCAGAATTCCGATATTTGAGGGGTTGCCACAAAGAGAAGGGGGTCACCTTATTTACCAAAGCACCTGTAGCCAGAACAAGAAACAATGGGTGGAAACTAATCAAGAAGAGAAGGAGAATCAAGGAGAAACTTCTTAACAGAGAGAGCAATTAACCAATGAAACAGAGTTCCCTCAGGCGTTGTGGGTGCTTCTTCATCACTGGATGTTTTTAAGAGACTGGACTTAAACTGTGTGGGGTCTCTTGCCTGAGCAGGAGGTTGGACTAGAAGGCCTTCGAGGTCTCTTCCATCTCTATTCTGATTGACCGATTGATAAGAATCAAAGAGTTGAAAACATTCCTTAGGTGCAACCAAAGATTCAGCCTCAACTGGAGCACTTCTAGGGAGGAAAAAGTCACCAGGTGATGTGGTACGTCCTCTCCATTCTGATGGAGTGACAGTGTTTGCCTCTTAGCAGCTGAATCAGACTCATCTCATGACCAACGGGTGGTCAGGAAGGACCTCTTGATCCCTTTCACAGGAGCTGCCAGCAAACCCTTATTTCTACTCTACATCCTACCTATCCAGATCTGGCCTTGTGTGTCTTCCTGTCCAGTGCCACCCTGTTCATTTCCGTGACCCGTCAAAACCGCGGTCCACTAAAGCGTGCCCGATTAAAGCGCGTACGTGACGTCATCAGCAGCGCGACAAATAAAATTAAAAATAAATAAAATTAAAATTAAAATAAAATTAAAGCAAGCCGATTCACATAAAGGTAAGGGTTAGGTTTAGGTTTAGGGTTACGTTAAGCGTTAGGGTTAGGTTTAGCGTTAGGTTAAGGGTTAGGTTTAGGGTTAGGTTTAGCGTTAGGTTTAGGGTTAGGTTTAGGGTTAGGTTTAGGGTTAGGTTTAGGGTTAGGTTTAGGGTTAGGTTAAGGGTTAGGTTTAGGGTTAGGTTTAGGGTTAGGTTAAGGGTTAGGTTTAGGGTTAGGTTTAGGGTTAGGTTTAGGGTTAGGTTTAGGGTTAGGTTGTGTGGGGGTTAGGATAAGGTTTTCGCATTAATTTTAAATTTACCGCTCACAGCGTGCTGTTTTCGTCGCGCTGTGATGATGTCACGTACGCGCTTTCGTCGAGCACACTTTAGTCTACCGCGGTTTTGTGGTGGAACCGTTCATTTCAGCCCAGCTTTGCCGATGATGATTCTCCCTGCCATCTTAAGGCTACAGCCATCCTTCCTTCTGCATCCTCTGCAAACTTGGCAAATGTTCCTCAGCTCCCTCTTCTAAGCCATTGATGAAAACAATGGGGAAACAAGCCTGAGATCCCCCCCCCGACCCCCCATTTGGGGCTTTCCTCCAAATGAAGCAGTGACTTAATAAGGAATTCTCAAGCGGGAGGCACAAAACTCTGTCCCACATCTGTCCAAAGTTTTCCTTCATGGATGGACAGCAGATGTTTTAGAGGAGAGTGAAGGAATTCAAGGGATTGGAAGGCTCGAGTGATAGGATGGAAGCAATTGTTAAAATTGGAAATCTAGAATGGGGAGACCCGGCTTAGTGCAACGATCTGTGAAAGGCATCCGTGAGCCAGCACGTTGGTCCGGCTGCCGACTGAGTCCGACAAAAGGGCCATTGGAGAGGGATGTGGGATCCATGAGCCAGGAGGTCAGTGTCCCCTCCCCCCTCATCCGCATTGCTGCCTCCAGGCCTGTCGAGGGGCAGTGCGGGCGGTCCAGCCCATAGAAAAGGCTGCCGGTGACGCAGGGCTGTCTCCTTTGCTTGAGCTTTGGAAACAGAAGCTGGATGCCATCTGTCAGAGACCCTCCACTTGGATCCAACCCTGAGCAGGAGGCTGGACTGGATGATCTCTAAGGAACCTCCAATTCTAGAATTCTTTGGTGGGTTCCTATCTCTGGGGGGGGGAGCTGAGAGAGGGGAAAGGAGGAGCCCCTGAAAGCTTTAGCTCCTTTCTTGGGGGGGGGGGGGGGAGCCCAACCAACCCACAGAACTGGAATGTCACCCTGCGAGCCCCACGGATGACCCACCCACCCCCATACTGTAGGCAGCTACCCAGGCCCCTCTGGGCCCCTCTGGGCCCCTCTGGCCAGGGTTTGGATGGGCTTTCCACGGGGCTCCGGCGGGGCAACTGTTCCTGCTGAATGGGCTTTTCCCCAGTCCAGCGCGCGGGGTGTTCCGAGAGGGCTCAGCCTCCTTTCCCAACCTGTCCGGCTGGCTGCTCGGGTGGGGGCGACGGACCGACCGGCCAAAGCCGCTTCGGTCTTCCCTCCCGGCGGCCTTATCCGAAGACGTGTCTTTTTTGCCGCCGGAACCAGGGCGTGCGGAGGGTAAGCCAAGAGCGGGAACCGGCCCGTCTCTGCCTGGAGGGCTACCGGGACCGCCGCCAGGCAGCGCGCCCGGCACCGCCTGCGCCGGGAGGGCGCGCTGGTTGCCGGGCGACGGTCGCAGGCGCGCGCGAGAGCCTGGCCGGCAGGGAGGCTCCCCGGGTGGGTGTCTCCCCAGCGGAGCCCCCGCGCTTTTCAGCCGCGGATCGGGGAGCGCCGCGTCCAGCGGGGGTTCGCGAGGGATGCCAACCGGCCGGGCTCGCCAGGGAGCCTTCCGCGGTGTCGTCCCCCCCGCTTCCCCCAGCCAACGAACGCCCGGACGGGAGAAGGGCGCCCCGTGGGCCAAGAGCCTTTGCTCGGCTTGGCTCCAGGCCTCGGCAGGTGCCTGCGCAGCTCTGGGCACCGGAGGATCCGGTGCCGAGCAGGGCCAGGATTAGGAGGTGGAAAGGGAGGTCGTGGAGGACCCGACCGGATCCTCAAGAGACCCGTCCCGGCTTTCTTGCAGGCAGCGAGGGCTGCGCTCCCGCCTTCCTTTCCCACGCTCGGAGGGGCGGACGGCGATGGAAGGAGCCGCCCAAAGCTCCCAGGGCTGAAGGGTCCCCTGACCCTATCTGTCCCGTCCCCCCCCGCAACCATTCAGCCCAGAGCCCGGCCAGATTGATTCGTCCTTTCCACCCGCGGTCCTGGTTGCGGCTGCCCAGAATGCTGGCCGGTAGATGGCCGTTTCCACATCTGTTTCGGGATGCAGGCTGGCCATGGATTTCTCCCTGGGGCGCCCCCTCCCCACGCCCCCTCCCCACTTCCATTATTTCCCCCCCCCAGTTTAGGAGCATGAGTTCCAAGAAAGCCGCGGGGAGAAGCCCGGTGAAAAAGGGAGGCAAGCCGTCCGGAGCAGCCTCTGGGAAACCAGGTAGTGGAGCGACAGAGCGCGGGGAGGGGCCCTGGCCAGGCTCCCCACACCCGAAGGGCCAGACCGAGAGCCGCCAGGGGTGACCAAGAGCTGTAGAAAGGGAGAACGGAGGGGGTGGGGGTGGAGGGTTAAGGAAGGGGAGGTGGAGCCCCTTAGTCCAGCCTGAGGGATTGGTTTGATAACAGAATCTTGGGGGTGGGGGAGTCAGTTGCCCCTGCGCTCAATGGGGCAACCGGGGTGAAGGCAGGAGTAGCCCAGGGGCTCCAGTGACGTTGGGAGAGTCTGTGCTGGTGATTGGTGGTTGAAAGTGCTACCAAGGGGCAAGTCAGCTTTGGCCTCCACTGTCTGACTGATGGGCATCTTACTTGGCAGAGCACTGACCCTTCCAAGATGGTGGTATCTGGGGGGCTTTGAGCTCAATTAGTGGAGGGTATCTGCTTGAAAAGGAGTCCAGCAACAAGACCGTCCTCCTTCATTAAACCCTGAGGCCAATTCCTGGGGCTTCTGAAAGCAACCCACCATCTCGCCAGGGCACAGCTGGGCCTAAGAAGCTCGCAGGGGCTGCGCTCTGTGATCAAAGGCCTCTCTGCATCGGGAACGTTTCCCAGGCCTTTCCTCCCCCCTCGCCTGGAGCCGGGAAGAAACCAGCCGAGGGTCTGAGTGCCCCAAAGACCTCTGGGGCCCCTCGGCACGTGAGAGCCCGCGTGGCTGAGGTTGCTGGATGGGATGCCAAGTGGCTTCTGGCTGGTGGTCTTTTTCACAGCCCCTCCTCGTAGCTTGGTCCCAAGTAGAGGTAGTCTTCAGCTCACCACCACAACTGACTCCCAGATTTCCATCGCTAAGCAAGGCGGTTGTTAAGTGAATATTGCCCCATTTTATTACCCTTCTTGCCACAGTTGTTAAGCAAATCACTGCAGTTGTAAGTTAATTGCACAATAGTTTCATTTATGTGACTTCCTCATCAACTTTGCTTGTCAGAAGTTTGCAAAAGGAGATCACATGCTCCCGGAACACTGTGACCGTCATAAATATGAGTCAGTTGCCAAGCAACTGAATTTGGATCATGCGACCATAGGGATGCTGCAGCAATCATAATGTGAAAAACAGTCATGAATTAGTTTTTTCAGTGCCATTGTAACTTTGAATGGTTACTAAATGAATCACTGTAAGTCAAGAACTACCTGTACTTGCTGGCCACCTTCTGACCAGACCAAACTCTTGCGTGACCCGACAAAAGGGCGAACGACAAAACCACGCCGACTAAACCGCGTCGCTAAAACCGTGACGTCATCAACGTGCCGACAACAGCGCGGCGACAACAGCGCGGAGACAGAAGGGCGATTTCAGTCGACAGAGGGGCGATTTAAGTTAAGGTTAGGGTTAGGGTTAGGTTTAGCGTTACGTTTAGGGTTAGGGGTTAGATTTATGGTTAGGTTTAGTTTTACAGCGCGCTTCTGTCGCCGCGCTGTTGTCGGCGCGATTCAGCGCTCAATCGTCGGAGCGCTTTAGAACACACAGTTTTGTCACCGCGGTTTAGTCGGGCGCGGTTTTGTCGTTCGCCCTTTTGTCGGTGAACCAAACTCTTGTCCTTACATATTGAAAGAAACTTTTTGATATTTCTGTTATTTGTTACTTGTGTGATTTTATTTTATTTATGTTATTAATATAATTTTTGTTAGCAGCCTAAAATTCCATTTAGCAACCTGGGGGACCATTTATATGATGTTAAATAACAAACAAACAAACAAACAGGAAGTGGTGCTTTCCCTCCTCTTCCTCCTCTTCCTTGAAAGTCCCTTCATTTTGTGGATAAACCCACCAGGCAGTTTTCTTCCAGGAAACGCTGACTCCGTTCCTGGGCATATCCTTTCTTTCACCAGGCTTTGTGTTCTGGTGACACTTAAAATATGTCCGTAGTCTGCAAAATGAGCAAGCGAGTGGGATATGGAGGGTCTGGGGAGATGTGAGAGGTTGGAGAACTATTGCACAGAGACAGATAAGGCACCTGAGGATTTTGCAAGGACGCTCATCCCCATGGACAGCCTTGTCAGCTGGACCCCCTCAGCTCTTCAGGTCATCCTATTCTAGAAAATGGGGTTGTCCTTCTGAGAACTGCAGGTGATGTCTGGTTTGCATTTGGACTTTCTCTCCCCCTGTGACTTTTCCAGGCCACCAAACAGATGGGAAAGATGCAGCCCCAGCAGACGACACTGTCCACCAGCAGGAGACCCCCGGCAGTCATCCCACAGGTAGGTAGGTGGGCACTGGGTCTTGCCCTGGTACCTGTCCTATCCTTAAATGGGAATAGAAGTGGCTGAGCTCCTGCCCAAAAAAAAGTAGACCCAACTCAAAGCAACTCACGGCCTCGTAACCTTAGACTACTGTAATGGGTTTGCCCTTGAAGATTTTGTCAGAGTTTATTGCATAAATTCAAATCCAGAAGCACACGCAGATAACTGATGCAGCAGGAATCATTAACTTCTTTGTATGCATAAGAACAGATGAATAAATGTACAATACCAACAGGTGGTTCTTCCAAGTAAAGGCAAGGCAGGAGAGTTACAGGCAAACACAAGCAGTTAGTTTCATTTCAGCAGACAAGCCCAGACAGACTGCTTAAGTTTACTTCTCAGAGCACCAGACTACTAAAGTTTCTGTTTCAATTCTCTGCACAGACTCAGATGTGTTTAAGCTCCCATTGGCTGACTTATTTGCTATGCCTATTCATTGGCTGACCTTGTTCCCATATCTCTCCCAGTCATGAATATTTTAATACATTTTTCAGAAATTTCAACTGCTGCAGAATGCAGCTGTGCAGGCAGCAACCGATGCTAGATACACAGTAGTACATATAACACCACTTCTGCATGAGTTGCAGTGATTACTGGTATATTTCCAGGTGTAATTCAAGGTGCCGGTGGTTCCCTATAAACCCCTAAAGGGCTTGGGTGCCACAGGGTTACCTGAAGGAGCACCTTTTTTTCCAAAGTCTCTACCCATCCAACCAGGTCAAACGGAATGAACCTGCTGAAGATCCCGTCGGTCGAAGAACGTCGGCTGGCAGGGACCAGAAGGGGAGCTTTGTGCAACATCCTCCCTTCGGAGACCAGAATCCTGTTAGCCTTTCGTAAAGCTCTAAAAGCCTGACTCTTCTCCCAAGCCTGGGGGGGGGGCTACATGCGCCAAGGGGAATTGGTGGGCCTGTCTTTGGTACCTTCTCCTGGTCAGCTCACAGACTAATGGCAATGACTTTCTCGAGAGCCGTAAGCCCTTGCTGGAGGTCAGTTCGCCATCAGCTACTGAAGGACCCAGATGGGGTTCAGAAGGACCCGGGGGTTATAAATGGAAATCTGTTGCATAGTCTTGCCAAAGTCTTAGTCACTGCTTGGCTTAGGATAGGGTTGCACCCCTGCGGCCTCTCCTGACCCATAGATCTCTTCTTCCTCCCCTGTGATACACGAAGGAATTTGGGGGGGGGGGGGTTGACACATCTAGATTGCGGCTGGTGGAAGACGAGTGATGAACTCGATCAAACACTGGTAAGAGCTGCTATTAAGGGCTTGTTGTTGTTAGTTGCAAAGTCATGTCCTACCCATTGCAACCTCATGGAGAACGTTCCTCCAGGCCTTCCTTTCCTCTACCCATCCCCCGGAGTTCATTGAAGCTCACGCCGACTGCTTCGATGACTCCATCCAGCCACCTCCTTCTCTGCCTTCCGCTTCTTCTTCTTTGGCCCTCCATCGTTCCCAGCATGAGGCTCTTCTCCAGGGAGTCCTTCTTCCTTCTCCTTAGGTGGCCAAAGCCTTTGAGTTTCCTCTTCAGGATTTAGGATCTTCTAAAGAGCAGCCAGGGTGGATCTCCTCTAGGACTGATGGTTGGATGGCCTTGCAGTCCAAGGGACTCAATGCAGGAGTCTTCTTCTCCAGCCCCAGAGTTCAAAGGCCTCCATTCTTTGGCGCTCGGCCTTTCTTACGGTCCAACTTTCACAGCCATCCGTTGCAACTGGGGAAACCATAAGCCTTGACTAGACACACTTTTGCTGGCAGGGTGATGTCTCTGCTTCTTAGTTTGCTGTCTAGATTTGCCATCGCTTTCCTCCCCAGGAGCAAGCGTCTTTTGATTTCTTGGCTGCCGTCCCCATCTGCGGTGATCTTGGAGCCCAGGAAAATAAAATCTGTCACTACCCCCATTTCTTCCCCATCTATTTGCCAGAAATTGAGAGAGCCGGATGCCATGATCTTAGTTTTCTTAATGTTTAGGTATTTAGGTATTTATTGGGATTTATATGCCGCCCTTTTCCCTGAGGGGACTCAGGGCGGCTTACAACCACAGGGGAGGGGAAGTGCAAGGTCAAAACAAAACAATATGTGAACAACAGAAAAATAATAAAACCCAACTTTCATTCAGCAATCAAACAAAACACTCGGGCGGGTAATTAGGAGCCTATCCCCAGGCCTGCTGGGAGAGCCAGATCTTGAGGGCTGCGCGGAAGGTCTGGATAGTGGTGAGGGTGCGGATCTCCATGGGGAGCTCGTTCCACAGGGTCGGGGCAGCAACAGAAAAGGCTCTCCTCCGTGTGGTCGCCAGTCGGCATTGACTGGCAGATGGAATTCGCAGGAGGCCCAGTCTGTGCGATCTAATTGGTCGATTTAGGGAGGTAATCGGCAGAAGGCGGTCTCTCAAGTACCCAGATCCACTACCATGGAGTGCTTTAAAGATGGTCATCAGTATCCTGAAGCGCACCCGGAGACCAACAGGCAGCCAGTGCAGCTCACGGAGGACAGGTGTAACGTGGGCGAACCGCGGTGCGCCCACTATCACTCGCGCGGCTGCATTTTGGACTAGCTGTAGTCGCCGGATGCACTTCAGGGGCAACCCCATGTAGAGCCCATTGCAGTATTCCAGTCTAGAGATCACAAGGGCTCGAGCGACTGTTGTGAGAGCCCCCCGATCTAAGTAGGGCCGCAACTGACGGACCAGGCGAACCTGGGCAAATGCCCCCCTGGTCACAGCCGACAGCTGGTGATCAAGAGTCAGCTGTGGATCCAGGAGGACTCCTAAGTTGCGGACCCTATCTGAGGGGTATAGAATTTGACCCCCCAGCCTAAGCGTTGGTATATTAGCCAAATTATTGGGGGGGAAACACAACAGCCACTCGGTCTTATCCGGGTTGAGCACCAGTTTGTTAACACTCATCCAGTTCTTAACGGCCTCCAGCCCCTGGTTCATCACGTCCACCGCTTCATTGAGTTGGCACGGGGCGGACAGATACAATTGTGTATCGTCCGCATATTGATGGTATTTTATACCGTGCCTCCGAATGATCTCGCCCAGCGGTTTCATGTATATGTTAAATAGTAGGGGTGATAGGACCGAACCCTGGGGTACCCCACATGTTAGGGGCCTCAGGGACGATCTCTGCCCCCCGACTAACACCGACTGCGACCTGTCCGAGAGGTAGGAGGAGAACCACCGCAAAACAGTGCCTCCCACTCCCACCTCCCGCAGTCGTCGCAGAAGGATACCATGGTCGATGGTATCGAAAGCCGCTGAGAGGTCAAGGAGAACCAGGATGGACGCATAGCCTCCATCTCTGGCCCTCCAGAGATCATCGGTCAATGCGACCAATGTTGAGTTTCGAGCCAACCTTTGCCCTCTCCTCCTTCACCCGCATCAAGGGGCTCTTTAGTTCCTCTTCACTTTCTGCCATTAGAATGTTTATCATCTGCATATCTGAGGTTGTTGATGTTTCTCCCTGCAATCTTAATTCCAATTTTTTATTTACCTAGCCCCACCTTTCTCATGATGTGCTCTGCATATAAGTTAAATAGGCAGGGTGACAGTATAAAGCCTTGCCGGACTCCTTTCCCAATTTTGAACCAATCATTGGTTCCGTCTTCAGTTCTCACTGTTGCTTTCCCACCCTTCCTAAGGGCTATTCCGTGGCAATCTGGGCAGCAAAGCCCTAAGTTAAAAAATTAAATTTGTGCAGTGAAATTTTTTCTGTGCATGCTCAGAATAGAAAATCATGATGGCAGTGCGATAGGAGGCCACCAAACCACTACCGGTCCCGCCAAATCGCTAGGAACCCGCCACTGGGGCTGGGGGAGAGGGTGGATCCCAGGATCTCATCACCTTTTCTTTATTGCAGCAACCAGAACTGGACGCAGCATTCCAACTGTGGCCTCACCACCCCAGTATAAAGGAGCATGATGGCTTTTTGCAATTTTGATGCTATCCCTCTATTGGCGCAGCCCAGGATTGCCTGGGCTTTCTTGCAGCTGCGGCACCCTGCTGGCTCATGCCAAGTGCTGGTGCCTCAGGACACCTAGATGCCTCCCATAAGCTCTGGTGCCCAGGAATGCCGTGCCCAGTTCCGGACACCACATACCAGAAAGGCCACTGGGGAGCGGAAAGAGGGCAGAGAAGAGCAATGAGGACCACGAGGGAGCTGAGGCTAAGTCCTAGGAAGAGCACTTCAGAGAATTTGCTTGTGTTAACGTGAGAAAGGGAAGGCTGGGGCGAGACACGGCAGCCTTCTTCCAAGACTGAGGGGCTTGTCGCAAGGAAGAGGTGTGGAGAGCAGGGCGAGGAAGAGCAGGTGGAAGCCTTAGAGGGGGAGTTTCCTGACCAAGAGGGCCCCTTCGGAGTAGGGCAGGCTGCCTCCTGGAAAGATGGCAGCCCCAATCACTGGAGGTTTTCAGGGGGCTGAAGGTCCCTTCTAAGATCCCTGCCAACCCCATGATTCCAACCGCTCTCTCCCCCCCGCCCCCCCGCCCACTTTCTCTTTCTCCTCTGCTCATCCAATGAATATCACAATCTTTAGAATAATCATTGGCCTAAGAATCATAGAAGAATTATTACAGTATAGAGAAATTTGCAGTCGGGGTTTTATTACTGATATTTGGGATGGACTTCAGCTAATCCTAATTTCCCACCTTCCCACCCACCCATTTTAAAATGTATCTTAAACATTATTTTCTAGCACTTGGAAAATACAGTTATTGGAAAGAAGTTTCAGGTTTTGCTATAGGATCCATTTCATTTATTTGTTTTTTTTAGAAAGTAAGTCTAGAATAAAGCAAAATAAAAGGAGTAACAGTAGTCCCCAAACACCGCAATGTTTCTGAAAATCAATGGCTGGGAAAAAGGGTTGTTTTTTAAACGAGAGATCTGAAAGGCTAGCATTGGCGCCGAGGGAGAGGCAGGGCAGGGCAGGGCAGGTGTTACACTCCAGCTGCAAAACACCCTTGGCAGAACCCGTCCAGGACAGCCCTGGGTCTGACTCACCAAGGCCCAAGCTGTCCCCTTGCCAGGATGCATTCGAGACCCACAAGGCCAGCATCAGCTAAGAGCGCGTGGACTTGGATCTCTGAACTCCTGGCCCATAAATGGGGGGTGTCTTGACTTTGGGCAACTTGAGTAGGGCTTTTCCAAGACACTCTGAGTCCCCCTGTGAAGAAGACACTCTTCTGGATCTGAAGGCCGACTTTTGGGTGCCCAATTCAACCTCTGCCAGGACAACAGCTCTTTGGAACATAAGCTGGCATCGGTGGTCTTTCCCCAAAATCGATCCCCCTCCCTAATCTTTCATAGAAGGAATGACCAATGAGGGCCCAGGAACCTCGCTTGATGGCCCTGGGCCTCTCCTTTCTAACCCCCAGGCCTGAGTCGGGAGGCGAGAGCCGCGCTCACTCTGCAGTGCGCCTTCCGTAGGATCCTGGCCTGCCGGGAGAGGAAGCGGAGACTGAAGGAGCGACGGGAATATGAAGAATTAATGGATCGCCTCCAAAAGGAGGTGAGGAGCAGGAGGGCCCCGGCAGTGGCAGTAGCAGCGCTTGGCCATTCTGTGCAGGTGCTGGCTGGCGGATGGCAGAATTGGGGGTGGGGGGGTTTTGAATGGCAGAATGGGGGGAGCTGCACCCCCAGTCATGTTTGTGGACTAGGATGGCTGCTTGTACTGAACTCTGTGCCCAGTCCAACAAGATGCAATTCAGTGGCGAGAAAAGTCAATTTTTACACTTAGGCCCTAGGAAAAACCAAATGCACAGATATAGGGTAGGTGGCACCTGGCTGAGCAGGTGTAACTGTGAGAGGGATCTAAGGTGTCCCAGTGGATCACCACTTAAGTGTGAGCCAGGGCTGTACTGCCGCTGCCAAAAACCCCATCAACAGCAGGATAGCAGCGAAATCACAAAAAGGCTTCATCCTGCTTTACGCCCCCTTGGTGAGACCAGACCCAGAAAACCTGCACTCAGTTCTGGCTGCCACCATACAAAAAAGGTGTTGAGACTCTTCTGGAAAGAGTGCAGGGAAGAGCAACCGAGGGGACGGGGGATCTGGAGGCTAAACTCTAGGATGAAGGGTTGCAGGAACTGGGGGTGTCCAGTCAATGAAGAGAAGAGCTCTCCCGCTTTCAATTTGGGT
Organism: Thamnophis elegans; assembly: GCF_009769535.1. Taxonomy (NCBI): domain Eukaryota; kingdom Metazoa; phylum Chordata; class Lepidosauria; order Squamata; family Natricidae; genus Thamnophis; species Thamnophis elegans. Next base: position 80,732,517 of record NC_045548.1, on the reverse strand, counting down.
CTGGCCTGCTGGCAGCCTCACATTTATTTATTTGTCAACATGTGCAAGGTAACAGGTGTTAGTATAGACATGGACATTTTCGCATGAGATTGGTACAAACAGATGGATATAAATAAATGTAAGATGGCCATGAACACATAAAGTGAGTACATATCAATGGGGACAGTAGGACAGGGGCGCCTATCCACGCCCCCTTAGGGACGTCTTAGGAAACATGTGAGTTACACGGTGGACAGTTTAAAGTTAAAGATACGGAGATTTGAGGAACTAACAACGGAATCAGGTAGAGTGTTCCAGGCATCGACCACTCTATTGCGGAAGTCGTATTTTCTGCAATCGAGTGTGGAGCAGTTTACTTTGAGTTTGTATCTATTGTTTGCCCGTTTATTATTGTGGTTGAAGCTGAAGTAATCGTTTACAGGGAGGACATTATAGCAGATAATTTTGTGTACTATGCTTAGATTGGAATGTAGGGGGCGTAGTTCGAGATTGTCCAAATTTTCAAGCCTGGTGCCGTAAGTTATTTTATTGCGAGCAAATGAATTAAGTATTCTACTTGTGAAATACCTCTGGATACTCTCTATTGTATTACTATCCAATATACAGTGTGGATTCCAGGCAGGTGAGCAGTATTCAAGGGTTGGTCTAGGAAAGGTTTTGTATGCCCTCGTTAGCAGTGTAGTGTTACCAGGGGGAAAAACTTGGTAAAATAAGGTTGACAACTCTTAATGCCTTTTGGGCAATGTTGTTACAGGGAGCTCTGCGGCTTAGATCTTTTGAGACGAGTACTCTAGGTCCGTGACAGAGTGTGGGTCATCTCTTAGCTTGTATCCGCCCAGCTTGTATTTGGTGTTCTGGTTTTTGTTGCCAACAGAGCATTTGTTAGCAGAGATTTGGAGTTGCCAATTGTTCAACCATTCAGAGACATAGTCAAGGTCGCTTTGTAGGGTGGTAGTATTGTCTGTGGTGTTAAATAGTTTTACGTCATCATCAAAGAGGATGCAGCTGCTTATAATATGATCACAGAGGTTGTTTATGTAAAGCAGAAAGAGTGTGGGTCCTAATACGCTGCCTTGGGGGGGGGGATACCACTGTTAACTGGTTCATGGTTTGATATTGCTTCCAATTTTGACTACTTGTTGCCTGTTTGATAAGAAAGCAGTTGCCCACTTGTCCATAGATCCAGAAATGCCATAGGAGCTTAACAGAAGTTTGTCATGTACCACTGAATCAAAGGCTTTGCAGAAGTCTATGTAGATTGCATCTTTTGCTTTACCCTGTTCGAGTTGTGTGGCCCAAATAATTTTGCAGTGTAGGAGCTGCTGATTGCAGGACAATTTTTTTCTGAAACCAAATTGCTTGTTAGAGAATAGGTTGTGTGTCTCTAAGTGGAGGGTGATGGATTGGTATATGGTGGATTCCATGACTTTACAGGAGACGCAGCAAAGGGAGATTGGTCGGTAATTCTCAACTAGGCCGGGCTCTCCTTTTGTGAAGATAGGAATGACCGTTGCTACTGACTGTAGGCCAGGCAGGGAGCTGGTTCTAAAAGACGCCCCACGGATAGAGCTTAGGGGTTTGGCTTTGCTGCAGAGCTTTTCCAGAAATCTCATCCTGACTCTAAAGGAGGTTTTTCTTCGCTGGGCTGTCCACGTTGCAGGCTTTTGTCGCCCTAGTGAGAAGAGAGCAGGAGGAAGCTGAGCGGGAACGAAAGAAAGAAGAGGAAGAAAGGAGGAAGCAGAGAGAGGAGCAGCAGCGGAGAAAACGGATGCTGGAGGCAGCCTTTGAAGGAGACGTGGAGGAGATGAAGGCCATTCTGAAAGAGGTGAAAATGAGTTTGTGGCTCCTGTTTCCGGCTCTGCACCCAAACCAGCACCAGGTTGGAAGGGGGAGGTTTTTTCTCCTCCTCCCCTCCCGTGGGGGGATGCCCCTATTTTTGTTGTATTTTCAAGCTGTGTTGCCTTGGAATATGTCCTGGGGGCCTCCGAGAGACTTTCTGAAGCAATGTTCTGCCTTTTCTCCAAATCCCCCAGCCAGAGATTGAAGCATCTTCAACATCTTACTAATTGCACATTATAAAATTCCAGACTTAATGATGTATTATAGCATAGAAGACCAATTCTGGTTTACCTGAAGCTTGTGACAAAGTCTAATTATGGTTTTGAGGAATTGCAGGATGGTTAAGTCCCAGGTCAGCCTCTGTCAGCCAAACAAGGTCGGGTATTTGGAATTTGAACACTGTTTTAAATATGAAGAAAGCTTGCCTCGTCTTCTGAGCCTCATCCCTGAGTTTTCTTCGTGAGACAACTGGTCACATCAGTGCTCTCCGCCCACTGGCACCAGGCTCCTCCAGCCACTGTGGGAGGGGGATGGCGTGTGCCATGCTCTGCACTGGCACAAAGGGGGTGCTGGGCGTCCTTGGTGACCGAGATGGAGGGGAAGCCTTCCCAAAGCAGTGGCTTTGGACCTGTGACTTGACAGTGCATTTCCACAAACACCCCTGAGAAGATTAGGTGGGTGGGGTGGGGGACGGGGCGCACTACGCATCAACCAGGGCCGAGACTCAGCCTCGCCTTGCTCCGTCACACTTTCCCTTACCTGCTGCAGAGCGGTCATTCCCAGGGATGGGTACCAGCCGGCGTTACGGCTGCTTTGCTTGTGTGTGGGTGTGTGCTGGACGTGCGCTATGCGCGCATACACAGTTCAGTAGAAATTGTTCTGTGCATGTGCAGGACTCCCCAAAAAGATGGTGGTGGCAAACTGCGGCAACCGGGGAACCGGTTCAGGCAAATAGCCAGCCTGGGTCACTGCCAGTTCTGTGATCCAGGCCAGCATGCCACTTCCGGTTCAGCCCACCTCTGGTCAGTCCTCTCTTCCTGGACAAACCTGTCCATTTGCTGTTTCAAGGTGGCGGATCTGGACACCAAGGCTGGCGTGGGCACGGATGAGAAGGGGAAGGTAGTCCGGCTCCAGCATCTCCTCAACATGGTGGATTGCACAGACGCCAACGGCAACACCCCCCTCTCTGAGGCCTCTGGAGGGGGCCACCCCGAAGCCATCCGGATGCTGATAGAAAGCGGGGGCCATCCCAACAGCAGGGTGAGAGCTTGGCGAGGCAGGCTTGCCGGGAGAGGCTCGGTTGCAGCCCAGCTGAGGGCTATGCCCCTGCCACCGCCGGTGCTGTGTGACCTCGGTGCCAGAGAGGGCCCTTGGCCAGCGGGTGGTGGGAGGAGAGCAGTGGTGGGATTCAAAAATGTTACTAACGGTTCTGTGGAGGTGGCCTGGTGGGCGTGGCAGGGAAAGGATACTGTGAAATCCCCATTCCCTCCATGTCAGCTGGGACACGGGAGGCAGAGAATAGATGGGGGCAGGGCCAGCCAGAGGTGGTATTTGCCGGTTCTCCAAACTACTCAAAACTTCCGCTACCGTTTCTCCAGAACTGCTCAGAACCTGCTGAATCCCACCTCTGGAGGAGAGGCTGCTTTTCGGAAGAGCCGGGTTCAGAAAAGGGCATTGGATGTGAGGAAGAAAGGAATGGGGGTGGGGGGAACTTGGGGGTGCCTGCCAGGAGCCTTTAGGACCCAGAGCCCATGGCAGCAGTTGCCCCAAGTAAAGAAGAGCTCCCCCCACCACCAACCACCCGCTGTCTCCCATGCTTCCCACAAGGACAAGCGGCGTCAGAAAGCAGATCTGTGGAGCCCTTGCATTTTGGATTCTAACATGCGTGCGCGCACACACACACACACACACACACACTTACCTCCAGGTAAGATCCTGCGTAACTTAAATGGATGATGGTGGGAAGAGATGACTAAACTAGGCAGAGTAGGCTTTGATACACGTTCCAACATGCCTTCCTCACGGCCCTAAATTAGGTTTCCTCAACTTTCAGCCCCCAATTTATCACACCAAGCAGGAAGGAAGTGAGCCCTTGGGCCAAGGAGGGACTTCAGCCCTCTTTAGGAGAAGGCACGGGCTGGAACCTCGCCTAAAAACAATCTTTGACCCAGGTATTTTGACTGGCAAAGGCTGAGCTTCCATTCTTGGGCCAATCCATTTAAGTGATCCAGGCACTCTTAGATCTCTTTCGAGGACTTTCTCGATCCATTTCAGCTGGACTTTTGACCTGGTATTTGGGTGAAAACTGCTTGGCTTTTGCATGGGAGAGCAAGCCAAGAAGTGCGGCCTCCAACTGGGACCTTTCCTGCCCTGGGTGCAGATGGTCTGTACAGCCCTGTACAGGCTCTTAAACCCCCAGAAGTGATTCACAAGTGTGTGTGTGTGTGTGTGTGTGTTGCATGGCATTGGCCCAATCTACTGAGTTGAATCCTGACCTATTTATATACGAGACCATCGAAAGAGGAAATAAAGGGTCCAGTTTCTTCCCAATAGACATGAAGGGGCAAGAGACCCTCTTCCTCCCTCCCTCTTTTCATTAGCTCTACCAAGCAAGGCTGGATGCCGCTCAGCAAAGTGAAGCCCATTCCAGACCAACCGGTGTGTGGGGGGGGTATCTGGGGGCCCCTCATTTGTTTAAAGCAGTTATGGAGGCTTTGCCAAAGGACTCCTTCAGAACCAAAGGGGTGGAGAGAGAGAGATGCATGCCACCTCTGAGGCAGGAAGCTGTTATTGCCAATTACAGCACTGGAGTCAAGCCAGATTTGGATTCCCCCCCCCTAGAGACCATTTGTCCAATAGACTCTCCCGTTCTCATCACACCTGCAGCCCATCCATCCACCAGTAGGGGGAGCCGAGTCAGTTTCTTTCTCTCCAACCAGAAAAATAAAATCCAGAGAGGAATTTTTACTGTTTTTATTCATGCCATGTACAAAGAATGCAAAATACATAAACAGTGGTACAATAAGAGCTGTACATGGAGCTAGGAGGCGAACTGCCCCTCCCTTTCCAGAGAATAATAGTAATAGCTGTTGCCTCTTGGTGGCCGCACGTAACCACTCTCTCTGGGGTGACCCGCCCTCCTCAGGGGAGCTTCCGTGGCTCCTGTGACTGAGTCCACCTTATTAGGATGCTCTTGTTCTCTTTCCTTCCATCTTTCCCAGCATCCTGGACCTCTTAGGGCAGCCAAGTCTTCCCGTTTTGTGGCCAGGATGTGATCGTTTGATTATTTGTGCCTCAAGTGAGAACTAGATTTCTTCTGTGGTCCAGTTTTTTTGTTTTTCTAGCTGTTTGTCGTATTCTCAAGAGCCTTTTAAGGCACAGATTTCAAAAGGGCCAACATTGTTTCTCTCCTGCTTCTTCAAACTTTCCCATTCATAGAAAAACATTGTCTGAACAATTGTCCATGGAGATTCTCAGTCATCCTGCAGGTGAAGTTGTCTGGAAGTTGAGTCACGGCAACTGGACTTCTTTCCTTGCTGGTTTGAAACGTTTCAATGCTAATTTTCCAAGGAGTTCCTTCAACAGAACAGAATAGAATTGAATTGAATTCAGGATCGAATAGAATATCGTGTTTCCCCGAAAATAAGACAAGGTCTTATGTCAACTCTCTGTGTTGACATTCCACGCAGAGCATCAGCAGAGCCGGATCTCAGATTACAGTAGCTGGGTTGGGATGAATGAAGCTATTGGATAATGTGATTTATTGGCAAAGACTGAAGAGAGGGAAGAAACACGGGCAAAGTTTAAAAGCAGATAAAGAAAGCAAAAAAGATGGCTGTGAATAAGAAATGCCTAAAGAAGAATGATCCAATGAAGCTGTTAATAAATCACTGCTTTTTGTATTATAATATCGGGTTGCTTATTATGAAGCAGGCATCGTTAGGGTACTTTACATCTTATTTCCTTTTTACACACAAGAGATGGCTTGGGCCTTATTATCAGGGGAGGGCTTATTGTTTTGGGGATGCCGGGCGGCTGCTCTCTTGCAAGCGGGCTCCCAAAGAGCCGGCCACAGCCTCAGGGACTAACGGCTGTGTTGCGCTGTCACAGCAGCGCAGCACAGCAGCCATGAAGCGACCACGCTTACGAGCAGCCACCTGGCAAACCCCCTTTCCAGCCAGGCACAGCACCATTCACTGACCTGGGGGTATCGCCAAGCCGCGTGAGCTCTTGTTCACTGACGCCTGGCTCTCACGGCTTGGCACCTTTGAAATGCCAGTGAAAGGCGCTCTGCATGGCTGGAAAGGGGGGTTGCGCGAGCGGCTGTTCTGCTCCTGCTCGTGTGCCTCCCAGCGTCATGATGTCCTGGCCCAGCTCTCCCCGCAGAGCCAGAGCACTTCCGCTGCCACCGCCGCCATCCCAGCATGGCTTTTTTGGCGGCTTCCAAATCAAATCTTCCGGCAGTGGCCGCTCTGGGCGTACACTCTATGGTCGTGAGTCAGCTGCCGGCAGAGCATACTCGCAGAGCATACAACCATAGAGCGTACGCCCAGAGCTGCCACTGCAGGAAAACTCAGTTTGAAAGCCACTGAAAAAGCCACGTTGGGATGGCGGTGGTGGCGGCAGCAGCAGAGGGGGGGAGGCGTAGCAAGCTAGGCCACAGACAGCATGGCCTGGAAAGGGTGAGCAGGTGGGCGGATGGAGCAAGTGGTTGGAGTGAACAAGTGGTGACTGGATGGGAGGCAGGGCCAGCCAGAGGTCACTACTGGTTCAGCGAACCAGGCCAAATTTCCCCTACCGGTTCACCGAAACTGGTGCGAACTGGCTGAATACCACCTGCTTTAAATCCTACCTGACTGGGCACCCAGATGGCCTCAGGATGCCCCATTTGGTACTATATCTCTCACCCAGTGCAGTTCACCTAACAAGTGATGTGACTGGCACAACCCTTCCTTCCTTTCTCTTTTTTCTTTCTCCTTCTTTTCTTCCTCCCTCCCCATCCTCCCTCCCTCCCTTCTCTCTCTCTCTTTCTTTCTTTCTTTCTTTCTTTCTTCTCTTTCTTTCTGCTCCTTTCTTTTTTCTTAGGGTGCCTTTAATCGGACTCCTTTGTACCGAGCAGCCTTCGGAGGACACTTAGCAGCGGTGGAGCTGCTTCTACAGCATGGGGCTGACCCTCGACTCTATGCCGATGATGGCAACACACCAGAGCAGGTATGCTTAGTCTTCTTGCCCTCAAGGAACTCCTCCCCCCCCCTCCACTGTAGTCTTGGGGGGGTGAAGCTGCCTTCATGAAAAGGCCAGGTAAGCAGCGTTATGCCAAGCATGAAAAGTAGTAAGCCAGAGTAATGGGAAAGTTTTGGTGATCACCTTTAAAGCCCCGCGTGGCATGGTCACCCTATGGTGACCATGCCACGTGCTGCCCACTCGTGCTGGCAGAGGAGGCATGCCACGGGTTCCGCCAGCCAAGGAATTCCAGCTGCTGGGCTCCAGCAGAAGAGCCTTCTCTTCCGTGGTCCCCTTGAAACATTACTCCCAATTATTAGTGATCAAGAAGTCTTGCTTGTGAGCGTCTCAGGATGTGGCCTTCTGCTGTTCCTCTCAAGGTCGCTTCTCTGGACAGTGTGGCGGCTATCCTGAATGCTTGGGACGTAACTCTTACAGACACCATGCTCCAGAAGATGGAAGCTGAGCAGCAGCGGAGAGCCCAGCAGAAGCAGAGGCACAAGGAAGCCGAAGTGCGCCAGTGAGTGCCTTCCTCCCCCACCCCTCCTGCAGCACTTGTGAGGGAGCAGCACCTGGGGGCTCTTCGGGATGGCCTCATGGAGCAGGTCTGTCTCTCCCATGGCCAGCCACTGCTGCCGTTACCCTAGAGACTCAGCTCTCCCTCCAGAATCGCTCTGCCGTTGGCCTGGTGGAGCAAGGGGGGTGGCCGACCACCCTCAAGCCCAAGCAATGCAGGGAGGACGGAAGGGCATCAGCTCCCCCTCAGGACCTGAATAAGCTGTTCTTTAGCTGGGTGTGGCTGGGAGGGGATTTTAGCCCTGATCCCTCCCCGGAGCTTTTACAGCTTTGACACCCTCCCCCACCCCCCGCCAGGGCCTGATGAAGCAGGGTCTCTGCCTCTTCTTTCCCCGCCTTCAAACTGCACCCGTTTAACTGTGCTCTGTGCACTATGGATGCCAATTGTGTACGACTGTCTCTCGCTGAGGAGTGACTGAACCCATCCCCAAGAAAGGATTGGTAACAGAGTCCCCTGATCCTAACTTCAGAAGAGGTGTGCGGAAGGATCCTGAGCTGGGCCATTCCTGAGAGATGGTTCCCTGGGAAGGGCTGGCCTTGAAACACTGCACCCACCCACAAAGCTTGGGAGCCTTAGTTTCTTGGCAGCCGGAGGAAACCCCTGGGGTGGGGTGGCCACTCTGCAGCAGAGGACCTACCATACCTGTCCTGCACATCCAGCTCTGGAGAAGTTGGTTATGACTCCTGCTATGAAGGTGCGATGGAGGCCCGCTAAGGGCCAAGAGCTTCCTGGGCTCAGGATTAACTGGGTTGCAAGAGAGCTCCGCCGCTTGAGAGGGGGGGGTCTCTGGCCATCCATTCCTCAAGGAAAGTGCACACGCGCCTCTCCTGGAGCAATGTTGGAGGGGGGGGGGCTCAGGACAGCTGCCTGCACAGCTGCCCTTGGCTGGTAGCGAGAGTCGAGAGGTGCTGGGCAGGCTCCAGGTCGTCTGCCCCCTTGGAGTCCTGGCTGGTCCCTGAGAACAGACCAATGCCGGCTTTTCTCTGGGCTCAGCCCGGAGTCTCCCCCCATGCTCTTCCCCCTCCCCCTGCTGCAATTTAGAGAGGTTTGTGGAAACTCAGGATAAATGGCAGAAGAGTCCCCCCACTCTCTTTTTTTTTTGGGGGGGGAGCTCTCTCTCCACCCCTCTTTTAATCTACATTGTGTTAATGTAGTGTTTGATTACCTATTGTGCTGCTTTTATTGTAAGCAAGCTTTGCTGCCTTTGCGCAGAGCAAGTGGCACAGAAGCAAAGTGAGCCCACAAGACGGCGTAGTCCCTCTTTCTTAGAGTGTCTATGTATGTGTGTGTGGGGGGGGGGGAGTTGTCACTCAAAGAAGCCTTGAGGGAACCTGGATGTCCAAGAAGGCTCTGCTCTTCAGGGCAAGGGGGGTCCCACTGCAAAGGGATTGGCCCTTTGGAGAAGCAGAAAGACCGGGGGGGGGGGAGGAGAGCAAATGTGATCCTCACAAGCTGCTCAAAGGGGCCCCTGACGCCTCTTGGTCCCCACAGGACCGCCGAAGCCGTGGAGCAGCTGGCCAAGGAGCACGAGAGATGCAGCAGGGAGGTGAGCGCCAAGGCCTCCTCCGTGCCAGGGAGCCTCTCTGGTCCACCATCCCGACCGAGCCCACCACACGTCATCCTTGGCCTTGGGGCCTTGGCCTCCCTGTGGCCTTGTCAGTGACCCCCAGAGGTTTGGCTTCATCCACGTGAACCTTCCCAGGCACAGGGCCTCTCTCCTTTTGCAGCTGCAGCAGGCCTACGCGGAGCTCAACCGACGGATAACGGAGCACGACAAGTGCCAGCGGAAGCAGATGGGGAACACAGAGCTGACCCTGCATGTGAGCGCCACTTCCCTTCCTGGGTGCCCTCCACGGGCCGTTCAGGGTTGCTAGTGTGCTGCCAATTGCCAGGCTGTGGCTCTCTGCCAGGGCAAGATTTTGTCTGCAGTGTAGGCCAGCCGGGCAGCCCTCTGTATTTGCCAAGGAGCTGGGAGATGGGATGCAGGTGCCCAGGTGCCAGTCGGCCCATCTGCAGGCCTCCTCGAGAATTCAGAAGTAGTACTGGATTGCTGTGGCTAATTCTTTCTTGGGGGAGGGGGGGGGGAGATACCTGCAAATGCAAGGACAGCTGTAAGTGACTAACAGTTCAATGCCAATTGTGGACAGGACACCCTGGACTTCAAATAACATCTCCCTTAGGCAGCCCCAGGGGAACCAAGTGAGGCTGAGGCTAGCCCCATTTTACCCTTTGCCCTGCAAGGGAAGACTCTCTTGGGCCAGGTTTGTCCATCCTTTCTAGCCAAAGGTGTTTCCTGGGACAGGCCGTGGCCGACGCAGAAGGGCTGGTGGAGAAGCTGCGCGTGGCTGCGGAGGCGGCCGAGGAGAAGCTGTCCCTGGTCCGCCTGAAGCTGCGAGAGCAAATGCAGGAGGGTCAGTGAGGCGGCCGATGGCGGTTGCAAGGGGCGAGGCCATCCTCCCCAGCTCCTCCAGAGAGGCTCCAGGGCTTGGGCTGGGCTGCCTCTGTCTCACAACCACCCTTCCCATCTCGAGTGACCTTGCCCCGAAGAAGAAAGCAGGGGACCTCCTTGCCCTGGCTGAGTTGGGGAAAGGGGAGGAGGAGGAAGTGGATTTAGCATCCCGACATCAGGTGTGGCTGGACACCAGAAAGGGAGCCAGTCAGCTTCTGCAACCCTGGCAGGCACTGGGGAGAGGGCCCCGAGGAGTAGGGCGCTGCTGTGCTGCTGTGCTCCCCTTGAAGTGTGGAAGGCAACCCCCGGCCGGCCCCTCACTGCTCTGCTCTGCCTTGGCAGGGTCGCCCTCGGAGATGCCAGGCCTCAAGTGCTCCGTGCAGGAACTGGATGATGTGCTGATGAAAGACGTGGGTGGGAAAATGCAGGCCGACGGGCGGTGAGTGGCGGGAGGGAGCCTCCCTTGGGAGTGGCAGCCCTCCCTAGGAAGCCGCCTGGTCTCCACCGGCAGATGGCCGGCCCCAGCACCAGCTTTCTCCTTCCCTCCCTCCCTCCTTCCCTCCAGGTGGCCCCTGATCATCGACCCCTCTGGGCAAGCAGCCATTTTTCTGCGCTACCGTGACACCAACTACCTAAACACTGCTAATCCCGCCGACATGGCCGTGGAGGCCATCCGCCTGGCCTTGCTGGGGTCCCTTCGGTAGGGCTCTGCCATGGGGGGAGGCTCTTCCCTCTAATGGAGCGCTGGTCCAGGCCTAGTGTGGGAGGAGTAGCAGGGTAGCGGATGGGCCAGAAAACGATGACAAGGGTGGGCTTGGTGAGACTGGCGGTGGGGTGGGAGGCTTCCGGCCAATGGCCAGCTATGTCCTTTCTTTCTCTTTCTCCCTCCCCCTCCGGGCTCTGTCCACCCATCGCCAGCAGCTATGGGAAGCCTCTGGTCTTTGACATGATGGAACTGGACATGTTTGACACAGTGAAAAAGCAGCTGGAACGGCTGGAGACGGGCCTCACTCAGGCTCTGCTAAGCAAGAAGATCCTGGAGAGTGAGAGGTGAAAGGCCTGAGAACCCACCGAAGGGGCGGTCGGAAGTCATCTGAAGAGCGGAGGGGCAATCACTGGCCGTGGGGTTCGAGAAACAGACGTTGGGGTTCTGGAATGGGGCAGGGGGTCTCCTAGCAGCAGCTGTGAACCCTCCCGGTCGCCCTCCGTGGCCGTCAGTCTGAGGCTCCCGGGGCCATTAGGGGCCACAGCGCAATTTCTATGGGCTTGTGTGATTCTGGCCATTTCCAAAAACGGAGCCACTGGCACTCTGAAGAGATTCAGAAAGGAGGCCAACCGTCCCCACGGATCAAGGAAAAGCATCTAGCCCCATAAGCCCAGAGATGCCGTGAGGGGTGGCATTCATGCAACACAGCCACAGAATCAAACCACTTTATGGCTTTACAAGAACGTCATAGGGGAACCAGCTGGGCTGGCCTTACGTGCTAAGCAGCAGAGGATTCAAACCATCGGCTCCACCCAAGCTTAGAGAGTTGTAAGAATGCAGCCCTGCTGGGTCTTTCCGGTTTAAAGCTTTGTTGTGACCAGAATGCAGGTCAGGTGCTCTTCTCCTGGGGGGGGGGATTGATCCTCTCCCCAGAACTTTCCTTCCTTTGGAACCCTCCCAGCTTTGTAGTGCTGCGACAGCGCCCCCCCTCCCCCCAAGCTGAGCTCACCCAAGGCACTTCCAGACCCCTAACCCTAACTCCCTGGAGGAGGGGTGGGAGCACGAGTGTCCTGCCGGCCTTGCAATTCACCGGCTCCCCATCTCGTCTTTTGAGGCCTCGGTTGACAGGCTGGCCCATCGCTACCCCACTGAAGGAGGTTTTCCACCCTCACCCAGTCACACCCGGGGAGACCGATCGTCTCGAGGGATGGAGCTGTTCCTGACTGCCCTGCCTCACCCCCACCTGCAGCACAGGATGTTCTCCACCTGAGACGGCACCGCAAGCTGCAAGCCAACCCCTCCCTCAGGGTGCACCACCTTGTTCTCAGCTGGTGGCCCCAACTCTGCCAGGAATGGCCGGGCCAACTCCCTTCTCCTCTGTCCTGGGCAGGTATCACTCCTTACTGAGGCCAACAGACGGACCAGAATATGCAGAGACGGAATTTCAAGTTGCTCGGATGGAGAAGTTCAGGCTCTTTGTCCTCACCAAGCGCCATCACCCCCCTGAAGAGCTGCTGCAGGCCTTCCTCCCTGTCCAGGTCCTCCTGTCCGGAAAAGCCAGGCGGTAGGCACAGCTTGGCAGTGCCCAGCTCAACAGAACCCCAAGGGGTGCGTGCTTGTCTTGCAGGGAGCCTGTGGCAGGCAGGCAGGCAGGAGGATGAGTGCCCACCCCCTGGTGCAGCAGGAGGAGACGAGGCGTCCCATGACTCCCGTTGGCTCTTTTTCAGAAAGCGGAGCTTCAGAAGACACCCCCCCCTTCCCCAAGCGGCTCCTGCCAGGACCGGCTGCTGATTGGGAGGGAGGAGCCCAGGTGTCCTTACCTTTGCAGACCATCCCATCAATAAAGAGCATGAATGAAGAGTTGTTCCGTTGGGAAGTCCCAAGGTGGCCTCTCTCTGAGCCTTTCCCCCAGCACCCGATGGTCCCTGTGCCACCACATGCTGAACGGGCAGGCGGCTGCTTCAGTCTTTTCTGTAAGGGCGCAGCTGAAGGAGCAGCCAGAATGACTGCCTAGCCCATGTGCAGCTGACACAAAACTCCCAGAGGCAGGAGACAGCCATTTCTGCAGGTTCCAGAGGTAGCCTAAAGGAGACCCCCCACACACACACACATGCACACTCACAGCGGCAGGGCAGCCGCTACCCGTCTCGGGAACTTCCAAATAAGCAGCACTTACTTCAAACCAGGTGGTGAGGAGCCTTGTCCTTTGGGGCTGCAGCCAGAGAAACGCCATTTCCCAGGAAGTCACAATTCCACGCTATTCTGCAGGAAACCTGGAACTCCACTGTTCCCATTTAGAGTAGAATAACAGAGTTGGAAAGGACCTTGGAGGTCTTCTAGTCCAATCCCCTGCTTAGGCAGGAAACCCTACACCAGGCAAATGGTTATCCAACATCTCTTTAAAATCCTGCAGTGTTGGAGCATTCACAACTTCTGGAGGCAAGTTGTTCCAGTGATTAATTGTTCTGTCAGGAAATTTCTCCTCCTAGGCTGCTTCTCTCCTTGATTAAGTTTTCCACCCATTGCTTCTTGTCCTACCCTCAGGTGCCTTGGAGAATAGTTTGACTCCCTCTTCTTTGTGGCAGCCGCTGAGATATTGGAAGACTGCTATCATGTCACTCCTGGTCCTTCTCTTCACTAGACTAGCCATGCCCAGTTCCTGCAACCGTTCTTCATAGGTTTTAGCCTCCAGTCCCCTAATCCTCTTTGTTGCTCTTTTCTGATTGCAGGATTCCAAGTGTGGCCTTACCAAGGCATTATAAAGTGGTATTGACATGTCACGTGATCTTGATTCTCTGCCTCTGTTGATGCAGCCTAGAACTGCGTTGGCTTTTTTGGCAGCTGCTGCTGCACATGGCTGGCTCATACTTAAATGGTTGTCCACTAGGACTCCAAGATCCCTTTCACAGTTACTACTATTGAGCAAGGTACTACATATACTGTTCCTGTGCATTGTTGTTTTTGCCAAATGTAGAACCTTACTTTTTTCACATAATGAATTCCAATTTGTTAGATAGTGCCCAATGTTCAAGTTTGTCAAGATCCTTCTTTATCTTAAGCCTTAAGTCTTCTGGAGTGTTGGCTATTCCTGCCAGCTTGGTGTCATCTGCAAATTTGATGAGTTCCCTTTTTATTCCCTCATCCAAATCATTGATGAAGATGTTGAAGAGTCCTGGGCCCAAAACAGAGCCTTGGGGTCCTCCACTGCATGCTTCCCTCCATGGAGATGCAGTTCCATTGAGGACTCCACGTAGAGTGCGGTTGGTCAGACAAATACGAATCCATGGTGATGCTGTCTAACTCACATTCTTCTACTTTATCTAGTAGTAGGTTATGGTCTACTTTATCAAATGCCTTATTGAAGTCCAAGTAAATTATATCAACAGTATTCCTCTGGTCCACTAATTTTGTCACTTTGTCAAATAATGTAATAAGATTAGTCTGGCATGATCTGTTTTCGAAAAACCCATGCTGGCTTTTGGTTATTATTTTGTTTGCTTTTAGGTGTTCACTGATTCACTGCTTGATTAACTTTTTCAGAATTTTGCCTGGTATTGAGGTCAGGCTGATAGGTCTGTAGTTTCCTGGATCTATTTTTTCCCCCTTTTTTGAAGATGGGAACCACATCAGCTCTTTTCTAGTTCTCTGGCAATGCCCTGGTGCTCCAGGATCTCTGAAAGAGATAGTTCAGTGGTTCCGAGATCTCGTCTGCCAGTTCCTTCAGAACCCTGGGGTGTAATCTTTCCGGTCCTGGTGATTTGAACTCGTCTAGGACAGACAGGTCTTCACTTACCATTTTCTTCCCTATTTTAACTTGAGTTCCTAATCTGATTTTTGTGGTGCTGTTTTTGATAAGTTGGACCGTTTTTTCCCCTTGTGTAAAAGACAGATGCAAAAAAAATCAACAACCCACAAGTTAAATAGTTCTGCTTTCTCCCTGTAGCTTGTCACCTTCTTGCCACTTTCTCCCAACAATGGACCAATTGTTTCCTTGACTTTTTTCTTGTTTTTAACATGTTGGAAGAAGCTTTTTTGTTATTTTTTACTTTTATTTTACCATTTCTGGCCCTTACAATTCAAGAATGGACCAGAGTTGTCAGAGCAGCATCAACAGACGCAGTAAGGGGGACGGTGGGGCTGGAAATTATCTGTTCCAAAGAGAGAAAGGGCCACTTGCTTTAGCTTGGAGAAAATGTTACGGCTCTTAATACCTGAAAGGAAGCCCCAGAGGCCTGGGCTGTGGGAGGTCGGAAACGGCTGCAGGCCGCAGGATGGCAGGCCCAGCCATGGGAGGGATTTCCTTTAGATCCTGCTGCAAGCCTCCTAGGGCCTTATTTTATTAATTTCTTTTTACAAATAATCCAGGGTACGGAAAGCTTCCAATGCACCTCCCTCCCCCTAACTTCCCCATAACAACCGTTCCCTGAGGTGCGTTGGGCTGAGAGAGACGGACCGGCCCAAGGTTGCCCAGCCAGTTTTCATGGCTAAGCTGGGACTAGAACTCACCATCTCCTGTTTTTTAGCCTGGCGTTTTAACCACTGGCCCAAGGTGGCCTTTCAGTGCGGGTGGCAGGAAGCGGTCAGTCTTGGCCAGCCTTCCTGCCCCACATAACCCTCTGAAAAAGGAAGGCCGGCCAAGGCTGAAGAGGACGGGGTTCCTCCTGAAAAGAGCCCCCCCCCCCAGTTGGCCTCACTTGGGGGGGGGAGGGGGGGCTTGGTTTACTAATCTTTCAGAGGGAGAGAAAGCAGCTGGAGGGGGGGGGGGAGGGAGAGCAGCTAAGCCAAGGAAGGATCCGGGGCTCTAAAAGGTAAAGTAAACTTTATTGTCATTGAACCACAAAATAGATTTCTTTGGTTGTACAAATGTCACTAGTTACAGTCCTGATCTCCCCCCCCCCCGGACGACCCCGGGGGACTAGAGATGGATGACAGCCCAGCACCTATAAGTTAGTTAGCCACTGAAACCCTGCCTGATCACTCCCCAGTTGCTCCTTAAAAGCAAATGCTAAAATTAGTTTAAAAACAAAAAGCTCTAACCGGTGATGTCGAAGCAGCCACCTTGGTAGCTGGAGAAAGAGAGACGCAGACCTCCCATGCTACCCTCCTAAAGCCAAACCTCCCGTTCAAACGAGCCTTTCTCGGCGATTTGGCCTAAGCGATGCCCCCGTCCTGTGGAAGGCTGGCAGCCTGCCCGGTGGGTGCCAGCAGAGTCCCTCGCCCCGCCCCCCCCCTTTCCCAGATGGCCCCGCAGCTCCACCGGCCAGGCTCAAAGCACCGGCTGGGCTGGTGGGGGCCACAGTCGCAATCCTGGGACTTCACCGGAGGCCGCCAGGCCCCTCCCCCCGCACTACTCCAAGCCCCTGCCTCGCCACACCCCTAATGCCACTAGCCGGCCCCTACTCGGCTTCCCCCTTGTCTACCCTGCCTGGCACAGCAGCGCCCAAAACGCTCCCCGCCAGCAGGTGGTGCTGGGCACCCTAAGGGAAGGTGGGGACAGG
The DNA here is from genome assembly GCF_009769535.1 of Thamnophis elegans. NCBI lineage: Eukaryota > Metazoa > Chordata > Lepidosauria > Squamata > Natricidae > Thamnophis > Thamnophis elegans. The sequence continues at coordinate 80,716,225 of NC_045548.1, read as the reverse complement.
CACGGGGGCCCCACCGCTGGTCGGCTAACAACCGGTACGTCTCCAGCAACGACCACAGCTGATGCCACGTGGAAACAGTTTCGTGGCCCTCCTCCACCCACTATTTACAGACCCCACATCCCATCGGTTCCCCTCACCCCCAATGCTCTCCCTCAGTTTCGTCACGACCTGTCCCAGTGCATTGCAAGGAGGTCCAGAGCCCCACGGTCCATCGGGAGGCCCAGCAGCCGAGCGCCCCACTCCGTCCCGTTGGCCTGGCTGTGTCCGTACAGTCTCCAACGACAGGCGTGTTATGTCGGGACGGCGGCTTCTAAGCTGTGTTGGGCCTGCTGGAGGTTGCGCTCCTCGCCAAACAGCCCCAGCTCCTGGCCCGCAGAGGGTCCGTGGGTCACCAAGGGCTCTGGGCTCCCACCACCATGGTCCTGGCGCCCTAAGGGGAGGAGGAAGGAGAGGTCAACCTGCTCTTCGGCCAGGGGCCTTCTGGGACTATGGCCCTCCAGAAAGATACTCCTCACTCCACAGGTGGAGCACCCCTTGCTCTCTCCAAGGAAGGTCAAGAAGCGGCTAAGCATGGGTTTTTTTGGGGGGGGGGTCCCTTATCCCCTGGCCCAACGGCTTGGCCACACATTCCTCCTCCTTGCTGTCTGGGGCCGCAGAGAGCCCGGCCGGCCAGTCGGCCACCCACCTGAGCTGCTGCCGATGCTGCCAAGACGTTTGCAGGATTCTCGTGCATCTGGAGTCTGCAAGAACAGAGGAGGATCAGCCCCCCTCCGGCAGCCCCCCCACCTGCCTGCCTCCCCCCCCAAGCCCTTGATGGGGGCGCCCAGAGAAAGGGGACACTTCAAGGAGGAGAGCAGGAGTCAAAGGAAGGCTTCTAGGGCAGGGGGGGGGATCAAGGGCTGGCCGCAAGGACAGAGGGGTGGGATGAGGGTTATTGGGGGGGGGGGGGATGTCCTACCAGGCACAGCCGGTTCTTTTAAACAGGCTGCTGCAGCCTCAGGTCTGCTCTTGTGCCCGGGGGGCACTGGCCGGAGCCAGACCATGATTGGTGTGGCCGGCACAGGTGAGATTTAACCGTTCTGACCAGTTCGCCCGAACCGTTGGTTAATTGCTTATGCAGTTCAGAGAACCGGTTAAAAATAAAGAGGACCCCCCTCCCCCTCCCTTCAGTTAATAGCTCCTCTTAACAGTTGCAGCTGAAATGCAGGCCATGCACCACAGGGATAAAGAAATGGACAGGATCGGGGCAGGGAAACCCATCAATCACCCATCGAGAGACGGGGTTAACCTTTTCCTTTCAGGAAGGAGGAGGAGAAGATTACAAACATTTTCATTATAAAGAGTGTTAAGTAAGACTTCTGTGACCAGCTGAGACACCCTGGAGACCTTTTATAGCTGCTGCCGGGTCGGCCACTGCTTGTTTCTTCCTGGGGGAAAAGATCCAGGAGGGGACCAGGATGCAGCTGGAGCCTACGGGCCGGGAGTTTAGTGCCTGTGTGGCCCAGCCACGTGGAGCGCCCAATTTAGAACCCAGAAGAATAGGAGGGTTGATGGCTTTTGGCAGCACGAAGAGGCTTTCAATGACCTTGAGCAGCTGCTCTGGGTTCTCCTCTCAGCTGCCGCGGTCGCGTTGACCTTTTTTAAAAAGGGGGGGGGTGGCTTTTTTTAGGTTTCCTGCATTGTTCCAGTGGTGCCTGGGGGTGTCCTTTTGGGGTGCCCTGCTTCCCTCCCTCTCTTTGAAAGCCCCTCGTGATGGAGCACCCAGAACCCCCGAAGGCCGTTCCATTGGTTGACTGATCTCACTCTTAGGCAATTTCTCCTTAGTCCTAGGCGGCTTCTCTCCTTGGTTAATCTCCATCCATGGTTCCTTCTTCTGCCTTTTGGTGCTCCCTCTCTTTGTGTAGCGGCCCCTCTAATTTCCTGACGGAACAATTAATCAGCGGAACAACTTGCCTCCAGAAGTTGCAAATGCTCCAACACCGGAAGACAATCAGTTGTCTGAAGTGGTGTGGCAGGGTTTCCTGCCTAAACAGGGGGTTGGACTAGAAGATCTCTCTCTCCCTCCCTTATAAACATTGGAAGAGTGCCATTTCATTGTGCTGTATAATTGTGAGTTGGACTAAGGAGAAATTTCCTAAGGGTGAGATCAATCAAGTTGGCCACGGCCACCTAGTCACATGAGGCATTTCCCACAAAAAACACAGGGAGCCACAAAACCTGGGTAGGTGTGCCGTGTGTGTGTGTCTGTGTGTGTGTGTGTGTGTGTCATGTGACTGGGTATGAGTGACATTGAGTTGGCCACACCCTCCCACTCACATGACCCCCCACCCATGCCCACCAAGCCACGCCCACAGAAACGGCGAAACGGTAAAAAAAACTGAATCCCACCACTGGTGGCCGCCCCCCTCCACCGGCATCATGGGGCTCGGCTGACCGACGGGGAGGGCAGCAAGGAGAGGGAGGGAGGATGGAGGGAGGGAGGGAGAGGAGAGAAAGAACAGAAAGGGCCAGGACAAGGAAAGGGGGCTCCTTCCATGCTCTCGGGAAGCCAGGAAGCTGTCGTGGCCCCCAGCCCTCCTCCTCTTGAGCAGCCTCACTCAGACCACCCACAGCTCTGAGCACTTCCTCACATCTGGGCCTACGTGCCATCCAGCCCCTCCCCCCCTTCAAATTGGCGGGGACGAAGAGGACCGGCATCATTGGAGCTTCACTCCGCATCCATGGGAGGGGAGGGTCAGAGCGGGCGCCGTCTGGTGGGTAAGGAGGCAGAGCAGAAGCGGAGTTTGAGTCCTGCCTGGGGCCCCAAGACCCTCCCTCTCAGCTCTGGGGGCGGGGAGGAGGAGGAGGCCCCTTCCACAGAGGCTGCCGAGAGAAAGGGGCAGGACTGGGAGAGTCACACATGCACACCTACCTACATACCCAGAGTGTGTTGCAAGACAGGGACCGGTGGCCCTTCCCTACCAGCAGGAAAGCAGCACCCCTCCCCCAGGGGTCCCATACGGGTCCTCCGATGCCTCCCACCCAGCGGCCAACTGGGCGCCCCTCGGCTGGACAGCCTCCTCCTCGGACTCCTCCCTTTGCACGAGGCTCCCGCTCATCTCCTCCCCCCGCCAGTGTGGGCCTTGCCCCCACCTGCAGAGCCAGACAGGGCTCCCTTATTGCAGGCCAACCTCAAAGGAGCCACGCAAAGGTCCACCGCATGGTCAAAGCGTTCCCCCCCCCCCCCCCCGGGCATTCATTCGGAAGACGGCATCTTGTCTCTGAATCCGGCTGGTTCAGCCCAGGGACTCTCGGCTGGAGCAGTTCTCCCTCGGGCCCTTCTGCTTCCTCCCAGGGGAGCTAGCTTTATAAGGGGGTCAGAGAGCCCCCCCGTCTTGAGCCACTTACTTGCACGGGGGGGGAGGGGAGAAGGTCACCTGACTGGCACAGACTGCCCTCCCCCTGCAGATCTTCCCCATCAAAGGCAGCAGAATTCAATGAGGGCCCCAGGGCCCCTCCTGGCTACTTGATATAGGGGAAGGGGGGGGGGGCAAAAGGAAGGAAGACGCTCTGGAGGTGAGGCTGGACTGGCCCATTTTAGCCCCTTCATAAATGGCCTGGACTGAGTGGGGATGGGGGGCAGACAGCTGGCTAAGCCTGCAGACCCCTTTGGCCATTTTGGACCCCAGAAAATCAGCAGTGAGCCGAGGGGGGGGGGTCTGGCCTGCAGGTGAACCACAAAGTGATGGGGGGGGGAGGGCCAGGAGACCGGCTGTCAACACACAGTCACACACCCCTCCCGACCCCCGGAGCTCACCAGGCGAAGCCAAGGACATCCTGGCTTGACAAAGGCAGCAGCTGGCCTTGGAGCTCAACGGTGGTCCAGGACTGGGACCCCAAGGGAAGGAGGAGGCCTTGCTGGACTCTCCCCCACCACCCCCAAGAGCCCTGCACCCAGGCTGCCCTGTCCCACCCACTCCCTTAGAAAGAGCCGGGGGGGGGGGATGTTACCAAGCTCCCCCCTGGGGGAAAGGCCTTTGGAGATGCTCTGGGTCGAAGGGAGGGGCCAAGGCCCACTTGGCCTGGAGAGAGTGGGCAGCCGCAGGGCCATGGCCGGGGGGGGGGGATCTGGAGCGGACATAAGCTCCTCCTTTGCCAGAGGAGCCGCTTAAGAAACAGACAGAGGGCCAAGAGCCCCTTAAGGGCTCCGTCCTACTTTGGGGGCCCCTAGCGGTCCAGTTGCAGAGAGGAAGCAGCCCCTGATGCCCAGAGGCCCAGAGGGGTAGCCTGAGAAACTGGGAAGGGCTTCAACTATCCCCCCCCCACCTTGTGGGGAGGGGTTTCCTGACCATGCCCCCCTCCATGCAGATTGTACCTGGATTTCATATACAGGTTTGGAAGAAGGAATGGCTGCAAATTCCCTGTAGAGGAACTTCTTTTCAGGCAAAGACTGGAAGGGCCAGCGGGGAGAGGCAGAGGGGAGGGGGGGGCGATTGGGGGGGGGGGAGAGCAGAGGCAGAGAGAGAGAGAGAGAGAGAGAGAGAACAAGAGTGACCAGAGCCCAGGGAAGGCAGGCAAGGCCTCTGCCCAGGGAAGCCTCACTTGCTCCAGGGAGAGCAGAGCGGGGGCCCTCCAGCTGCTGTGGGTTTGGGTCCCTGGGCCCCCACCAGACCCCCTGTCTCCGGCCCTCCCGGCAGAGGGCGAGAGAAGCCCCCTCTGCCTGGCTGCAAAGCTAAAGGCCCCAGAGTCCTTTCTAGGTGGGGCCCCCAGAGTCCCCGTGCCAAGCCACGCCTGGCAACACCCCCCCCCCCCCCGGAAAAGCCTCTCTGCTGCGCAGGGATCTCCTACCAGCCGCCCTGGAGAAACTGCGACCCGGGAAGCACCGTCTGCAAAAGAGGGGGGGGGGCAGAGGAGTTTCAGAGACTCTCTTCCGGAGTCCATGCGCCAATGTCCAACGGAAGAGAAGACGCACCTTCCAAGGGCGTGGGGGAAGGCGTGGGGGCCGGGGAGGGTGACTCTGCCAGCTGCTCCAACGTGCCACGCTTCTTGTTCTCCCTGGATTTGGCAATCACCATCTGGGCCTTGAGGGCATCCTGCTCCAGAGACTTCATTCTGCCGCAGGGAGAAAGAGCCGTCGGGGGCCTTGTGGGTCCTGCCCGGGGTGGCCCCTGGGCCCTTAGGTGGCCCTGGACCCTCTGACTACTTCCCCCCCTCCCGGCACCTACCGTGCTGCTCGCCACATGGCCCGCTTCTCCGCTTCCAGGGCTCGGCGCTCGGCTGGGGAGAGCTCCTTCTCCGGGATGGCCAGCAGCTCCGGGCTCTGCACCCGCAGGCGTTCCTGATGCCGCCGTTCGGCTTTGGCTGTCCGGACTGGCACCCCCGGCTCCCCCCCTCTGGCGCAGACGGGGCTCATCCTGTCAGAGGGAGGTTGCCAAGGCTCAGCCGGGGAGGGGGACTTCCTCCTCTCCTCCCCCTCTGCTTATCAGAGACAGTGAGCTCACCAGGCGGTTGGGGGGAGACTGCCCCCGTTCTGCTTCTCCACCCTGTACTCAACGCCTTCGATGAAGATGCTGGAGGGGCACCCCGTGCCTGGGGGGGGCTGGCTATGCGCCTCCTCCTCCTCCTCCTCCTCCTCCTCCTCCAGCAACTGGACTCGCTTCTGTTGGAGTTTCCGAGCTGCTGAGAAAGAGACTGTGTATGTGGGGGGGTGTCAAAACAGGAACCCCCTCACAGCCTCTCCCTTGGAGTAGGAGGGGCCCTGAACTTCGCCCACGCAGCAGCAGCTGGACGGGGTGGGGGCCGAGGCTGCCACCTATGCAGGAAGGGATTTGAGAGAGCTACCAAATGGAACACACAACACAATCGCAACGGGGAAGCCCCCCCCCCCACGGCCAAACAGGAGCCGCTTGAGAGCAGTTTCCAAAGGGAACAGGTGAGCCCTAAGCCCCACAGCAGCCCCCACCCCCAGGGCCGACCCAGCCAGGGCAGCAGCCGAGACCTGCTTTTTCCTAGGGGTGGGTGAGAAGCTGGCCAGATGGGCATGGAAGCAGTTGGCGCAGGCCCTCAGCTGGCGGAGCTGCTGGAGTTCTTGCCCAAGGAGCAGCAGCAGCAGCCGGCCAGAAGGACCCCGCCCCGCCCCGCGGGCCCCACCTTCTTCCTCCTTCATCTTCTTCAGGTCTTCCTCCCCGACCAGAGAGACTCGCTTCAGGGGCTTCCCGGCGGCAGGCGGCTGCTTCAGCTCCAGTTCAAAGTACTTCTGCCTCTCGCGGAAGGTGCGCTGCTCCGGGCTGTGTGGGCTGCCCGGCCATGGGCTCTGTGGGGCACGGAGGCGGCGTGGGCTCAGCTGGGGTCAGGCGCCCTGCCCCGAGGCCGCTCCCACGGCCCATACTCCTTACCTCGGAAGAGACGGGCGGCACCCGATCAAGGCTCCTCTGGCCAGGCAGCTCCTGGGGGGGGGGGGAGGACACAGGATGAGCGCGGCACAGGTTGAGCCACAGACCATCCCACCCCCAACCCCCACCCCAGGGCCCAGGCCTGCCTCACCTCCGTCTCCAACGGGAGCTGCAATCCTGGGACGGCGGCCAAGGCCTTGTACACCTGCTTGGCACTGAGAGGGGGGTCCTCGCATTGCGACAAGGGTCCGGACTGCCAAGGCTGTGGGGAGAGCCAGGGAAAGGCAACTGACAGGGCCCCCGAGACGGCATGGGGCAGGCAGGGCAAGGGCAGGGCAAGGGCGGGGGTGTCTCCCCAGGCACTCACCAGGCCGTTGGGGCTAGAGACCAGCTCAGGCTGCTGCAAAGGGCTGGGGCTGCCCTGCCCCTCCGTGGGGCCCAGGGCTGAGGTCAGGCGGAGGCGAGAGACTGGCTGAATTCTCCCGGGCTTGGTCTGCATGCATGCCAGAGGGAGAAGCGGGTCAGAGGGCAGGCTGGCCTTGTGCCCAGCAGAGAGCCGCCCAGGGCAAGCTGAGGCCAAGAGCAGCTAAGGGCAGGCAGAGGCACCGGGGGCCGATCCAGGAAACGGAAGGGCCGCCGTCCAACAGCCATTGCTGCCTCAGGACTCCAGGGCTGCTCAGGGCCACGAGGCCCTAAAGGAGGGGGGGGGGTTTACAGGATACAGAAGCTGGGGGGGGGGGGGTAGGCAGAGGGCAGCAACCGAAGGGCACTTACAAAAAGAGTCTCTTTGCCCGCCAGGCAGAAAGGCTGGGACGGGGCCGAGCACTGGAGAATGACCAGGCCAGAGAAGGAAGCAGAGAGAGAGAGAGAGAGAGGCTGACCGGCTGCCAGGAGCAACTGGCACAGACTGCGCCCCGCCCCAGGGCCTCCCTACCTGCTGGCTGCCGGCAGGCTCCCGCTGGGCAGACTCGGCTTCCCCCACTACCACGCCCTGCAAGAGAAGGAGGCGGCAGCCGTGAGGACCCCGCCACCACCACCACCAACTGCGGGGGGAGGGAGCTTCCGCTTGATCTCAGGGTGGGCACAGCTCCCCGAACCAGCTGCCCAGCCAAGGCCGAGCCGCACTGATTCGTAAAGGACGGGGGTGGCACGATATTTCCCAACAACCAGCGATGCTGTCGCTTGTTCCTGGGCACTGTAATTTTGAATGTCTGTTAAACTGGTCGTAAGGTCGAGGACTATCTGGGCATGTCTTCCATGTCCGTGTGTTCCGTGATCAGAACCACGCTGGGAAGGCTTTCCGTGCCACCTGCTGTGGAAATGGGCACGGAGGAAGCAGGACACGAAGAGAACCGGTGGGAGGAGACGCCCTGAGGCAGCCAGGAACACAAACAGCCAGGACCGAAGTCTCCTGTACCAGACCCACCAGGCAGAGGCAACTGGGGGAGACGGGTGGAAGGGAGGAGGAGGAGGAGGAGGAGAGAACCAGCGGAAAGGTGGGTGGACTGAGACACCTGCTGAGAGGGCCAAGGGAGCCGGAGGGAAAGTGGGGTGGAGGTGGGTTTTCTTACTGGTTAGGTAGAACTTTATCTCCTGGTTCGCAGAAAGAAAGGAAAGTTCATCGAGGTCAAAGTGTCCTAAATGGGTATTCTAGAAATGTGGGGTTTTTTGCCCATTTATCTATCAATGACTGGGGGGGGCGGGGGTCCCCTCTCCAGAGCCTACAGAGACCGAGCGATGGCCGGCAGCTGGCCTGAACTCCTTCTAGCGGAGGCCTTTGGCTCCTTTGCGGATGTCCTGTCCCCCGGGGCGTGTGGTTGGGGTCATGGCTGCTTTTTGCAACGTCCTTATTTAGCAAAAACTAAAATCAATATCACACAGTTAAACACACACAGACACACACACACACACACACACAGACACACACACTCCTTAGAGAAGGAAATCAGCAGAGATGAAGCTTTGAGAGGTGAGACCACGGGGTGAAGGAAATGGAGAGAATGGCTAAGGCCCCTTTTGAGGGGAAGCCCCGTAGCAGCCTTGGCTCCCCCTTCTCCCCACCTGCCCCCCCCCCCCCAGGAAGCGAGAGGCAGCCCCAGGAAGGCTCCGTCTCCTGGGCCAGAAGCAGCAGATAGGAAAGGCTGCTCGGCCAGGCAGCACCATGCAACATCACGCCACGCCAGTTGCTCGCCCCCCTGCCTTGGTGTAGAGGCTGGTCTTCAGCAGTGCCCTCTGGCTGTAGACAAGGGGCGCGCCCCCCCCCAGATGGCAGGGCCCTGCCAACTGGCCCACACAAAGGGGTTGGTGCTGAAAGGGAGGGGCTGGGAGTCCACCAAGGTCTGCTGCCCTGGAAGCACCGCCTGGGCACTGCCCGCCTGACCCCTGTCCTGGGAGGAAGCCTGACCGGTGGGGACGTCCAGCAGGGGAAGAAGCCAACCAGCCTGGCAGGAACTGGCAAGAAGAGGAGCCGGGGGGGGGGGCTGTTGGGCAACTTCCAAGATGGCTCTTCCACTTCCCGCCCTGAGAGAGGCCCTGGAGAGGGACCGGGCTGCACGGGGCCAGAGCTGAGGCCACCTTGCCTGCCACCCAGGACGCGGGGAAGGCTGGCAGGCGATTCCAGGACTGCCTGTGGAAAGGAAGCCCTTAAGCGCATCCCGGGCCTCCCAGAAGAGGCAGGAGGGCTGGGGGAGCCCACCGCAGCCCTAACCCGGCTTAGCCTCCCCCCGTGCCCAACACTCAGCCATCCTGCACTCCTGAGCCATGCCCCCACCTCCCCCAGGCCTCTGGGAAAGCCCCCTTCACCCCCCACCTGCTCCACTGGGGAGGCAAAGACTGCTTCTGGAACTTGGGAGGCCCCCCGTGTTTGTCCGGGAGCCCCCCAGGACGCCCCTGGCCGGAGGAGATGCCAAGCCTTCAAAAGCAGAGAACAGGGCGGGGCTGAAGGGGCAAAGGTCAAGGCCAGCCCTCTCCCCTTCCCTGAACGGGGGCAAAAGACAGCGGAGCCCCTCAGAGGAGACCACCCCCGAGAGAAGACCCTGCTGCTGTGGTCCGCAGGGCCCCCCCCCACATGCCTCAGGACGCTCCCCACTTCTCTTGGGAGCTGCCTGCTTGTAGGCCTCAGCCGGGCAGGTCCTCCTGGCGGAAGGCCATGCCAGCCACTCTGGCTTGCCCACGGCTGCTTCTCCGTTTGCAGGCAGGCCCTTCTTCCGCTCATTCTAACCCCCCTCGTGCGCATCTGCCGTATCTTCTGGCTTCCTGCAAGGGCTTTGGAAACTCTCTGCATTGTCCTCCAGTGAAGAGCAGCAAGGAGCGTTTTGTGTTTAGCAGCAGCAACAACAACCACAACCACAACTACAGTTCCCCCTTCCTGTCCAAGGAGAAGGTGCAACTCTAGCAAAGGGAACGGCCGGTGCTGGCCTTGAAGGAGAAGGTACAAGATTTGGGGGTCTTGGCAAAATGACGACAGGAAGGTGGGAAGGAGGATGAGTGGGGGGTGGGGAGCTTTCTCCTTTTTTGCCGTGGTGGCAACGAATGATGGTGGTGGGACCTCAGGAGAAGTCCAGGAAATTTAAGCTGCCCAAAGGAGGGGGGCTCATGAGAGGTTGCCCACGAGGAGGAAGACAGGAGGCCAAGAGGGAAGCGAAGGGAGGCAGAGCTGCCTTCCTCCTCCTCCTCCTCCTCGCAGCTGAGGTTCAGTGGAAGAACGGCTGCAGCCCAGCCCCCCTCGGCCTCTGCTTCACAGGCCATGCAGACAGCTGGGGACCCAACCACATATGTCACAGGCAGGTGGAAAGAGCCCACTCCTGACACACCCAGAGGGGGGGCTCCTGGGGGAGGCCTGGTCCAAAGAGCAGTGGCCATTAGAGCCCCCTCCCTTTCCCACATCCCCTTTCGGCTATGCAAGCACAAGGCCGGGGGGGGAGGGGGTGGCTTCTGTGCACAGGAGAAGGGTCGAGCAGCACAAGACCAGCAAAGAATGGGGGGGAGGGGGGGAGGCAGGAGGGCCGCTGCTGCTGTGGGCTGCTTTGCTTGCCCCAGAGCCCCAGGAGCATCCTCTCACCTTCTGAAGAAGATCCGCCTCTTCTGGGCTGGGGTCCCTGTCAATGGACGAGATGCTCTCCAGGCTGTTCTTGCGCCCAATTCCGGCCGCAAAAGGGTTGGCGATGATTCCGGGAGACATCTGGGGTGGGAAGAGGGAGGCACTTTCAGGCCTGGCTTGGCCAGATGGTGGGGAACCCTTCCCTGGGAGAAGGCCGGGAGAGGGCACCAACCTCAAGGGCAGCCATGGCTTTGGGGTCAAAGCCCTCGCAAACGAGCACCAGCAGCCAGTCCCCCACGGCCCGCAGGACCTGCACCGCCTCCGCGTGCGTCATGCCCAGCAGGCTCTGCTGGTTCACCTCCAGGATGCGCAGGCCCATCCTCAGCCGGCCATCGCGGGCCGCTGCCCCGGTGGAGCTGACCTGAAAGGCACCAAAGAAGTGGGAAGGTGGCAGCACGGCTGTCCCCCCACCCCCTGGGATACCACCCTTGCTCCATTGGGGGAGGGGGGAAGGCTGCTGCCCTGGCTACTTTGGATGCATTGGGACAGGGACAGATGAAAAATTAATAAAGAAAATATATAGCTATTTGATAAGCATTAAGATGCAAGATGGGGAAGAGATCCGTCGTCGCGACGGCCGATGTGCGATCTTGGTGCTCCGAGATTGCAGTCAAAGTTCTGCCACTGGATGGTCCATTTGGACCTAAACCATCCCGTAGAAATGATGATTGAGAAGGGCACCTCCTGCTGATCTCAGGGACACTGCAAAGTCCCTGAAAGATCCAGGAATAGCCTTTTTTTCCAGCGATAGAAACGCAGCTAATGAAGCTGCTGAAGTTGGGATAGCTCCAGAACGGGAAGAAAGCGGAAAGAGAAAGTGTGTCGAATTGGTGAGGAAATTTTATTATTAGAGGAAGAGACTACCCAAGAAAAAGATTTAAGATTGAAGACAAAAAACTGTAGGTGGCGAGATTGATCTGCATTGAATTTAGTGTGTTATCTAGTTTCTAATTCTTTTTTTTTCACGGATGGAACTTTTGCAGGGGATCCCTATTTTTGAAACTAAATGGGTTAATTCTTTCTTCTTCTTTTTTCACGTTTGCTTATACCTATGGATTAAAATTCTCCTTTTTTTAATAATGATTGATTTGATTGATTGGATTGTTTTTGATCTCCATCTGATGGAGAAACTGAGGATGTTTACCAAATGAAGAAAGTGGAGGACAGAGTTCAAAAGATGGAAGAAAAAAAATGAGCAAAGAGATAGGAAAACTGTGGCTACTGACAACAAAGTGAGCGTGGTTGGTAATGGCAAGAGCGGAATATGGAAAGGGGAGATGGATGGATTGGAACTCTACTCCAGACTTCAAAGCACAGAAGAAGAAAAGAGGGGAAAAATGACGGAGATAAGGAGAAAAATCTTGATAGAAGCACTAGCGATAACCAAAGATAAGCTGATGGAAAGAGCAGATGTTGGGTTTCAAGCTTTTGTGAGATACAAAAGGAACAGCATGTTGCCAAGGGAGGTTTATACAAGATTTATTAAGAAAGGAACTAGAATATTAATGCTACATATGGCAAGAGATATAAGACCGTACTAGTGCTGGAGGGATACAGGTTGATGCAACGAAAATGTATAATAAAAATTAAGCTAAATTTAGTTTACTAGTAGTATGTATAAAATGAAGCGATAATAGCTATAGTAAAATAATGATTAATAATGATAACAATATATTAGTTTATATGAAATTTTATATAAGCAACACATGGAGATTATGAGAGGAGGTTTAAAAGCTTTATTTAGAATATATTATAAAGATGTATTATGATTGGATGATTTTAGGATGATTTAATGGAATGTTATCATATAATCCTAGATTTTGAATATTATATATAAAAGGACGTAAAAACAATTATAGTCAAATTAAGGTTGAGATATAATAATTGTGATATACATGAATATAGGTGAATTTGAAATATGCGATTTGATATGAAAAGCAGGTGGTGACTTTGGAAGAGATGCATGGAAATACTGTAACCGACTGACACACTTTGTACAATTTGTAATGGAAGATGGGTTTTTATTTTATTTTTATGTTTGTTTGTCATTCAAAAACAATTAAACATTGTTTTTTTAAAAAAAGATGAACAAGTAAAAGAGACAGTATGGGCTACTCGATTAAGTTAGATCGATGGCAGAAATTATGCAATAGAAACTATAAATTAACAATGTCTACTGCCCACAAATAAAATCTTCATAAAATGTTTTATAGATGGCATTTTCGGCCCTCAAAACTAGCAAAGATGTTTAAGAATAAATTTGCAAAATGTTGGGAATGGCATCAGATACATAGTTCATACTATCATATGTGGTGGTGATGTCAAAAAGCAAAAAAATACTGGACAAAAGTTGGAAAAAACGATAAAACAACATATCAACTTGAAACCAGAGACATTTTTGTTGGGCATTTTACCAGCTAAGTATAATAAAAGGAATGTATATCTGATTTTACATGTATTAATGGCAGTGAGCGCCTGTTCACCGCCGCCCGGCTCTCACGGCTTGTCGCCTTCGAAATGCCAGTGAAAGGCGCTCTGAACGGCTTTCAGTGCCTTTTCACGTGCCTCCCAGCCTCACGATGCCCTGGCCCAGCTCTCCCCGCAGAGCACGGGCACATCCGCTGCCGCTATCCCAGCATGGCTTTTTCGGCGGCTTCCAAACCGAGTCTTCCGGCAATGGCCGCTCTGGGCGTAAGCTCTTTGGTTGTGAGTCAGCTGCCCGCAAAGCATATGCCCGCTAACAAGAGAGCAGTCGCCCAGCAACTCCCCGCCCCTGCTTCAGCTTGGCACAGCGCTGCTCACCAACGTAGGGTATCCTGAAAGTGCCAAGCAATGTGATCACCTTTATCCTCCCCCCCCCCCGGTTCCCGCGGCTTGGCACCTTCGGGATACCCTCACTAGGTTGGTGAGTGACATTCTGCCTAGCCAGAGATGGGGGGGGGGGGTGTCCAGGGAGCTTATTTGCAGGGGAGGGCTTATATTTTTGCCCACCAGAAAAATGTGGCAAGGCCTTAGTTTCAGGACAGGACGTATTTTCGGGGAAACACAGTAAAATGGTTTGTACACAGTCAACACACTGTTTGAAGTTGGAATTTTTATATACTATAAAATAGAATAAAAACTTATTACAAAAAAAAAAAAGAGGCCACCATTGCTCCAATTGGGGAGGGGAAAAGCTGCTGCTCTGGGTCCAGGGGCTGCCCCGCTGCTTTGGACGTGTTGGGTCTCCTCCAGCAACAACCTGCCAAACGGACGCAGGGCTCTGTGTTGCATGGGGTGAAGAGGGGTGTGTGTGTGTGTAATACGCCCCTCTGCTGGACCACTCGCCCAGACACGGGCCGCAGAGGCCTAAAAGTACCTTGGAGATGAAGATCCCCTCGTCTGTGGGGTCAAAGGGGTTCCCCGCATGGCCCTTGGCGCCGCCTCGGATGCTGATGCCCAGTTTCTCCCCAGGCCTCTTTTCAATGCAGATCTCCTGCCAAGGACACACAAACCGGCGTCTTGGGGGGGGGGGGCACTCTGTGGGGCAGAGGAGGCTCTCCAGCCTCGACCGAAGGGTAGGGGGGGCGTGCTTCCCTACCTCCATTCCAGGCGGCGGAGGGTCTCGCCTAACCACCATCCGTAGCTCCGGGTCTCCGGAGAGCAGAGCGTTGACGGCCTCCTGGTGAGTCGCCTGGCGCAGGTTGATGCCATTCACCTCTAGGATCCGGTCCCCCACACGCAGGCCACTGCGGGAGGCCAGGCCGTGCGGAATGACCTGTGCAAGGAGGCAGGAAGCAGGCGGATCTGCATAAGAGCCCCTCGGCAGCCCTTTCCCCTCGCCCGGGCGGGGGGGGGGGGGGCAATTGTCCCGGCTGCACCGCACCCTTCCGCTGGGTGCCTGAGCACGGGGGGGGGGGCAGTGCTTCTACCTTTGAAATGAAGACTCCTGGCTCGTGGATGCCAAAGGGGTGGCTGGAGTGGTCACTGCCTCCCACGATGCTGAGGCCAAGGGCCCCCCCAGCCTTCACCAGGCAGACCTCCTGCAAGGAAAGGCCGGGGGTTCCCCACGGTCACTGGGGTGCCAACTGCCCCTCCCAGGAGAGAGGGAGCCCAGTGGCCCACGCCAGCCCAGTTCATCCCCGGTCACCCACCTCGGTGGGGTACTGGCTCTCCGCGCCTTTGGGCAACTGGCTCCTGGGGGGGGATGGTGCCGCCTCCTCCAGCAGGGCCTCTCCTTGGGGGGGCAGAGGTGGAGGCGAGGGGGCCTGGGGCCCTCGTGGCCCCACGGGCAGGTCCTTCTCTTGTGGTGCCGCCTCTCTTTCTACCAGCAGAGCAATGGTGGGTGGGGAGGCGGTCAGCAGTGCTACAGCCTGATCGTGCCGAGCTTCCGTCATGTCCACCCCATTGATCTAAAAAGGCCCCAAATCAATGTCAGCAGAGGGGGAGAGGCAAAAGGCAGGCTTATCTTTGTATTTGTAAGCCGCCCGGAGTCCTACGGGATTGGGCGGCATATAAATTTATTAAATTACGAATTATGAATTATTTCAGGGTTCAAGAAGGGAATCAGCTCTAGGCTGCCTCCCAGTGGCGTATGGGGTGAGTGGCCCCTCTAGGACATGAGCTCTCCCCTACACTGCTATCAGGGGCAGGGGGAGGTGGAAAGGGACCTCACACCATCCAGCAGGGAAGATTGGGAGGAGGGCAGAGATGGGGGGCGGTCAGGAGGAACTGGCTCAGCATGAGAAGTCTTTCCCGAGGTCCAGTGGGGGGGGGGGTGTCCCACCGTCCACCCTGGCCCTTTCTCTCACCAAGATGACCCTGTCGCCCACTTGCAACGTTCCTTCCCGGTGGGCAGCCCCCCCGTCTGCAATCCGGGAGATGAAAATCCCCTGCGAAGGAAGGGCTGAATCACTGAGTGTCCGAGATGAATCGCAGAGGGTCCCAGCTTCTCCCCATGGGGGTGAGGAAGAGGGCTCCATCCATTCAGAACAGATTCTCCAAGTCAGCAGGGCCCAGGAGTACTTCTCCAAGGGAAAGGGGGTCAAGTATCACCCTCAGGAAAGGGCTACCCCTCCCGCTCTCCTCTCACCATGTCGCCTGGCCGGTATGGGGTAGAGCCCTTGCCGCCGGCAATGCTGAAGCCCAGGCCCCGCTCGTTCCGCACCAGGCAGGCCGAAAGGCGCTCGGTCGTGGTGGTGTCTTTAGCCCCCACGGCTAATTGCAGCCCTCCACGCCATTCCCGCGGGCTGTAATCATCTTCGGGCCGCAGTGGCGTCACCGTGATGGCGTTCTCAGGCTCCACCATCCGCTCCCGCAGCACTGTCATGGAGACACTGCTGCCCGAGCCCCGGAGGGCTTCCACCGCCACGTGATGCTCAGCACCGTGCAGGGACACCCCATTCACCTGGGGGGCAGGGAGGGCCCCCTGAACGAGCGTCCGTGGAGGACCACGCCAGCCCCCAAACCTTAGGCCCTCCAGGCGGCTGGACCAGGGACAAACAGGGCAGAGCCGGCAGTAGCCACCGGAACGGGGTGGCCACTGGCCCCAAAACCCTTTGGCCAAGACAGGCAAGCTGGAACAGCAGTGGGCCACCACCACTGCCTCCAGCACCGCGGGCCCTCCTCAAGCCAGGCCTGGCACAGCACCTAGTCCTCCCAGAGGCTGCCCCCATGACCTACCTCCAGGAGCTTGTCCCCCACACGAACCCCAGCCTGTGCTGCTGGGCCCTCTTCCGACACACGGGAGATGAAGACACCCTAGGAAGTGGGGGGGGGGAGGGGGAGAGGCCTGTAGGAACTGGCTCCCTCCAGCAGCCACCCCGGGGCACCCACCCCCGAAAGGCTGCCCCCGACCCTCACCTCATCGTCTCCCTTGTAAGGGGTGGAGCCCTTGCCTCCTGCAATGCTGATGCCCAGGCCGCCCGTCTCCCGCACGATCGTCAGAGCCAGCTGGAAACCAAGCAGAGGGGTGGACGGGAGCAATGGGTGCAAGGGAGGGGGTTCCAGCCCTCCTCCTATGCCACCCGGAGGGCCCTCCACCCCCCCTGGGTACCCATCTGCTTGGCAGGGGAATCTCTGCCTGGAAAGCCTGCTGCAGACAAGCAGCCAGCCAGGAGCCTTTGCCTGGCCAGGTGCCCTCCTGACTCAGGGCAGGCCAGGGAAGAGGCTGGCTGTGAGGCCAAGGGGTACGACTGGCCAGGCAACAGACACCCCCCCCCCCGCTAGAGATCAGAGGCACTGAAGGGGGAGGCCGGGAGGGAGGAGGGCAGAACCAGGGAAGGGGGGGGGGGGAGAAGCCATGGAGGGACCGAGGCCAAGCCAGCCAGTCAGCGACCGCCACACCTTCCACAGACTGCTCTGGTTGCCACCCCCCCCCCCCCAATGCACACTCATCCGTGGCAACCAGGCACAATGGGGGAGGGAAACCCCTGGCGAAACTGCCCCCAGCCTTCCTCCTTTGCAGAAAGTGCCCAGAGCCCCCTTCCCAGGAAGCCAGCAGCTCCCCAGAGGACCCTGCGGGGCTGGACAGGAAGCAAAGGGGCAGAGAGAGGAAAGTGGAGGAGGAGGGGACCAGAGCCCTGGCCCAGGTGCCCAGGTAGAGACAGAGGGTAAAGCCATTCTGACCCCACCCCACCTTTTCTGAAAGCAGGAGACAGCCCAGAGGGAGAAGCCAGCCACCAACGCTGCACCGGGCTTGACAGGAACAGGGAGTGGCACTGGAGCCAAAGGGCCCAGCAGGCGTCAGGGGAAGCCATCTGGTCAGAGTGGGGCTCCAGGCCACAGGGAGCAGCACTGCAAGAAGCCCAGGGGGCCACCACCTATTTCTCCTAGGGGGTCAGGAAAAGCCACCAAGCGCAGCTCCCAAATGCTGGGCCTAAGGGTGACCCCAGAGCCCCCCAGGAGGAGGAGGAGGAGGAGGAGGAGGGGCTGCCCCCGTCAGCAAGGAAAGTGTCCCGCCCGCTCCGGGCCCTCTTCTCCCTGAGGGGCTCAGTGAGCCCCCTCCCCAGCTGAGGCAGAGGAGAGGAGGCCAGGGGAGAGGGGAGGCAGGGTGGCCCAGGAGCCCCGCCAGAAGCTCCGGCCCCACCAGGGAAAGAGACAAACCCACCCGGCGGGGCGGTACACACCTCTTCCTCCTCAATGCGAGCGGGCTCAATCAGCAGATTATTGGCTTGATCAAACGACACCCCCTGTTAGGACAGCAACCGGCAGAGGCAGAGGGCAGATTAGTGGGGAAGCCCCAGACCACCACCGGGGAGAGGCAGGCAGGCAGGCAAGCAGGAAGGCAGGCCCCACCCAGCACCGAGAGACCACACCAGAGAGAGAGAGAGAGAGAGAGAGAGAGAAGCAGGGAGAGAGCAAGAGCAGGCAGGGTAGAGGCTCCTCCTCATTGTCCCCCCCAGGCGGAAAAGGCCCCCTCCTGCCCCTCTTGCCAAGGCCAGCAGAGCGCGAGAGGGCCAGTCAAAGAGCTGCACTGACTGGAGCCAGCCTCAGCGGCCGGAGGCCCTGCCGCTCGGGGGGACCAGAGGCAGCCAGGCTGCTCTGGGCCTGGGGGCAAAGACTCTGTGCCTTGACCCAGGAGGGCATGCGTGCCAGGGACTCCCCAGCAGGGAGAGCAGCGAGCAACGGAAACCCCGGCTGCGGTCCACCTGGGACCCCCTCCCCATCCTCCAAGGGGCTGCCAAGGGGGCCCAGAGTGTGGCCAGGTGCCTTTGCCTCATCTCCCAGCAGTCGAGCGGGTGAACCAGGAGGGAGAAGTCCTGACTGTCCGCCCAACATCGCTGCCTGGCCTCCTGCCAATCCCCCTCCCAGGAAGCCCCTCACCTTGACCGAGGGTGGAACTGCTGTGCCCCCCTCGCTGACAGCCTCTTCCTGGCCCCACCCCGCCTGCTCCGGGGCCTCCTCCTGCTCTGGCTTCTCCTCTTCCTCCTCCTGAGGGCTCCCACTGGCCCCGAAGCCCTGCAGGAGGGCCACCACCGCCTCCGGGCGGGGCAGCTGAGCAATCCGGAAGTGCTTCTTGTAGTGGGGTGTGTCCTTGCGGATCAGCCGCTGCTTTCCTGCGGGGATCGGGGGTGCCTCCTCGTCCTCATCCTCACTGCGAACCAGGGTGTCCTCTGCGAAGTGCACCGTGGGCTGTAAAGAGACCCCCCGCCAGGGCAGAAAGGGTGAAGCCGGCCCCTGCCAGGCTGCGGGGGGAAGCCAGGGGCCACCCTGCCCGCCAGTCAACCCCTCTGGGCTGCCTGAGAAAGCCATGCGTGTGACAAGGGAGGGGAGGGGCGTCTCTCGCACCTGGGAGACGTGGGGAGGGAGGGTTCAAGCTGCTCAACTCCACGTTCCAGAGGTGCTGCTGACCCCCCCCCTTCTGCCAGAGTCCCCCCAGCAGTTGCTCTTCAGCTGCAGTGTCCCCCGTCCCCCCCGGGCACAGGTGTGAGCAGCCAGACAGAAGAGGGGGTGTCCCCCTCAGTTGCAGCTCCTCCAGGCCGCATGGAGAGGCCTCCGTCTGGTGGGAGAAGAGTCGCCTGTGGCCCATTGCTTCCCATGGAAATGCCCTGGGGAGCGGAAAATCCCTGCCCCTCCCCTTGGCTAGCGAGAGAGCCCGGAAGAGGCCGAGGGAGCTGGCGGGCAGGAAGAACGCCTGGGCGAAAACACCAGAGGCAGCTGCGCCTTCCCTTGCCTGGGGCAGTTTTCCCCTTGCCAGCCCCGAGGTCTTTAGGGGCATCTCGGCTGTAGGACGGTGGCAAAGGCCCCTCCACTCCAGGATGGAAGGCTCAGGCGCCGAGAAAAGGAGACCGGGCGGCCCTTGCTCTCCATCGGCCTTCCTCCAAGCTGTGGGCTGGGCCACCGTGCCCCCCCCCCCCCCGGGTTCTCCTGACCCAGGTCATAAAGGAGAACCCTCTGCTGGTCGGAAAGAGGCCGGGAAAGGACTCGGAGGAGCCGGGCAGGGGCAGCCCCCCTGCCCCCCTTCCCAGCTCTGCTGTCAGCCGAGGGGGAGGGAAGGTGGGAGGGCCCCATTGGACGTATGGCCGACTGAAGACCCAGCTGCTTCGCTCTTTCCCTCTGGGCAAAAGTCATCTGATCGCCTGAAGCTCCAGGCAGCTGACAGCAATGGAGTGTTAAAAAGGAAGACGCTTCCGGTCCTGGAAGAGCAACTGGCCAGAACCAGAATCCTCCCAACATCGTGGCCTTCACCGCCTGCTGCTCTCCTTCGCCCGCTCCGCCCCACTCCAGGGCTGCCAGGAGGCTTTCGGAGAGAAGCAAGCGCTTTGTCCAAAAGGGCCTGGAAAGGCTTCCACCCCAATTGCAGGTGCCCACAGTCCGGAGGCCTCTGCTCATGCCAGCTCGGCCAGCAGCCCCAGGCACAGCGAGCAGAGCGACCGGGATGCGGGGCCCTTGGAGGAGCTGCCTTGGGGGGCCTCCCGGCTCCTACCTCCGAGTACTCCAGCTCCTCCTCCTGGTCCTCGGCCGTCTCCTCCTGCGTGGCCACCTCCTCCGGGGGCACTTGGCCTTTTTCTTCGGCCACCAGCTTCCTCCCTCCCTCCAGTGGAGCCTCTGCGGCTGCGCCCTCGGCCTGCTGCGCCTCTCGCCCCTCCTCCAGGCTGCCGCTGGCAGAGAGGGTGCTGCCAGAGACGTGAGAGTCTTCGCTGTGGTTGGAGGTGGCACTCAGCCTCTTGCCCTGTGTGGGAGAGGAGCCGGTTGAGGACCTGGGCACTGCCTTGCCGATGTTGGCAACCCTGGCGGCCCCAGGGGCACCACAGTCACTTTGGGAGGCCTCCCCTCGCCTGCCAGCAAAGGGAAGAGCAGGGGCAAAGGTCGGGGGCTGGAACCTGAGGCCACTCTTCCCAAACCACAAACTCCTTTCCGGGATCTGGAGAGAATAAATGGGGGGCCTGGCAAGGTGACCAAAACATCCCCCCGTCTGCTGAACAGGCCGGCCGGGACCCTCAGCGGAACGACAGGGTCAATGGTAGAGGACCCCACTTTCCTCACCAAATTCCCAATTTAAAACTGAAGCACTGAAGTGCAAGGCATGGGGGAGGCCCCAGGGGCCCCAGGGGCCGGTGGCTGCTCTCTTTGGACTCCTCTCCAAGGGACTGGGCTGGTGCGGTGGTCGAGGCACCCGTGAACCAGGGGCCGAGCGGGCATCTCTTTGCTAGGCCACCTGACCCCTGGCAGAAGCCGCCCACCTCAGAGTTAGGGGAGTCCCGCTTAGCTGCCGCGGAGGCCTCACTGCGTCGCACTTCCATTCCCTTCTTCATGGACTTCAGCTCGCTGGGGTGCGGAGTGGCTCTGCGCTGCAGCCCCTGCCAAAACCATGGGGGGGGGGAGGGGGGAGAAGCGGGCAGGTGAGGGCATGGCAAGGTTCCTCCGAGGCTCATCAGCTCCAGTTGCTCCCTCCAGGAAACAGCATCCCCCCCCCTTCCGCCAGCCAGCCAGGAGAGTGAACCCCCCCCACCCCCACCCCCGGCTGTCCAGCCCTGCTCCTCTCCGTCGGCCATTACCCTCTTCTCAGTGCCAGCTTCCTCCTCCTCCTCCTCCTCCTCCATTTGGGAGTCCTCCAAAAACTGGATCACACTGACCCGGTTGGGGTTGGCCTCGGCCCAGCTCTCCTCCAGGCTGTTCTGCAGGAGGTTCTCTGCAAGGGAGAGCGAGAGGGATGCTGGAAGTGAGGGTGGGCTCCCCCCCCCACGCCCACCCCAGAGAGAGAGGCTGGGCCGTGGGGCCCCCTTACCTGAGCTGGCAGGTGGCTGCTGGGGCAGCAGGTAGCAGGTGAGCACTTTCTCCCCCGTCTTCTCATCCTCCTCTGTCTGGAACCGGAGCATGGGCTGCGACTGGTTCTCTGCCAGCCAGAGGGCCTTCAGGTGCAGGTTGGTCAGTGCGAAGGGCAAGTGCTGCAGCCTGTGTCCGTGCAAAACCATCAGGACGGGGGGCTCCCTTCGTCGTCCCCCCCCCCTCCCCAATCCGGTCCAAAAGCTGCCAGTTTAAATAGGGAGGGCAGCTACTCTGGCAGCAGCAAGGGCTCAAGACTTTCCCCCCCCCTACATGGGGGTGCGGGTGGGGGGGCTGTGAGAGCTCTGGGCAAAGTGAGTTGTCTGTCTGTCTGTCTGTCTGTCTATGCACAAAAGAGGCTTGGAAGGCTAGAGTGGCTAGAGTGGCTATCAGACTCCTTCTTTCTTTTTTTCTAATATTTTTAGAAAGATTTTTATAATATTAGATACTTAAGGTATTAGAAATTAAGATAAAATGAGATTGAATTATGAATAAGATTGTATATTTGAATGTTGGTACAAAATATGTATACCCAGATGACACACTGGTTAATGGAAAATGGATTGTTTATATATAAATAATATATTTTTTAAAGGATCTTGACTACACTCGGCCCAAAGCAGAGAAGTCGGAGGGGGGACACGACAGCCGCCTTTCCAGCCTTGAGGGGCTGACCCAGAAGAGAAGCGTGGGCTACTCCCGGGGGCCAGAAAAGGACCCAATGGAGGAAGCTTGCAGGAGACAAGCTCAAAGGGAGGGGGATTTCCAGGTATGAAATGGTGGAACCGCCGGCTTCCTGGTATTGCAGGAGCTTTCAAACAAAGATTGGACAGGCCTACCGTTGCCCCAGGCCCTTCCGGGGCAGAGGAGGGCCAGGTAGATACCTCTCTGCCCGCTCTCTCAGTCAGCCCCAGGGGTAAGCAGAAGAGAGTGGAAAGAGAGACAGGGCGCTCCAGAGCCTCACCAGAGGAACGACAGCCCTCGGGCGATTTCCGAAGGCTGAAAAGAGCGCCAGAAACATGGTGAGATGAGCACCAGCTCTCGCCACGGCCTGTGGCTCTTTCTCCTTTGGGAAACATCACATCGGCTCGTTTCCCACAGCAGCCGTGCTTCACGTCGGCTGAGCAGGCTTGGCAGCAGCTGCACGGAGGGAGGTGGCCGGTCGGGACGGGGGGAGGGGGGGGGAGGCTCCTACCCAGTGGGCCTAGCCGGATGGGGCCCACGGAAGGGGAGGCCGTTTTGAGGGCAGGAGCGCTGCGAAGCGCCTGCAGCTTTATCACGTGATCGAAGGGACGCTACAACGCCTGGCGCTGTATGTCTCTTTGTTCAGCGCGGTCGGAATTCTGAACGGTTGTGGAAGAAACAGTTGTAAGTCGAGGACTAGCTGTAAAGCTCCCCCACACGTCTCTTATTTATATTCAGGCTGCGAGACGGGCTCATTGCTACAGAGATCTCACTGCTTTAATTTCGGGTGACCTGAAATTGATCCATTTTATGTTCCCATGCCACTAAGGAGCACGCCTGTGCTTGCTCAGTGACTGGCCAGAGCGCAGAGCCCAGGGAAACAGGGGGACCACTGTGTTCTTTAGGCCCCCCTGGAAACAAGGTGGATACGCACAACCAGGGGCGGTGAGGGGCGTCCCCTGGCCAAGGCTGAGCTTCTTCCGTCTCCCCACCCCAGTCGTACCGGTTGCCCGCTACATCCAGGACGTGCAGCTCAGCGGTGCCAGCAAGCTCCGGGGGCAGCCAGTCCAGGCGGTTGTCCCGAAGGGAGAGGACGTTCAGGCTGCTGCAGCCCCCAATCTCTGCAGGGAGCACCTTCAGGCGGTTCCGGTCCACGTTGAGGTTGGTCAGCTTGGTGAGTTTCCCCAGAGACCTGGGGAGGGTCTGAGAGAAGAGCACCCACGGATGGGGGCATCAGACCGCCACCCTTGGCAAACCAGCTGGCTCATCTAACCCTAACCCTAGCTGCCCGAGGCACAGGGCAGGCACAGCCAACCTGCACGCCCACCTGTAGCAGGTTCTCGGTGAGGATGAGCTCCGACAGGTTGGCACAGTCCCCAATGGCTTCGGTCACCTCCGTCAGACGATTCTGGTCAACCTTCAGGATGGAGAGCTGCTTCAGCTGGCCTGAGGAAAGGTCAAAAGAGAGCACGGGTGACCCTGTGCAGCCAGGGAGGCCCCAGGCTGGGGCTGCAGGAGGCGATCCCTTTGGGGGCCTGAGCTCTCTCAGAAAGGTGGGGCCATCAGCATGGTTCAGGGGGTTAAGGACAGAGCCGTTATATCCGGGAGCAGAGGAGCCGGAAGCTGCCCGGGCATTGGCTGGAGCAGCCCTTCCCCAGCGCTCCTCTCAGGAAACGCTTGTGCCCTCCTGGGCATCAGAGGGCAGAAGGCCTTTAACAAAAGCCCTATGTTATGCTTCTATGCTCTCGTCTTATGCCCTCTTAACAGGAAAGTGCAGCAGAGACAAATGATACTAACAACGACAACATCAGCAACGACTTTTAACTTTATAAGGAAGGCTTAAAAGATTTTGCCTCCATGAGCCTTTTCCCCCTAACCCTGAGCCCCCCCCCCCCCCGAGCACAGCGGCAGTCCTTAAAACTCCGTACCGAGGAACGGTTCTCAAAGAGGCTCCTCCCAGCTCCAGAAATAAGAGCCAGGAGGAAGGAAAAGGAGATTTCAAAGCCAAGTAAAAGCCGATGCCACTGCAGGACGGCTTCCTTCTTTCCCAAGCCCCCCCCCCCCCAAATCTCACTCTAGGTTCCCCCCCCACCCCCAGCATGGCCACACTCACCAATGCCCTCGGGAATCACCTCCAGCAGGTTCTGTGACAGAAGCAGGTCCGTCAGCACCACCAAGCCGCCAATCTCATCGGGCAGCTGCTCCAGCTTGTTCTCGGAGACGTCCAGGCAGACCAGCCGACGGAGGTTGCCCAGCTCCTGCACAGAGGGAAGCCAGGCAGGCTGACTCGGGCGGCCTCTACAGCCCAGCCTCTTGCGCAAGGCTCTGGCTTCTCCCGACTGGGAAGCTTCGGGCAGCCGCACTGCCCGCAGGACAGAAGCGACACTTCCGCTCTTGCACCCTGGGCTGCCTGCCCCCCTGCCCGAGGCCACGCCCAATTGAATCAAACACGGGGGCGGGGGCACCAATTCTGCCCATATGCCAATTTCAGCCCTATGTTGGGAAAAAGCCTCTGCACCACCATTATGCGCCCCACTTCGGCATCCTGGTTGCCTTCCCCGTCCACTGGACTCCACGGGACGCCCTCTGGAAGCAGCATCAGCCCCCCCCCCCCCCCTTTAGGCCTTCCTGAAATCCGGAGCCACGCCCCCCCCCCCTGCAGCTCATCCTCGTCCTTCGGGGGGGAAAGGAGAAGCAGCACGGGGCACTCAGCCTGCTTTCCTGTCCCTGGTGAGGGGCTTCCTGCTCTAGCCACGCCTTTATTTCAAGGAAGCACCTCGGCCCACGTTCACTGGTCTGGGTCCCCCGTCTGGCTTTCCCTCAGCCCCGAGTCCCCGTCCCCCCACTGGCTTCCCTTTGGGTGGGGTGTTTGGTCAGCCTGCGAGGGGCCACCGGAGGCCAAGGCCGCTGCACTGGAAGGACAAGGCACGGGAGGGGGGAAATACTCACAGGGGGCAGGCCGGAGAGCTGGTTCCTGTCCAGCCAGAGCTCACGCAGGTTTGGCAGGGCGCCCAGGGTATCTGGCTGGGAAGGAGAGGAGCACGACATCACTCTCCGAGGCAAACACCCTCCCGGGGGGACACACACACGCGCACACACCCCCAGCACCTTCAGGCCCAGCCCTCGAGGGGTCTGCTGAGAGAGGAGGCTGCAGGAGGGTCATTTCCACTCAGGACCCGGGGCAAGGAGCAGCACCACTGGCTCGGGTGGGAAAGGGCCGCAAGGCGAGACACTGGCCAGGAAAGGGAAGGCAGGCGGGCGCCCCACCTCCCCCACCCGCCCAGCCCCCCTTACCAACACTTCAAGGTCGTTGCCCCCAAGGTCCAGCTGCTCCAATTTCACAAGGAAGGAGAGTGATCTGCAAGCAGAGAAAAAAGTCAGGGGCCCTGGGAGCACAGGGGCCGTGCCCCCACCTCAGCTGGGGCAGGAGCAGACGGGCACTCACGCCGGGAGGCACTTCAGCAGATTCTCACGAAGCTCCAAAGTCACCAGGTTTGCCAAGCTGAGGGAGGAAGGAGAGCCAGGGTTGAGCAGAGGAGTGGCCGAGAACCCTGCCTCCCCGCTACCCACCAAACCGGGCACGGACTCACTTGCCAACGTCACTGGGCAGGCTCTGCAAGGAGACGTCGTTCAAGGCCAGGTGGCCCAGGTTGCGCAGCTGGGTGAAGCCTTCGGGGAGCCTGGGGGAGAAGCAGGGGGACCCCAGAGGGTTCTGCAGCCGTGCAAGGAGCTGGGCAGATGGAGCCCCTCAGGGCAACTGGTCTTGGGGGCTCTCAGGACCCCCGAAGAGAGCGAGCGGCCACGTTCAGCACTGGCCCTTTGGGCCTCTCCCCCCCTCTGTCCCTCCAACAGAGCATTCGCACAGCAGCCCCAAAGCCCCTGCGGGGCAGAACCTCCCCGCAGCCGCCTCCACCCCAGCCAGGTCCCCTCCAGTCAGAGAGGCCCTTCCAGAAGGGCGACGCATCTCCCCTACCTGGACAAGGGGTTTCCGCTGAAGTCGGCAATCTCCAGGGACTTGCAGAACTTGATGCTCTCGGGAATCTCCGGGATGTCTGGAGCAGAGCAGCCCAAAGGCCGGCAGGAGTCAGGGAGGAAGACCAGCCCCAAGCCAAGCAAGTCCCCCCACCCCCCTGCATGAAGACAGGAAGAGCGACCCCCCCCCCCCCCGGACAGCCAGGCTCCAGCCTCAGCAGCTCCACGTGGCTCCCCTGATGCACACGGGGACAGACTGGGAAGGCAGCAGCCTCCCCTCACCCACCATTGCGGGAGATGTCCAGCTCCACCAGCTGCATGAAATTGGCCACTTCGGGAGGGAGGCGCTGGATCTCATTGTCACTCAGGCCCAGCCTGCGCAGGTTCAGAAGTCGGAAGAAAGGCTGCGGGCAGAGAGGAAGGGGCTGCTTACTGGGGCCTCCCGCCAGCCAGCCTCCCCCTCCAAGCACCCTCCCTCCCCTCGGGGCGGCCTGCTCTTCCTGCTGGAGCGAGCAAAGGGCCCACGGTAGCTGCACCCACCGCAAAGGCAGCTCTGTGGCAGAGGCATCTTTGGGGGCCCCGTTTGCACCCAATTCTGAAGGCCGGAGGAAGCCTCAACAGGAACCCCACCGCCCTGAAGGCTCCCCAGAGCAGAAGACGCCTTTTAGACCTTCTTCCCATGCAACCTCACGGCTGAGACGCCCAGAGCCTCTTGGGGCCTCTGGCGCCACTGTCCGTTGGTCCTCCTGGCGACTGTAAATGCTGAAAGTCTGTCTCTGCCAGCAAAACTTTCAAAGAGCCAAGTCCGCTACTCCTGGCTGATGGATTTGCAACCTTCCCTGCTAAACACAACTGGCTTGTCTTTTTTAGTTCCATGCTGGTTGTTGCATTATACAATCTATCCAGCATTCACCGTCAATCATTTCTCCACCTTATCCAAGTACCAGCCCAGCTTCTACAGCAGAAACATTTCCGACGTCTTTACCTGCACATACACTGACCAACCAAGGGAAGCAACGCCCTTCTGTGCTCAACCTCCGTGCTCAACGCTGGGCTACAAGTGCTCCTTGTTTAGCAACCAACTGCCCACAGTTACAAGGATAATGAAAAAGTTGCCTCCCAGCCAATACCCACAGCATTTGTGACTCTCCCTCCCTCCCCCCATTACAGCCAGTCTCGTCCTGCCTTGTCCTGACCATCCTCCCCCCTCCCGCACGGAGGTTGCTCCTTTCCTCCCCTTGGCCCTCAAAAGCGACAAATGCGAGTTAAGGAGCTCAGCTGTAGGGACCTTAACTGGCCTCCCTCAGGGGACTCAAAGGTGTTTCGGTTTTTTTTGGTAAAAAAAATTATTTTTCCATTTTCACAACATTTAATCACATGTATACTATTACATAGCCAACATCACTTTGTATTATTAAGTGTTTACATCAATTCATCTTATCAGCTCCCAAAACACAATTATTTAGCTCTTCTGCTTTCCATACACCATATTTATCTTACCCATCATTCTTCTCCCTCCTCCCCCTCCCTACCTTCTTTCTACTTCCCCTTCCTCTCTCCTTCTCCTTTCCACCCTTTCCACTCCTTCTTTCTCTCCTCCTCTTCCCCCCTCCTTGCCCTCTCTACTATTCCTTTCTTCTTCCCTTGCCTCTCTTCAATTCTTCTCACTCTTATCATTTACTTGGTGTATTTTAGCCTCTTCTGAGCAAGCTCCGTTTTATGTTGATGGTATTTATAGTTCCTTTTCGATATACGTATTTCATTTTAACATCCTTCCTTGGAAAAAAAATAGAACAAAAATGTACACATCTATAGTCATTGTACTTTTAAACCCCTCCCCTCCCCAGCTTAAATTTGGTCGAGATGTAGACCTGGTTACAATTCCTAGCTATTCTCATCATTATCTTTGTATAATTATACATCCTTACGCGCCCCAAACTTGTGCTTCTATCTTAAAATCATAATAGTTTCCCATTGTAGATGTATTCCAGGTTCCCTCTCTATTTTTCTATAACTTGGATCAAATTATCCTTAAATTGTCTATGACACAGCACACTGTTCAATGTTTATTACAATTCCCTTAATCTATTATGTTAAAAAAAACAAGCAGTAAACATCTCACTTTATTCATCGTCTTAAAATTTCTATATATGTATCCATGTCTCATATATTTTAACCAATGTTTGATTATCCTACTGTTGTCATTTTCAGTCAATTCACAACTCAGTTTAATTATCACGTGTAAAAGTGAAACAAAACCTCTGCTTTACAACCTCCCCATCTCAGTTTCATATTTATCCGTATTCAATTTATTTTGGGCTTTTTTAGTTATCTTTCCATTATTACGTTCAACCAGTTAGCAACTCCATTTTATTTTCATGTTTAGGAATAAAACCTTTATCTTCCTTTGTATTTTCACATATCCAGATACCTGATTTCCCCCCCTCTTTTGTCCCATTTCTCTGTTCCTGTCTTCCCCCTTTTCTTTAACATCTCCACTCCCAACCGTGGTTTTTCCCCAAACCACCCTCTCATCACTCTCAAGCATTTTACATTCCTCTTTCTTGGGGCAGAGCCTCCTACTTCAATTTTCTTTACACCACTAACAACCTTCAAGAGCACTTTTGCCTGCTTTCTATTCCCTTTTGCTGGGACACCTCCTCTTTTTAGCTATTTTCCCTACACCAATGCCAAGACTGATGGGGTTTCTTGTCTGCTTTTTATTTCCCTCCCTTCACTGTCTTCTTCTTCTTTGAATTCTTCTTTAGATCTCTGCTTCTTCACTGGGTTCAGGATTCCATTTAAGCTTAATTTTATTGATCCAGGCATATTTTTTACAATGCCACCCATTTCTTCTAATTCCCTTGCAGGAGGCCTGCATTATTCGCTGTCCAAGGCCGCGTGCTTGGACACAGCTGCTTCAGGAGAGAAGCTGACGATTCAGAAGGATCTTGGCCGACTGGAGCAGGGAGCCCCCATCGGACAAGATGCAGCTCAGTGGGGAGAGAAGCAAGATCTTGCACTAGGCAGGAAAAACCGGTCCCTGAGAAAGATCTGGTTCTCCTGGTGGACCACCTGGCTTAATGGCAGGGTGGCGGCAGCTGCCAATGCATCAGGATTGCAAGGCGCGAGGGTACCGCTCTATAGCGCACTAGTGAGGCCACACTTGGAGTACGGCATTCAGTTCTGACCCCCGTGGTGCAGAAAAGAGGCTGCAGAAAGAGTGCAGAGAAGAGAAACGGATAGAGAGCCTGGAGGCTAAATCCTTAGGACGGACGGTTAAGGGAACTGGGCATGTCTGACCTATCAAATGGAAGGGTTAGGGGTGGCATAAGAGCTGAGCTTAGTATTGAGCAGCTGTCACAGAGAAGGGTAGGGGGTCAACTGATTCTTCAAAGCTCCTGTGAGTAGGACAAGAAGTAATGGGTAGGAGATCCCCCAAGATCCAAGGAGAAAATTTCTGAGAGTGAAAACAACCGATCACTTGAATGGCTTCCCTCCCCCCCTGGGGGCTCCATCACCAGAGATTTCCAAGAAGAGAAGACTGGTTCAAGCAGAGGGTTAGAAGACCTCCAAGGTCTCTCTTTTCCAACCATGTTAGTCTACGTCAGGGGTAGTCAACCTTTTTATACCTACCGCCCACTTTTGTATCTCTGTTAGTAGTAAAGTTTTCGAACTGCCCACCGGTTCCACAGTGATGGTGATTTATAAAGCAGGGAAGTAACTTTACTTTATAAAATTTATAAAGCAGAGTTACAGCAAACCCCCCATCGCCCCCCATGAAAGCTGGAACGCCCACTAGTGGGCGGTAGGGAGCAGGTTGACTACCACTGGTCTATGTTATTCCTTTGCTGACCCGGAGCCTGCCTGCCTGTCCGTCTATGCTGGATTATGGTTCCTCACCTTCCATGGGAGTGTGAGGCCAATGAGATGTTTCTGAGCACATGCCACAGTATAACATAGACTAGAATATGCATATATCCTCCTTCTGTTACTTGTCTTATTTCTAGAGATATTCCATAATTTTTGTTGCTACCCAACTTGGTAATTTACCAGACTGCTAATCTAACTTCATCTTTCAGGGGTTCTGATAAGTAGAGGATATTTTGCAAATCACCTCAGATGTTGAGAAGTATGTACTATACCAGATTTCAGTGCACTCCTTCCAGCCGTGTTTGATGTTCCTTAAATTTATTGCTGCCCATTAGCATCTCTTAACAGATCTATTTGGAGCTGGAACCTCCTTCAAAGTTCCTTTGGAAAACTTCCTTGCCATCTTCAGTATTTTTAGAATGTCGTACTTTTCCTTTTTTAAGCCACTCTATGAAATTCTTTATTAAATTCCTTCCTGAGATCTTTCTGGCCTTCTGGGGGATTTGGCTTCTCTCATCTTCTGGCCAATCTCCATTGTTTTTTCTAACATCTACTTTGCTTTCTTCTTTTTCGTTTCCTAATCTTTGACAGTCTCTTCACATTCATTCTGGACTTCTTTAAATTCATTCCACCATTTCTTTAGTTCCCTATCAATGAGGTTCAGGGCCTCAAGGGAATTTCTGATGTTCTCCTTGAAAATGGTAAGCAGGTGTCCGAGAGCCTCCAATAGGAACTTCCACTTTAGCTGGGCCTGGAACTTGTGCATAAGCGCTTTTTTTTTTGGTAAAAATTTCTTATTTTTCAATTTTAAAATACATACATTCCATCTTTCCTTAAGCAGTGTGTTGTCTGGGCATAGATATCAGTGTGACGTTCTTCCATAAATTATAATACATTATACAGTTAAATCTTAGAAATCTCTTCAGTTCCTTCTTAACATGTCTTCTTCTATATATACAAAAATAACATTGATTATAGTTATTTTCATCATACTCATGTAACAATTAGGAAAGCTATAAAAACCTGGCTGTTCCGGCAGGCCTGGGGCTGTTGACCTGATTGTTGAGGTCCAGCCCCGATTAGAATGAATGTATGTGGTGTTGTGATTTTAAACTGTCTTTTTTCCCCTCTTTTTTCTCTCTTTTTTTGTAAGCCGCCCGGAGTCCTTCGGGATTGGGCGGCATATAAATTTTGATAATAAATAAATAAATAAATTATCATTTTATTTTTTATCTCCATCTTAATACATTTTCTATTCTTCTTTTTATCTTCTTCTTTTATTTCCAATTTCCTTTTTTTCTCTCCAAACATTGGTAAAATACTTCTCAAATCGTATAATATTCAGTTTCCTCTTTCCCCTTAATTGCAAATGTTAATCTATTCATTTCTGCGCATTCTAATATTTTCCTAATCACCTTCTCTTCAGCAGGAATCTCTTCACTTTTCCAATATTGTGCAAATACAATTCTAGCTGTGATTAATATATGAAGAATTAAATATGTATTCTCTTTATTCTAAGTTTCAGGTAATATACCCAACAAAAATATTTCTGGTTTTAACACAATACTTTTTTTATCATCCTTTCCAACCATATCTTTATTTTTGTCCAATACTTCTTTGCTTCTCCACATGTCCCCCACATAGAATAGTAAAATC
Source organism: Thamnophis elegans (assembly GCF_009769535.1). Classification (NCBI taxonomy): domain Eukaryota; kingdom Metazoa; phylum Chordata; class Lepidosauria; order Squamata; family Natricidae; genus Thamnophis; species Thamnophis elegans. The sequence continues at coordinate 80,684,824 of NC_045548.1, read as the reverse complement.
CAGGTAACTGGTGGCATTTCCAACATTTGGCTAATTTGTCTTTAAACATGTTTGCCAACCTCGCCGGTGGAAAATACCATCTATAAGATATATAAATTTTCTTTATATGCAGTTGACATTATTATTTTATAATTTCTGTTCCTGACCAAAATTTTACGCCCACGTGCATAAGCAATTTCTGAAGACTTTCACGGTAAACCCCTGGCCACTTCATTAACTCTCAGCTCTTTAAATTAGGAATGACAGAATTCTTTTGCTTCCTTCTAGTAATAGCACGGTCAGTATGGTTCGGTTTCTGTGTATTTCATTTGGTGATATCTACATATAAACATATTTTTTTTTGGGGGGGGGGGAGTCTGAGTTACCAAGAAAGCAACAGATTGACATAAACTGGCTTCATGTTGGTTTTGCATTTTCCTCCTTAGCATTTCTAACTTTGACATTCCAGTCTCCAGTCACAAGGAGCACATCTCACCCACAGGTTTCATTGAGTTTGATCCTCAAACTCTTCTTCTTTTGTATGAAGGGTTGAAGCCCAAACTTAGACAATGGTATTAAGGGGATGCCCACCTTGCGCCCGAAAGTCGTCCTTGGCACACCTTTCCTTCTTCGGTTTGCGTGAGCCGTAAACAACCTCGTCTGTTTGAAAGTGCCCTGATTGAGTACATTTCAATTTGATGGTGTGGCCATTTCACCTTTCACGGTGTTGAGCCCTGCAGCTCTCCAAGTGCTGTCTGACCCGAGGGGCACACCATTCAACAGGGCACTGCCCATTGTTTTATGTTTCCTACTAGGTGTTCCTCTTTTTCAGAAGTGGTTTAACCCTAGCCCCCTGCCCACTCAATATGCAGGGATGCCTCTGCTGCTGTTGTGATCGTCTGCCTGCTGCTCAATATAAGGGCCTGCTTGTTTTAGCCAGGCAGCTGGGATGCCCTTCTTGCCTTGAGTGATCTTGCCGAGATTATACATTATTGGCAGGCACTCCTGGCACCCTTTCCCTTGTCCCACCCAGGAACAACCTCCCCCCACAACTGCCATGACAGGGCAGCACAACAGGATGCCCGGATAGGCAGAGAAAGCAAGCGCTATCTCCTCGACTGCAGCAACAGAAGCAGAAGGTCAGGATCAAAAGACGATGTTGCTTCTCTCAATTTTGCTTCCGTCAAAGCAGAATTAAGTCTGGACAATACGTTGTAGGAATCCTAAAGCCACAGCCAAATCCGCTCCAATGTCCTGCGTCCTGCTTGGTCCAGGAGAGATTCTCTGTTCATCTCTCTTTAAAAACCTCTAGTAAAAGAGCTCCTTTCCTGTGGCAGACTGTTCCGCTGGCTGACGCCTGATGCCATGCTGAGGCTCCTCCTGAGGGTCTTTCCTTGCACCTTCCCCCCTTCACTGCATCCGGCCAGCTCTGGGGGCGCTACAGAATAAGCCCACTCCCTCTTCTGCAGGACAACGCCCCCCCCCAACAAGGGAAAGCAGCTGTCCTCCCTCCTCCTCTGGAGGCTGAACCTTGACCCTTTCAGTCCCTTGCTGGCCCTCTTTGGCCTGGCCCCCATCGGCCCGGGGGCTTTTGGGGGCCCCAGAATTGAAGGCAGGACTCCACAGGAGTTTGAGAGGACAAAGTTCATGGAAGAGTTGCTCCTCCAGATCTGGATTCTATGCTCCTGCCAAGCCCCCCACCCCCCTCACCCCATATGTAGCTATAGCTGCTGCCTCAGACTCCTGCCTGATGGCTGAAGGAAAGACCCAGAGAAACGGAGAGGAGGGGGAGGAAGCCTCACCGCCTCTCCCAATCTTGTTCACTGACAGGTCTCAGCCCTTTCTGGTGAGAACTCTGCCAAGCGCTCATTCCCAAGGACCCACTCCGGTGGTTCTTGTGCTCCCTCCAGCTACGGCGACACAATAGTCCTACCCTTCCAGTCATCAAGCACCCATGCCAGCTTCCCCCATACATTACGTTAGCTGCAGATCCACTTCCCATCTTCCCTTAGCACTGGTTTCAATTCCACTCTTTAACAAACCCGCACCAATTCCATGCAAATCCCAAAAACCTTCTCACTTCCATTAATCCCAACCGTCTCCCTTCTGCTCCTTCTGCTGGAGGTTCTTTATTTAGCCATCTTCCCTCACATGCAAAGCAGTTGTTCTTTGGGTCTACCCTGATTCGCCTCCTTTGTTCCTCGTTCTCTTTCATTATTGTTTTTTCAACTTTTTCCCTCAACGCGCAGATGATTTCTGTCATTCATACATTTTGCAGCATTCATTCCCACCTCTTTTAGAGCCCCCCTCCCATCTTCATTCCACCATGCTTTCTCTTTCTGTATTTCTCATTAGCATAGCCCCCACCCACCAGAGAGAGAGAGAGAGAGAGAGCTCAATGGGCCATGGAGCCGTAAAAAGAAATTGGAGACAATGGGAAGAAAGCGGCTCGCATGCAGAAATGGGTGACCAGGACAAAAGGACATTGAGACGGTCTGGCTGTGCAGAGAGAAGGATGACCAAACGTATGGAAATGGTATATCAGCCACGAGAAAGTGGTTTCGCTATTTGTGTGTGTGTAATTCCCCCCCCCCCCCCCAAGATCCACTTTTGACCCCACTAGAAAACGGTCTGCTCCACCTTTGGAATGTTTCATCCTGGTACTAACAACAGGCTCAGACTTTCCACATCAAATCTGCCTTTAGTTTCAAAGCTGCCACAAGTTTACACATGAATCTAACCTTCTTAATCCTGTACACCACCCTGAGTTGCAGTGAAGTTGCCGTTGGGCCCCCTTACAAATTGGAGGGAGACTTATTCTTAAGCCTTACCTCCGGAGCATACTTTTTCTAAGCAAGTAGTCACCAATCACCACCCTTATTCATTTCTGGATCTCCGAACAGCCCAGTCACCACCACCACCACCACCACCTGCCCATCCATCCCATAGAATATTTCTCCCCTAAATCACAAGCATCCAGAACCCAATTCCTGCCAATCCCCTTTTCTGGTTCTTCCCTTATCACCCCTGGCTGGAAAGCGATAAGGTGCAATTGTCACCCTCCTGCAGATTCTTTACTCGGGGACCCACCCATCGAGAAATTAAGATACCAGTCCATAGTTCCAACACTTTCATTCATAAAAAGAAGAGTTGCACCGCCAGGGCTCCTCAGCTCCGCCCATTAACTTTCCCAGCTGGCGATTTTCCTGGGGACCCAGCCCAGCCCACCCCCCCCCCCGCAAGATACAGACGGCTAGAGAAGGGGGCCCCGGCGGGCAGCAGGGAGGCCGCTTTGGGCACCTTCCGGGGCCAGGAGGCCGAGGGAACCGGCGGCCTTCGCGCCCAGCCACAAGGGGCCCAGGCCGAGCGCCGTCTGGCTAAGGAGGGGGCGGGGCGGAGGAGGCCCCGGACCGCTTCTGCACCGACGGCCGCGGGGGCCCCGCAGGGGGGAGGGGGGGAGGGAGGGGGGAGGGCGGGGGGAGGGAGGGGGGAGAGGGGGGGAGGGGCAGCCCCGCCCACCCACAGCAGCGGCGACAGGTGCGCGCGGGGGGGGGAGGGGCGCAGCGGGGCCCCCACCGGGCGACGTCCCCGCCCCGCCCGCGCGGAACTCCCGCCGGGCCCCACCTTGGGCAGCTCGCGGAGCTGGTTGGAGTCGAGCAGCAGCTCCTCCAGCGAGCGGCTGTAGCGGTAGACGTCGTCGGGCACGGCCTGCAGCGAGCAGTGCCGCCGGTCCAGCGTCTCCACCTGCCGGTTGCAGCGCCACAGCGGCGGCATGCAGCGAAGCATCCTCGGCGCCGGGGCGGGCGGGCGGGCGGGCGGGCGGGGGCGCACCGGGCCGCGCGGGCTCAGCGGCCGAGCCGGCGGCGCGGCATCCCGGCGGCAGGGAACCTCCTGGCCATCCGGCGCGAGGCACCCTGGGACGACGGCGCCCCGCCCCGCCGCGGAAGACTACAGCTCCCAGAGCGCCCGGCCGGAACCATAGATCGCGCGGCGTAGCGCGTCCTGCCGTCTGCGCAGGCCCCCCGCTCTTTCCCCGCCCCTTCCTGAAGAGGCGCTCCGGCTCAGCCGCGGAAGGAGGTCGCCGCTCTGGGCCAACGGCTGCGGAAGAGGAGGCGGCGGCGGCGTCGCGAGTGGCCGAGGCAATTTTGAGACGGCCTTCAAGGGCCGCCCCGCCTGCAGCGCACGGCAGTAGTCCAGCCGGGAAGACAGAGCAAAGGCCCAGCTGCTCCTCCGGCAGGAGCGCCAAGCCGGCCCCGAGAGAGGCCCCTCCTCTCAGACTGGGCTTGAGCGGAGCCGGCTCTCCGCCCCCCCCCCCCCCGCCCGGCCCCTCCAGGCCAACACCACCACGACCGCCCGCACCCGCCTTGCCTCCCTTGGGCTGCCGCTCGCCTCTCCCAGCGGCCTCCATGAAGGGTGCAATGGGGACACCCGCCCCCCCCCCCCGCAAGGCTGCCTTGCTTAACCTCCCCCCCCCCCATCCCCAGGTGGCATTGACATTTCTACCGCCGGTGCTGCGGGCGTGGCAGGGGACGGATACCGCCAAACCCCCCTCCCCACCCCTGGGGCAGCCAGAGGCGGCATTTGGCTGCTCTCCAAACTACTCAAAATTCCCGGTTCTCCAGAACCTGCTGAATTTCGCCCCCATCCCAGGGCTGGACCTTCCCAGAGCCCCCTTTCCCTTCCGTGGCCCAGCCTGGGAAAGGGCCAGGGGATCCGCCTCCTCGTCCCCTGAATGAGGCTCCCCCAGAAGGGAAGTGGGGAGCCCAGACAGACGCTACCCAATGGGGGCTCTGGGGAAGTGGGGCTGTCCCTCCCAAGGAAGAGCCTCTGCCTGTCTCTGGGCTTTCCCCTCCTCCTCCTCCTCCTCCAAGCCGGACCCTGCAGGGAGTGGGACTCTGCGCCAAACGGGGCTGGAAGCTCTGTTGTTGTTGTTTTTTTTGGGGGGGGGGGGAGAGGTTATGGTGCAGAGGTGGGTATTCAGCAGGTTCTGACCAGTTCAGGAGAACCGGAAGCAGAAATTTTGAGTAGTTTGGAGAACTACTCTAGCTGGCCCTGCCCCCATCTATTCTCTGCCTCCCAAGTCCCAGCTGGTCAGGAGGGAATGGGGATTTTACTATATCCTTCCCCTGCCACGCCCACCAGTAGTAGTAAATAATAATCCCACCACTGGTACAGTGGCTCAGTGGTTAAAGACACAGAGCTTGTCAGCTGGAAAGCTGGCAGCCCAAGTTCCAGACCCCAGTGCTGCACTACCGGGTGAGCTCTTGTCCCAGAGCCTGTTCGCCTAGCAGTTCCAAATGTAGGTAAATAGGTACGGTAACAGTGTTCCATGTGCCTCGGCAAATACTCATGCTGGCCATACAACCATGGAAATTACCATCGGACAACGCTGGCTCCCTCAGCTAAAAAATGGAGAGAAGCACTGGCCCCTAGAGACAGAATCAAGTGGACAGGGCAAACCTTTGGTGTGGAAGAGACATTAAGGAAAGAGGTAATGTACTGGTTTTCTTGCCTAATGGAGATTCTGAGTCATCCAGTCAGAGCTGAAGAAACTTCTTGGATGAGAAGCGACACATCTTCAAAGAAAAACCAGAAAGCCCAATCGCCTCTTGAAAAAAACACCTTTGGGGCTACTGGTTTTCTTGTTAAAACTGGTGTTTTTCAATTAGTTTGAATTAACAAGGAGGCCAAGTGAAAATGCAGCAACACCACCACCACCACCAAATTGACCATTCTCGATCTGGTGCCTAATAATACATTGCCTGGGAATGGCTACCTGCCTAACCTGCATTCCCATTTTGCCCCCGTGGAGGTAATGCTCTCGCACACATCACGGACAACAGAAGGGTTTTTTTTCTTCCTGGCATATTTACCAACAACTACATGTACAACACAGGATAATGCTGGTCCAAAAATATTCCAGAAAACATGGGGGAAATGAAAGAGAAGTCTTTGTGAAAGAGTTCATGCGGAGAGGTCACTATTATCAAATCTCTCCTGGTCATACACTTCGGCCACAACCTTCCTGCCCGCAAACCAGCGCCCATTCAGAGCCTGGATGGCTTTGTGAGTCTCTGAGGCCATGGAGAATTCCACAAAGATCTTGACAATGATCTCCGCGTCTTCTTCCTCGCCCTGCTTCTCTTGGTAGATGATGACTCTGTTGACAGCCCCAAATTTGCCACACTCCTCCGTTACTTCTCCTTCCAAATCATCATCAATGTCCTTGGGATCCACCATGTTCCGCAAAACCATCACTGTTGACTGTGTGAAGAAAAAAGCCAGAAAACGTCACCTCCCAAGACTCCTTCTTCCAGCCAGCCTCGTTTTGCCTTTGTGAAGGCCCCCCGCCCTTCTTCCACGACAGGCTCAGTCTGGAGGCTTCTCCCCAGCAGCCCTTCCATCAGCCCTGCTGAAGAACTCACCTCTTGTTTCCGGAGAAGCTTCTGCATCACCATGTGGCGGGCGCTGCTGCCAGAGATGCTCATGTGCTCCTGTTCACTCAGCATCTCTGGCCTTTCAGATTCTTGGAAAACCTCCTCCTCCTCCTTCTCCTTCTTGGCTTCTAGCAGGCCTAATGTTGGGGGACTGGCCAAGATGGGGTTCACCACACCCACCTGGGGAATAGTGACGGGAATAGGTGGGCGAGCCGGAGTGACCCCTGGAGGAAAAACACATTTTGAAGTAGGTGAAAAGAACTAGTCGCCCATATACCCTCGTGCTCCACATCCAAAGCGAAACAGAATATCCAAGGCCTCTCAGACAAGGAGGGTAATCCCACCAGCTCAATACACACAATCAACCCGAATTTAAGAGAAATGGGCAATCCCTCGACTCACAACAACCTTAGCAACCAACTACAGGACCGTCGTATCAACAAGGAGTGAAAATCTCAGAAAGAACCTCAATACCCCTCACCCATCCTTCTACTCCACAGAAGGGAAACAGAAAGAAAAGACAAGCAGTCCTTGAGTTGCAACCATAAGAGAAAGACTGCCTGTTACAGGCATAAGTTGCAAAATGGATTGGTCACACTTTGCAGCAGTTATTAAAGTAATTTCTCATTGTGAGAAACGGTTTTGCTGAAAACCAGAAGTGGGGAAAATTGGGCATAAATGTAGCTGTGTTGCTGAGCACCCAAAGGCCGACCACGTAATTGCTGGGGGGGGGGGGAGAATTACAGGGGTGGGAACAAGCATCAGAACTCAAAAGAGGACACCCATGGGGCCAGCCCAAGCAGAAGAGGAGACAGAAGCAGCCAGCGGGGAGGCCGGTCTCTACACACCAAAGTCTTCCAAGGTAAACATCCATGGGGCCAATTGTTTCTCCATGAGGAAGATTTGTAAAGTTAGAATTATTCAAATTGCTAAAAGAAAATTTGTCAGAGACTTTTGAAAGAGACCCACCTCCGAGGCTCTTGGGCCAAGAGCCCACCGGATACCGAAGGTGCAAGTCAAAAGCCAGGAGAGAGGAGGGCCAGAGGTTTTACGGTTCCCCCAAGAGCGATGACCCCCTTCGGCCTCCTCCAAGCTAGGCTCCTCTTTCCCACCTGGCCAGACAGGAGCCCCAAAAGGAGGTTCCCAAGCAGAGGACCCTTCCGACTAAGAGGACCAACTGGCCCAAGGCCGGCCTCCCTCCTCCTCCCCAGTGCTCCCACCGCCAGGCTTTAAAGGCGCTCCTCACTCCCAATCCAGCAGGCTCCGTGGGGCAGGGCTACGGAGCTCTACCACCTAACCGAAAAATGCTGCGTGGGTGGGGGAGAAGAGCGCATTCTCGCTGGAGAGTGAAGTGCCACCGCCATCAACCCACCCGACTGGGCGGCACCAACCGGCAGCCCTTCCTTTCGTTCCTAGGAAAGCTCCTCAAGGCTTCTTTCTTTCTTTGCTTATTATACTTGCATGCCTTTATTAGACTCCTTTCTCCAAGGAGGCCTTCGCCTTTCGCTTGGTTTCACAGACACAACAGATGTTGTGGAGAAGACAGAGACGGCTGGGCCACCCCCACACAGGGCGGCTCCCTTATCCCAGGCGGCAAGAGGCGGGTGTTTCAGCCGCCAGGCCACTCACCCGTGATGACGCCAGGAGCTTGAGCTGCCATCACAGCCTGCGGTAAGGCCCCCAGGGGCTGCGCGAGGGTCAGGGCTGGGGTCACCAGTCCGGGAGTGGCCAATGTGCTAAGGACGGCAGCACCCGCCACCCCTGCCACAGCTTCCTACAAGAGAGAAGTCAGCTCAGACGCGGCCTCTGCAGCTGCAGGGCTGCTCCTGTACCCCAAGGCCCAAGCGAGGAACCCCACAGCCAGGAGCTCCCCCCCACCCCATCATCTTCTTCTTCTGTGGGCCCATTGGAGCGGAAGGGGCGCCTCGGGCCAGTATTTGCCTTTGCTTGCCTGATAATCCTACCCAGCCCCAGAGACGTCAGCCGGGCTCAACCCGGCCCTGGCAGCAGAGGGAGGAGGGGCCTGCAGAGCAGCTGCACACACTGAGCCCCTGGCGCCCCCTCCTCTCTGCTGCAGAGGGTGGGAGCCTGCCGGAGCTTGCAGGGGGAAAGGGATGCGGACGGGTGCCCCGCTTCTGCTGGTCAAGGGGAAGAGTAGGAAGGTCCATCCAGCCAGGGCAAGGACTCTCCAACTCCGCTCCCCAGGCCCTGCTCCTTACCTGAGCGGTGATTTTCGCCGTGGCGGCAGCCGCGGCTACAGCTGCTGCAGGGGGCAGGCCTCCCGGGGTGGCTGGAGTCAGCAGGGGCATGGGCGGGGTGACTGCTTTGCCCACGCGGAGGTACTGGCCCCCCAAGTCAAAGAGGTTCATGGAAGAGACGGCGTCCTGGGAGGACTGGGCCTTCTCGTATTCTGAGCGGGCAGAAAGAGCGATATGGAGCACTGGCCGCTGGCTCTGGGCCCTCAGCAGCAAGGCAGCTGGCCCCGGGGCTCACCGATGAAGCCGTAGCCCTTGTGCTTCCCCGTGGTGGGATCCCGGGCCAGCGTGCAGGACTTGATCTTCCCAAAGGCCTCGAAGACACTCTTGATGTCGTCGTCGGAAAGGTCCTGGTGCACCGATGCCACGTAAATGCGGTTGAAAGCGCGGGCCTCCTCTGCCAGCTGATCGATGATGGGCTGCGCTTGGCCAATGTTGCTGGGCCTCCCCACCTGCAGGAAGGTGACCCGTGAGGGCCTCTGGGCGCCCCCGGGGCCCCCAGAGCACCAGCTTCTCAACCGCCTGTCAAGGTGGCACTCGGCCTAGTCAACATGCCCAGCTAAAACACCGGTTGGGAGGGGGGGGAGGGTCTAGCCTGTTTCTACAAGCCCATCCGACATTCTGCCAACTGTGGGTTAACGTGTTTCCCACATCCAGACTTATTCATTAGGCTGCACCCTGTCTTTCCTCTTGCTGACAATTTTGTTCTTCCCGCATACAGCCCCGTGGGTGGCATGAGAAGGGGGCAGTGGCCAGCGAGGTGAATCTGAAGGTCCTCGGTTGCAGCCCGGCCCCTCCACCTCACTGACCCCGGCACGACAACCGATGAGGGAGTAGAGGGGCCTGGCCCGCTCTTACGTTAAGCCAGTCACTGCCTTCAGTTCTGATTTGTTGTTCTCACTGGGCACCCGCATCATGGGAACGCAGGAAGTCCTCCTTGCCACAAAGCAAGTGGCAAACGCCAGCCAGGCAGCCCAGCGGTTCACCCACCCACTGTGGGGCGGAGAGACCTTTGCAGCCCAGGGGCCCTGGGTGGTGTTGGGCAAAGCACTCGGCCTGCTCCCAAATAAGCCCCTGCTGACACCTTAGCCCTGCCGGAGGGACGGTAGGAGCTGGGGCAGGCAGGCAGGCAGGCGGCCCAGCTCCCCCCCCCCTTTTACAGGACGGAAAGACTGGCGTGTGGCCCACAGGTCTCCCTCCACGTACCTTGATGTTCCGCCCTCCGAGCATCACGGAGTTCATCTGCTCCAGGGCCAGCTGAGCAGCTTCCGGGACCTCATATTCCACAAAGGCAAAGCCCTGCCCAAGGAGAAAAGGGGGCATTAAGCTCAAGCACTCCCCTCCCCTCCCCGCCCCCCCCCGTGCACCCCTTCTTCCCCCTCCCTGCCAGCTCTCCCGCTCACCTTGTGCTTCATGGTCACGGAGTCCCAGGACATGTCGATGCTCTTGATGGGCCCAAAGGGGGCGAAGGCCTGCCGAATGGTGTCCTCTCCCAGCTCATAGTAAATGGAGCCCACGTAGACCCGGCACATGATGGCCAGGGCCCGCTGCCGCTGCGCTGCCATCTGTATCGGAGAGAAGGTCTGGCCGGTCAGCGCAGGAGGGAAGCCCGGCAGCTCTCCCGTGCCCCCCCCTCCCCAGGAGGCTCCAGGGTGGCGAGGGGGAGCCTCCCCGAGGAGGAACTAGCCCAGTCCACCCTCTCCCTCTGCCGCCCCAAAGGGTCCTTCCCCACCACTCTGGCCCCACACAGCAAGAGATCCAGACCGGGCACCTCGTCTCTGTCTTCCCCTGAAACATCTCCCACCCCAGGACGCTGCCTCTTCCTCTCGGCAGGCGCCTTTGGGAGCAAACGACCGCCACGGGGTCACCAGCCTTCTCCTCCCAGGGCCAGGCCGGCTGGTGCCAGGGGCCCTCTGACACTGTCCCAAGAAGGTGCAGTGGCAGAAGGCCCGCGATGACCCATCTCCTCCTCTGCCGAAAGTCTAGCCAGCCTACAATCCAGATTCACAGCTATGGTTCAGTGGCCGGGCAGCAGCTCCCCTGCCTGGCAGCACAGCCAGGCCCAGGACAAGCCGCTGGAGGGCTTCTCTGGAGCTGGGAAAAAGGACAAGGCTACTCCTGTTCTCCTGAGAGGCCCACCCAGCCGGGGATTCTGGCCGGTTGTAGATCAGAGCCAAGAGCACCTTGGGGGCTTCGCAGCAGTCCCCCGGCCCTTCTCACGAGGGTGGGGTGGAGAGATACCTACAAGACTAGGAAACCTCTGTCCCCCCTGCTCCCTCTCTGGGGCACACCTGCCACCCGGCCGCTCCCCAACCCTGGGGAGAGCTGCTGCTGCCTTGGGCGGATGCCAGGCAAGGCCTCCAAGCTCAGCCTCCCTTCCAAACAATTCTGGGGGAGGGGGGTGTCTCGCTGCTCCCCAAGAGAGACGAGGGACCCCCTGCAGGAAGAGGCTCTCTGCTGCACATCAGGACAGCCAGCGCCACTGGACAAACTCAACGAAGGGCACGCACTCCCAGCGTTCAGGAGCCAGCAGAGCAAAGAGTTAGGGAGAGGGGAGATGGGCATCTACAACGAAGCCCATGGGGGCTGCCCGGCTATTTGGCCTATCTGCTTCCCCTCCCACCAGCAAGCTGGCCGCCCCTCTAGCACCCCAGAACCAGATCCAGGCTGAGCGGCTGTTCTGAGGCGGGCAACCCGCCACGCTTCTCTTCCACTTGCCCCACAGAAACTAAGCTAAGCCTGTCCTTCTGGTGCCGGGAGAGCCCCGGGGACCCGGGTGGCCTAACTGCCGGCTGCCCCGATGAGCCGGCCTCTTCAACAGCTCCAAGGGGATCGATGCACAGCAGGAGCCGGGGCCCTGTGCAAGATCCACCAGCACATTAAGGGGGACCCCTGGCTCCTGCCTGGGTGTGCTACCCTGCTAGCACTCGGGTGGAAGGGCGGGGGCCCTCTCTGCCCAGGAGAGGGCGGGGCCTGCTCCTGCTGGCTCCAAAGGTGAGGGGCCTGTGCCCTGGCAGGCAGGCCCCGCGGCAGCCACCCCCCCCTCTCTGCCCCAGCGCCAGCTAGCAGCCCCTCTTCCTAGCACCCTTCCACTCGTCTAGGAGAGCCGGCCGAGCCCCAGCCCCCGGCCACCAGCCTCTAGCATCCCGCGCTGGCCCCCTGGCGAGTTACCTTGGCAGCTACTTTGAGGCCAGGACCTCAGCATCCCTAGAAAGGCAGTTCTGCTGCTGCTCGAGACTAACGCTTCCTGTCTCTCTCTCTCTCTCTCTCTCTCTCTCTGCCCAGAGCCTCCGGGGGTCCCAGCTGCCCCCAGCCCAAGGTCTTCCACTGGGAGCTTACACTTGGCCTTGGCTGGTTGGGGGCGGGGGGGTATATCCAGACCAGGGGGGGGGGGGGTGGCGAGAGAGGGAGGCCACAGCTACGTCCTCCCCCAGCCTAGGCCCTGACTAAGACCCAGTGCCCAGAAGAAGTGAATGTGTCTATTGACCGATTGTAAAGGTGAGAGAGGATCTCCAAAGCCCATTGTCACTGCTGCCATCTGAAAGACAGTAAAGACAGAGTTCAGTCTGTGGGAGCTGAGCACACCACCAGGGGTTTGTCAAAACTCAAGTGGGAGGAAAGAGGCCTCGCCTGCCTGCCTGCCTCCTCCGCCTCCTCCTTCTCCTTGCCGAACATCCCCGGCCGACCCTGGGTAGCCAAGGCAGGGAGGTCCAGGACAGTCTTCAGCTCTCAGCAGACCACTAGCTATAGGGACAGCCCCCCACCCCCCCCACCCCCCCCAGCAGCCAGAGCTGCCCCAAGGCTTTGCTCTTCCCCTCCCCCCCCCCGCCCTCCCCTGTTAGCTCCTCAGGAAGAGGAGCTTGGACAGCAGCTGGCAGCCCCCCTCCCACAGCCCTGCAAGACCCCAGACTCTCCCTGCCCCTCCCTGCCTGAGGCCAACTACTGCACCCCACACCGGCCTTCTCCCCCCCCCACTCCCTCCCTCTTGCTCCCTCCCTCCCTCCCTCTCTCTCTCCAGGCAGCTAAGCTTCCCTCCACAGGCGGCCATGTCTAGGCCTGAGAGGTCATGGCAGGCCAAAGGCAGCACTCCGGGCAGATCTCGGGACTGGCAGTGGCTCTAAGGGGCTGCCCTGGAGAGGGGGGAGGGGAGGGCGTGTCAAAAGCAAGGGCATCCTGGCAAAGGCCTCACCTGGAGGTTGGTGAGCTGCTGCTGCTGGTGGGCAATCGTCTGCTTAACCAAGACGCTTTTGATGCTCTGCTCCATTGCGTATTTTTTCGCCTGGCAGGAGAGGGAGGAGAGAAACCAAAGTCACAGAGACCAGCAGCTGGCAAACCTCTGGCCCCGAGAGACTCGGCAGCTGGATCAGGGATAAGGCGGTCCTCCTGCTCGCAGCCACCCACCCTCCTCCCTCCGTCAGCCCCACCAGCTCCCCTGTTAGGCCAGGTGGGACGTTTTCTATTATGTCGTAAAACGCCTTATGATAATTTTATGTCATCAAATGTTTTATAATTTTTTTAGCTCCGTAGCAGTTACGTGACCCAGATCTTGGACCCGTTATTCTGTAAGTCAGCCATTGGAGGTTCCTTTATTCAACAAACGTTTCTCTCCAGTCAAGGTTTTAGGGGAAGGAGAGATTTAGAACCGTATACTTAGATATATACTAGGTTGTTCTTATCATTGGTGCCGTTTAAATTGTTGGCAAGGGAGCCGCCCAAAGTTCCATATAAGATAGTGGCTGCCTATCTAAGGGTTTTTGTACATAAATAAAGCTAGCTTCCTAACATTGCCACAGTAAAAGGGGACAGGCCTCACGCAGCTGGTCCTTCTGACGGGACGGCTTTCTTCCCTAAGGACTTGAGGGAACCTCCACAACAAACCTGGGAGCAAGACTCTGGAACAGCGCTGGGCTTCCCCCCAGCTGCTCCACAAGCCAGCCAGACCAGAACACTCGCTTGGCTGCTGCCCCCTCCCCCCCCCAAAAAAAGGCTGGAGCTCTGGCCCTGCCTTCGGGGTCCACTGGGACCCCCTCAATGCCCTGAGGAAGCCCAGCAGCACCGACAGGAGGGCCCTCGGCCTCCTCTGCTGTCAGTGCCTGCCAGCTGGTTAAGGCAGCAGCCCTCTCCTCCTCACCTCGGGGTACCATGCATCAACCCCAGTTGCCACCCCCCCCCCACTACCCACATCACCAATGCTGTGCCTGCTTCTCCTCTGAGCTTAGAAAGGACCACCTTTCCTAGAGGGAACTGCCCCAATCCTCTGATAAGGTTGGTTATTTTTTTCATGGGCCTTCTTCCCCAGCTGTGTCACTGTTTTCTCCAGCAGGAGGGATCCAAGTAATAGGCAGAAATCTGAGCACGATTCAAGCCCCCGGCCCTTCCTATGAGGGCCGTTTCACTTTCAATGCACTTCCTGCTGATTCCAACATGGGATTTACAACCGTCGCACGTGTGGAACACCTTTACCAGTTCCCTGCTGAGAGTCCAGTATCCTCTGCCTGCCCAGCCCTATTGAGCCAGAGTTCAATGGGGCAGGTTTTCTTACGCCGCTCCTCATCCCGTTCAATTTTCTAAGAATTAGTAAAAGCCGCTTTATCCCAGGGAGGTTTGTCCCCAGCTACTTGGGAAACCTGAGGCGTCCATCCTGAGTTCTGTTTTGGATTTTAGTTCTACGATGGAAGTGGGGTGGGCGGGCGACACACACATACGTACGCCGTCAGCACAAAGCGATGCACGCTTGCCCTAAAAGCACCAACTTTCTAGGCGTCTGTGCAGTTACGGATTTGGGCGAAGCCACATTAATGCCCATTCATTTGTTCTGCATCTGTTAGCACCTCACTGAATATCTGGGTAAAATCCCCCAATCTGATTACAGCCCACTCCTGTGCAGGGAGACAGTACATTCCTGGTGGGGCCCTGCCCGGAAGGGGAAAGATCCTTGCCCAGGCCTCCCTCTCTCTCTCTCCCTGGCTATGCTTAGGCTGGCTGACTACCTTGGTCAAGCTGCTCACCTTCTGAAGGGCCTCCTGCTGCTCCGGGGTAAGAGGAGGGAGCCCCAGCTTGGCTGACGTGCTCTGTCCATTTTCCACCTTGATGGTTTCGGTGCCCTGAAATTGGAGAGATGCTCATGAAAGCCTGAACACAGGAGACCTATACAGGGTGGGCAGGGAAGCCCAGTTTCACTGAGCAGGGGAGGGCAGGGGAAACAGGACCAATAGCAACTTCAGAATAACCTGTTTGATATGTAAATTGTCTGCCTCCCAATCACTTTAGAGGCCGATGCCTGCACTTCTTCCCAGCTGGGATCCCCAGAAAGGCGTTTACACAGCAGCCCCTTCAACAGAGCTAACTGGCATCTTCCACAAAAATCCTTTCACCGGCTCATCCAAGTGTTTCTTCATCAAAACAGCTTTGAAATACCCTCCACTGGAGCAGCTCCATACAGACCTGCTCTTAGCCATCTCGTTAGAGGGCCTCTATTTAATTAGCGTATTAATCAGAACATCCTGGGATGTGTTGCTAGCCAGCACGGCTTGTTCTTGCCGATTTCCCAAGCCTTAAAGATTTTCACAGATCTCTGTGACCTGCTCCTAAATGTTTGGGTGCAACAAATTCCCAAGACGACCCTCCTCCTTCAAGATAAGGGCAACAATCACTCTGCTAGTGGTCTGATGCTTTATGCAGCTGTGCAGAATTTCTCAGCAATTATATAAGGGGTCATCCAGATGTTCAGCTACTTCCTACAGATTTAACCCATTGAAAAGAGGAAAAAAGGCTCAGGTCGTCATCACTTACCAACCAGAATTGGGACTAGAACACCATCACTGATATAGTCATTTAGTAAAACATCACATAGCCACATTGGCCTCACAACAGTCCCTCTGTAGCCATTAAGCAAGCCACTGGATCATTAAACACAACCTCCTCGTATGACAGCACCCCCCCCCCCCCCAAAAAATCCGCAACTCCCTGCCAGCTTCCCCACTGACTTTGCTTGTTGGAAGCCTGCTGTCAGAACCACATGACCGTGGGATACCAGAATAATTGCAAAGCACTCTGCAAAGGGGGCCCAAGTTGTGATCATGCGACTGTGGGAATGTTGCAATGGCTGCAAGTCCGAGGACCTGTTGTGAACCTACTTTTTCAGTGTCACTGTAACTCTGAACAGTGGCTGGATGAGGCGGTAAGTGGGGACTACCTGTATTCCTAATCATGCAATTATCAGGTTTTAGCCCTGCCCCTTCACTCCGGCCTTCACAATTTTCAGGGGAAATACATCTTCTTTCATTGGAAAATCCAAAGGGATTACTTATCCCCCTTCTTTTGTTTGAATAGCTCACACAGATTCCTTCTTCCACCTCCACCACCCATTGTTTTCAATGCCTTTAAAAGCCAGTGATGTGGATCTGAAGAGACCCTCATGCCCCCCCCCCCGGGGGGGGTCCCCTCTGAATCATCTTTCCTGCTGCTCATCCCTGTCCAAAGCCCTTTTGGTGGCTCTTAGACATCTTTTCAACCACCATTCATTCATTCTGCACTTCTATTTTCTTGTTTCAAGTGAGTAACCATTTTGTCTCTGCATTATCTGAAATTTTGTCTTTGACTGTAGCTGTGCATTTTGAGCTCTGGGTTCCGTTTTCCATTAATGTTCTCCTGCTGTGAAGTCCTAGTGGCCACAACTATGGCTAGGTTTTTTTGTAGCTCTAGATCCCAAGGATTCACCAGGTTCTAGCACTGGAAGTTTGATTTCCGCTTTCAGAAATTGCAAAGGTGTCTGTTACCCCCAAAGGAGGGGGGAGATGAAAAGATTGGGGGGGGAGGGGAGGTTATAGGAGTGATTGGGTCTAGGGTGGTGCTGTACTACTACTTTAGAATGGATCGGATAATAACTCAGGCCAAACTAACATATGACTTCTCCTGGGAGTTTAAAGAGTTAAGTGCGATAGTTAAGAATGAAGCTCTGGGACGCTACATAACCGAGAATCTTTCCTCTGCTGCTCCCAACAGAAACTGTCAGGTAGGAGTGGACCTACCAGAGAAACTCTGAGTCCTCAGCTGTGGTTCAGGAGGATGCTGTGACTGGAAGCACCGCAATCCATGGGGAGGTCTCCCTTCATCCGAGTCCTCCCGGAGGTCAACCCTCCGAGGAACCAACATAGTTTCCGTCCCATGATCAGGTATGAAACCAAACCGTCTCTGGAGGCTTTTGTAACTGCAGTCCCTCCTCTTCCTTAACCTTCCCCCAAGAATGGGAGTATTTGGGATATAATGGAAGTAATTCACAACTGCTGGATTCGGATTTAGCTCCTTGGGGGGGGGGGTGAAAGGACCTGCCTCCCCTCTTCCAGGACTTCGGAGGCCTTGCCTTCCCCCAAAGGGATTGACCACAGCTTGAATCCAGCTCCCAGTTCCCTGCCTGGCCATTTCCACCAGCCAGGTTGTGCAGAGGCCCAATCCGGAGGTGATAAAACTGAAAAGGCATTTCTCCAGATTCACTTTCTGTGATCCAGACCATCTGGGGAAAGACGGCCAGGCAGTCCACTGGTGCCCCTGGGAGCTCTTAGACGAGGAGGTTGCAGAGAGAGTCATTCGCCTTGGTTGACTTAGGAATCGGCTAGAAAAAGTCTGAAACGGCAACAGTCTTGGCCCAGGAGCCCGGGGGTCTTGGCCCCTCCCCCGCCCGGCCTTGAAGGGCTGCCCGGCAGAGGAGCAGAGAGGCTCGTGAACACCCCCGTGGCAAGGCCTCCTGCAGAGCCACCCGGGACCCAGCTGCTATCGGGCAAGCCGTCTCTCGGGCGGGGGGCGGGAGAAGCTGCTGCTGCTGCTGCTGGGCCCCCAACCACGAGGGGCCCCGGAAGGAGAGAGAAGCGGGGCGCCTCTTTCTCCGGGGCTCCTTCTGGGTGGCGGCCTACGCAGCTTCCCCTCGGAGCGGCGGCCATGGGCTCCTCAACCCGCCCATGACGCCCAGCCACCCGGGAGGCGCATCGGGTCTCGCTGCCCGCGAGGGAGGGGCGCGGCCTGGCCGACCCGGGCTTCCTGGCCGCACTCCGGCAACCCCGGGGAGGGGACGGGGCAGGGAACCGGGGCAGGAGGCCGGCCTGGCGGCCCGCGGGGGAAGAGTAGGGGGAATGGGGGGGGGGAAGCGCGGGCGGCGGAGGGTGCCGCGAGGCGGCTCGGAAGGGCAGTCTCCCCCCCGCTCCGCGTCTCACGCCCCGCCAGCGGCTCAACCGGGGACGTCCCGCATCTCTGTCGCGCGGCTCTCCTCCGCTCCGACCAGCTCGGCCGCTTACCAGAGAGAGCGCCGCGGTGGTGGTGGTGGTGGTGGTCGCCGCAGCCGCCGCCATCTTCGCCGCCGCAGCCGCCTCCTCCTCCTCCTCGAGCCCCAAGCTCCGGAGTCTCGCGAGAACCTGGCGGCGGGAGGCCGGGCGAACACGAGACGGATAGAGCTGGAGGCAGCTAGGGCGCATGCGCGAGCCCGCTGATTGGCCCGCGCCTCCCGCCACCCGGAGCCTTGGGGAGGGGAGGGGGCAGCCTCTTGGGGGAGCCTTTCCCGCTCCTCCCGCCCCGCCCACATCCGTCGGAGGGGGGGGGGCGGCGCGGGGGGAAACGGAAGAGCCGGCGGAGCGTCGGTTGCTGGCGCTTTAATGCGGGGGGGGGGTGAGAGAAGGGCGCATGCGTGGCGGAGGCGGCCGCGCGGGGACAAAGGCAGCTCCCGTCCGAAAAGCCGCCCGCCTGCCGTCCCCGGCCGAGCCCCGCTCCCGCCGCGTGCAAGGAAGGCGCTGCCCCTCGCCGCCGCCGCCGCCTCCTCCTCCGTGGCAGGGAGGGAGGAAGGGGAGGCGGGCGAGGGGCGAAGGGGCCGCGGCCGGGCAGGCGGCTCCTCTCCTCTTGCTCGTGCGGGCGGTGCCGGTTCACTGGGCCTTCTGGGCGCCGACCTCGGGGCTGGAGCCGGCGCCTCGGGCGGGAGGGTCCCGGGGTCTTTGCAGGGCGCCTTCCAGGAACGCCGCCAGCTTCTCCCGGTCGTCCTAGGGGAGAGCAGCGGATGGGCTTGGGCTCGCAGAGGAAACCCCCTTCACGTCTACCGGCCGCCCCGACCCAGGCCGCCTCGGGCAGCGGGCGCAGAAGGCTCACCTGGCTGATGAACCCATAGTGCACCAGTTCAGCCGCCAGGTCTCTGGCACGGTCGCCTGTGGACGAGCAGGGATGAGCGGCCTCACGGGGGGACAGTGTGGCCTTTGGGCCCCCCCCCCCCCCCCGCGAAGCAGCTTCAGCCCTCCCACCCACCCCCCCCAGTGCAGCCCTGCAGGAGGAGGGGCCCCGGGGGGGGGGGGGCAGCCTGAGCTCCTGCGGCGGCAGCAGCAGTCCAAGCAGTGGTGGGTGCAAGGCAGTCCTTCCGTGCCATCCCTCCTCTGCCTTCAGAGCAGCCCCGGGGCAACCAGTTGGCTTCTGAGTGCCACCCAGGGGGCTGTTTGTCCCTTGCGAAGCCTCTCAAGGCTTCTCCTTTTGCTCCTGCAAGAGACGATCCCCGCAGGGCCCTACCTCTAGGGCCAGGATGGCGAAGCTATGGCACACGTACCACAGGTGGCACGCAGAGCCATTACGGCACGGGAGGCGTTGCCCTGTCAGCTGGCCAGCGTGCATGCGTGTGCTGCCCAGCTAACTTCAGCCTTTCTTTGAGGCCGTTTTTCACCCTCCCCAGGCTCTAGAGGCTTTATAGGAGCCTGGGGAGGGCGAAAACAGCCACCACCACCACCCCGGGCCCTCAGGAGCTGTTTTTAGCCCTTCAGGAGGCGCCCCTGGAGGCTCCGGGGGGCTAAAACTGGCCCTACAAGCAAACCGGAAGCCTCTTCCTGAACTTCCGGTTTGCCCACAGGGCCGTTTTTTTGCACTCCGGAAGCTTCAGCATTTGACACCCCCCCCCCTGCGCTCACCCCCCCCCTTTTGCCACGTGAGCCAAAAAAGGTTCGCCATCACCGGTCTAGGGTGTGTGGCCCCATGGCCAGCTTCCCAGGGAGAGATTGGGCTTTGCAGAGCATTGCACCCGGCTGCTTCGGAGGGCCTTCGGATCTCCCGTGCGGGGACTCGGTTAGAGGCCCCGCAGTTCTTCCTCAGCAGCGGGTGTTTTCATGGCCACACGGCCAAATGGATAAAGGAATCCCGGTGGGGTGGGGGGGGGTTGAGGGCCTGGGATGGCGTTGTCCGGATTCTCCCCGGGGCACGGGGGAAGCTGCACCTGCCTTGGGAGCCCAAGGTCTTCTCTGCAGCAGAGATGGGGAGCCTACCCAAAGTCCGGAGGCACAGCTGGCATCGCTGCCCATCCCACCACTTCTATGCCCCTCGCACCCAGGAGGAGGGAAGCGGGCGGGACTTACCTGGGAGCAGGTCGTAGCTCAGGTGGCGGTGGAGCTTGTCTTCCAGGGTGAGGAGGAGGGTCAGCTGTTAGGGAGGCACAGGCTGGCATGAAAGGTGGCCGCCTGGGGCAGACGGAGAGGAGGGAGGCACTTCCAAACTCTAGTCATAAAACTACTAAGGAAGGATTCGAGGGGAAGCGAAAGAACACTGGCGGGAGGGGGTGTCCTTGTCGTTGGGAGCAGTTTCAAAAATAAGCTTTATCAAATGACCTTTGTCCTGCCTCGGCCCCTTTCGCCCCACGGGCCCCAAAGGCCCCAAGCGGGGCCTGGTCTCCCCTGTGAGGGCCGTGGGCTTCCCTGCGCCCACCGCATCTGAACCCCCCAGCTTCCGCTCCCCAGGATGCCTGGCCTGGTGCTCTTCCGGCCTGCAGCTGCAAGCCTTCCCCCAGCCATACGTACGCGCCATTGCCGCCTCTCCTCCTGCCACTCCGTGCTGCACTGCATTTGCACCACCTGGGGGGGGGGGGGGCAGAGGCAGCCCTCAGTAGGAGCCCCAGCCAAGGCCTTGCTGGTAGGGGGTGCTGGAAGCCGCCCCTCCTTGTGCCGGTCCCCAAGCTTGGCTCCCCAGCCCTGCGTGCAAGCATCTCCCATGGCTGACAGCCCCCTCCCAATGAACACTCATCCGCCCCACACCGCAGCGTCATCCCCGCTAAAGCCGGCTAGGCAGCTTAGTCTTTTTCCCCAGAGAAACAGCCGTGCAGCCCCCTTGTGAGGGTCCCCAGGGCCACGCGAGGCTTTCCTGCAGGCGATGGGGGGAAGCAGATTTCTCCTCCGCTCCTGTCATGGGTTTAGTCCCCACCTCATTGCCCTGACACGTCCTGAGGCTCTGACCCCTTGCTGCCCGCCCTGGGGTGGGTCTGCCTCCTCTTCCTGCCCCCCCCCCGCCCCCTCACTCCATGGGAAAACAGACTGAAGTGGTGCAAAGGGTGGAGGAGAGTCCCGCAGGCAGAGACCCTCCCCCCTTTTGCCTGCCTGGGCTCCAACCAAGGCAGGGGGGCTGCTGACCCGCCAGAGCCCCCTCACCTTCCGCGTCTCCACATCCAAAGGCTCCGGTGTGGGGGTTTGGGCTTTCTGGGGGTCTTCCAGGGCCTGGGAACTGGACTGTGGCAGGGTGTGGGGCCGGACGGTGGCAAAGTTCATCAGGGGGTAGATGCCATTCCTGGCAGAAAGAGCGAGGTGGGTCAGGGACGGGGTCCCAGCAAGGCAAGTGGGAGAGCTGTCCGTCCCATGCCCCCCCCCCCCCCGTCCCCTGGGCTCCCCCAGCAAAGGGTCGGTGGCTGCAGAGGGAGAAGCGGAAGATGGAGAAACTCACCTGACGTCTTCCAAGAATTTGTCCAATTCCAGGAAAGAGACCTCTGAATATCTGGGGGGGGGGGGGGATTTAGTTCAGTTGTCTGTGGAAGCTGCAGCCGCTCGACAGGGCCAGAAGGGTTCAAGGCACCATGGCTGGCACCAGCCCCCCATGCCAAGGCCAGAGAGGAGGATGCAGCAAGGGCCTGGCTTCTGCTGTGCCTGCCCTCCCCAGGCTCTCCCCTGCTGGAGAGGGAGGGCGATGGAGACAGCTTTGGGCTGGGAGGAGGAGGAGGGGGGGGGAAGTATCTGCCTGTGGCCACCCAGATCAGCCGGGAATCCCAGGTGGCAGGCGGGCGGGCACCCTCCATGCTGCAGGCGAGCCTTCCTGGAGGAGTTGCTCGTGTGCCAGACCCACCTCCACTGCACTGGCAGCCGCCCTGCCCGCCGAATCTCTGCCATCACCTCACTCAGATCCAGCTCCTTCGTTTTCTCTTCCACCACATTTTCAGGCCACAGGTCTGCAAGAGACAGGACTGGTACCCCAAGCCAGGAGCAGCCGCCCTTCCCTCCTGCCCCGCTCCCAGCTTCCCCCCCCCAACTCACATTGGTGGGTGATGAAGCAATGGGCAGCCAGGAGCTTCAGGGAGTGGACCTCAAAAAGCACCCGGTGGAACAGCAGGTCGTGTGCCGTGGGCCGCCGGCTGGGGTTCAGGAGGAGGCAGCCCAGGATGAATTCCTTGGGGGGGGGGGCGGGGGAGATGGTTAAGGACAGAAAAGTGTCTCTTCCCAGCAAGACAGGCAGCTCAGCCCTACACAGGGACAGTTTGGGGGCTGAGCAGGAAGGGGTGACCTGCAGAAAAGGGGCTGTGGCATGTAGCTCATCCTGGCAGGGGCCAGCCATGCCAAGGCCACACCCTTCTGACCGGTAGAGCATCAGAGTCCTCCGGCTCACGGACTCTGAATAGATGGCAACTGACTAAGAAGGATCCTCCCAATTACGTGGAATGATATTTCACGTGTCTGATGAAAACTAATTTATTCCTGCAAGCATTTGACAGATGCCGAGTGAACTGGTGCAGATTTGTTCAATGAACAGAAAATTCTGCAAGCAAAAGCTTTGTGGCGCTCCGTGGCAGCCGGAAAGGCTTCCTTGCAGTGTTAAGCCAAGTGGGGCCCACTGGCATTCCCAGAGGTGCCCTCCGGGCTGAAGAAAAAGAGGGTGGGCCCAGCCTAGCAGAGCCAGCTGCTCCCGCAGTTTCCATCCCATTTTTCTGGAGCTCCGCCTCCAATGTATTGTTTTTCATTCCGCTGCAGTGATTGCCGACACCTTTGTTACCTACGGATCTTAAGTTCCCTTCAGCCAAACCTAGTTTTCTCAAGGAGGGTCTTGTTGAGGGAGCGGGAACTGGAGCCAGCTGTCCCCGAGGTTTGGTAACTGGTCTCTGTGGAGGCCACCTAAAATTGTGCTTGCTTTCTGGCCACCTCATCACCCCATGATTTATAAGAACCCCCCACCCTGAATATTTCCAGAAATACCTGCACGGTTAACTGACTGGCAGCTGCCATTCCACGCTCGCCTCTTGCTGTGGTTCAGTGCCAGGCTGCCATGAACTCGGGGGAGGGGAGGGGGGCTGGATGGGAGGGGGGAGGATTCGAAAAGTTCATCTTCCCCCCCAAGAGGAGGTTTCAAAGTCAACCAGCTGGGACTGGAATCCAGCTGCATCCCAAGCCCCACACTTGAGGCCTCCGTTCTGAAAGCATCTCTGGATTTGATTGGACATTGCGGGGGGGGGGGGGGGCTTAAGGCAAGGGAAGTTTGATTTGGGGATTTTGGCAGGTGAATTTCACTTCTGGCTTTACGCTACTGTATTTCACTTGACCTCTAGTAAATTATACCTTTCCCAACAAATGGAGTTAAGGATCTTCTTTCTTAGGTGTGTAGCATTTGAGTATCCAGAGGTCCTGGGGGTATTTCTTCTATCTCCTCCAATCTCCCCATCACTCTCTGCCTCCTTACGTTCTCCGGTTGTTCCTTACGCTCTGCCTCCTCCCATCATCAGTTCTCTCGTGGCTTTTGGCCTCAGGTTCTAAGCTTTGTGAAGATTGTCCCCCTCCCCAAATGGACAGCAAATCTGAACGCTGCGAAACTGTTGGCAGATCAGCAGTTGCTGATAGTTCGTGGCTCACTGAGCTTTTCTCAAATCAGGGCAATCGCCGGAATCCCCTGGGAGGCCTTCCGCCCAACATTCCTCCTTGGAATTTCCTGCTTGTAAACGTGGCTGCTCGTTCTGATCAGGGTGAGGCCTGGTACCCAGGGGACTGAGGAGCAAGCTGCTCCCTATGCAGAGAGAGAGGGCACCAGCGGGACCAAACTCTTCCTGTGGCTCTGTATCGTATGACCCCTCTCTAGCCCAGACTGACTGACTGGGCAGACGGCAAAGAAGTGGTGGCGTGAACTCCCTCAGACCCCGGGAAGCAGATCAGACCCACCCCCAGGAGGCAAGAGTAACACCCACGGGTCTGTCCATAGTACAACCAGGGATATCTCGCCATTCTGAGCTGAAACGTTATGCGCTGTTCCAGGAGTCATCCTGTCGCCCCCTGCCCTGCCCCACCTCAGAGGGGCCAGGCTGCCTCTCACCCGCATGTTGGGGTCATCCAAAGAGTGCCTGGCTCGCTCAATGGCCTCCTTGGTCACCGAGGAGTCCCCGTTCGACTGGATCTCCAGCACGCCCATCTGTGGGAGAGGCCAAGATGGAGCCAGGCTGGCCACGCAGGCAGCAGCTGGGTTCCAGACCCCCAGCAGCAGAAGTTGGGTAGGGGGAACTTTTCGCACTCAGCCTCTGCCCCCGCAGGCCCTTACCTCCAGCGCACACATCCCAAAGGAGAAGATGTCCACCGCTGTGCCGTCGGCCGTCCCTGAAAAGCCAACGGCATCCCATGGAGCTGGCATGCCCCAAAACGGCCGTGCCCCTCCCCCCCAGCAGAGGGTGCTCACTCTCACCTCCGTACTCCGGTGGGAAGAAGTGCAGGTTCCGCGGGTCCTCCCGCTCTGTATGGACCGGGCTGTGGAGCTCGGGCGGAAGGGCTGCAGGAGGGGAGGGAAGGACTTGCTTAGGAGAGAGCAGCACGGACTGGGGCCCCAGGTGTCGTCCAGAGCTGGCTTCCTGCATCAGAGTGCGGCGTCCAGAGGACCCAGTCCTGAAGTCAGGTGAGGGCGGAAGGACTCGACTCTGAAATGGGAGCCAGCAGGGCCCTTCGGGCGGCAGAGAGAGGCGGGAAGATGCAACTCCAAGCAGCTTCACTCACCCTTTGCAAAAACACGATGCCAGACTGTGGGGGGAGAGAGAGAGAGAGAAGAAGGCCGTTAGAGGTGCAGGGCTCCTACCCAGAAGCTGCAGGAGAGCCCCAGCTGTGTCGTCCCAGCAAAAGCTTTGTGCGTTTGCTTCTCATCCTGAGCAAAGAAGTCCTCGATGATGGGTCAGGCTGAGCCCAAGAACGATGACCAGCAATTCAGCCAGAGGTCGGCTCTTTATTTATGAGCACAACCTAGGCAGAATCTTGCCAGACTGAATCCCCGCTACACCCGGCCTGACGAATGTGCCCCCGGGGGGGAGATGCTAGGAAGGGACCATCCTGGCTCTCTCCCTCTGCCTCCCACCCTCCAGCTTCAGGCTCTGCTGCCGCTTTCTGGAAGGTCCTACCACCTGCCTGGGAAAGTGGCACCAGGGTAGGCTGTTGCCTCCGTGGGCATCGTCTCTCTCACACAGATGCTCCCCACCTCACCAGGCTGTCTGTGGCAGGTCCACGCACAAGAGTTCTTCTCTTCCACCGGGGGGGGGGGGAGGGGGGGCTGTGAGCAGGTCATGGGAGAGCTTGATCCAGCCAACACACACGTGCGTCCGTGCATGTGTGCATGAAAGCAATGGAACGAGCCCCCCCCCCCCACTCCTATTTATTTTATTTATGTGCCACTGAGATGAGAGCCAACTCTGGGTGGCTTACGGAATAAGAAAAAGTAAAAATACAAAAGACTTAAAATGGGGAAAAATTAAATAAGAAGCTAAAACCGAAGAGGTCAGGTGAGGCAGGCGTGGGGATCTTCTCTCTACCCGTCAGCCGTCCTGAGCCCAGAATGCCCCACCAGGGCCCCCGGCCAACCGCCAGAGCCAAGACTGCCCTGGAAGGCCAGGAGGGTGGGGGCCGACCTTGCCTCCAGAGGGAGAATATTCCAGAAGGTGGAGGCGACCGCAAAAAAGGCGTCTTGTCCTGGGCCCACCAGCCCAAATAGTTTGGACGACAGGATCCAAAGGGAGTGGGGAGGGCCAATTCTATTGGCGGGCGGGGGGGGGAGTTCATCGGATACCCGGCACCCATGCTGCCAGAGGCTTTACTGGTAATGACCAACCCCTTGAGTTGGATCCAGAAGCAAATGAGCAACAGCGGCGTCACTCGCGCCAGGAGGCTCCGCACTGCTGCATTCTGTATCCCCTGCCATTTCTGAATAACCTTCTAGGGCAGCCCCATGTAGAGCATGTTGCAGTGGTCCAGCCAAGAGATGACCGGGGCTTCAGGACCCAGGAGGGAGAGGAGGGACACGGGTCTTTCTCAGGGGCCGGTCTGAGAGGGAGGGGGTCCCCCTGGCAACAGCTGGGGCCTCGCTAGACGTCCTTTCAGGGGTTCCAGAGACTGACCTGGCCCAACTCCTTCGTACCTGATCCAATTTTGATGAGCCCGTTGTGCTGGATGAAGATGGTGTCACTGGTGAGGTTGCCGTGGATGATGGGGGGATTGCAGGAGTGCAGGTAGCTGCGGGGAAAGAGTGCTGAGGGAGCCCTGCGCCCGAGGGGCCAGCAGGGCTGAGGAAGGGCGGGGGGGGGGGACCCAGGACTTACCTGAGAGCTGAGAGGATCTGGGTGCACCAGCGCTTCCACGCCTGTCGGGGGGGAGAGCAGAGGGAGAAAGGCCGTCCGTGATGCAGGGGAACCTTTGCCTAGACCCCCCCCCCTCTATTCCCAGGCTGTTGGCAGTGGGCCCAGCGTGGCAACCGTGCGGGTCCATCCGCGGCACCGGGGTCCCTGCACCCAACCTTCTGAGGGGCTCCCGGGGCAGCCGTCGCAAGCAGTCAAAGCGGGAGGGTGGGTGGGAGTGTCACCCACCTTGGCATTCATGGCTTTGTGGTTTTTCTTGGTCTTCTTCAGGAACTGCTTCAGGCTCCCTGAGGAGACGTACTCGGTGATGAAGATCACCTGCAGGGGAGGGGTCGGTCGCAGTGGGCACCCCTATTCCCAGGCACCCTTCCCAGCCATCAAACCCCTTCCCAGCCCCTTTCTGGTTCCATGGCCTGGCGGATGCTGCCGGCCCTCACCCTGCCCACCAGCGCCCTCCTCCCGGGGACTCTCCCGGAGCCCCTTGTCCTGAGCCCAGCCCTCCAGCCCCAGAGGTCAACTCACTTGGGCCTTGCTTTCCTTCACGTCCAGCCAGTATTTGTGCACCTTCACGATGTTGGGATGGTCCACGACCACCAGCTGCTCAAAGGTGGCCTTGATCTTCTCCTGTTAGGCAAGCGGCACTTCAGGGGAAGGGAGCCTCTGCCAGGGCCAGCCAGAGACGGGCGTTCTGGGCAGAGGCCCCGCTCCTCCTGTGGACCCCACTCACCTCATGCGCCGTGAAGGCCGCCTTGTCCATGAACTGCAGCTCGTTCCACACCACCTCCACACCTTCCTCCGTATCCATGGCCAGGAAGGTGCTCTGGAGCCCGGGCATGTTGCCTTGGTTCACCTGTGGGCATCGTCCGGCTTCAGCAACCAGGCTGGCCAGAGAACCATCGGGCACAACACATGACACACCCTGGCTGAGACAGGGTGCCCACCTCCTGCCCCCCAGCTGTGCCACCACTGGAACAGAGTGAGCTTCCAAGGGGAAAGGGGGCCTCCCCCCTCCCCCAGCATCCTTATTGGGATGGCCAAATCAGCCCATTTCCTGGCTCACACGTGACCTATAAGCTTAGCACACAGAAGACGTGGAACTTTGGGATGGGCCCTGAACCACCACCAACCCCGACTCCAAGCTCTGCATGCGAAGAATTGTTGCAGCGATCGCCATTGTACTGGCAACGGCCCTCTGGCCGAGCACAGCCCCCTCTCCAGGAGAAAGAGGGCAGAGAGCCGTTCTCCTGGGTCCTCCAAGGGCAGGAGCCTCTGGCTGGGCATCCAGGGAGGGGACCACAGCCAGACACACACACTTTCCAGGAGCTGTTTTAGGAGAGTAGACCCAGGTCCAAGTAAGGGTCCCTCCGGAGTGGGTGGCTGCCTGAGGTTGCTACCAGAATTCCCTCCTCTGCCATTCTCTGCCCCTTGATGGACTCCCCTGGGCTGAGGTTGGCATCCCGTGTCCTAGGAGCCCCTTGGCTCAGGGGAACCAGGAACAAAGGGCAGCCGCTTCCCTCACCCCCTCGGGGCCCATAAGAAACCGGGGTTCAGCAGCAGGACCGCCAGCAAAGGGAGGAAACACCTGCCATCTTGTTTTCCTGAGACTGGAGGCTTTGGGGAGGAGGTGCAGCCAAGCGCCAGAGTGGCTTTCTGGCAGCAGCAGCAGGAGGAGGAGGAGGAGGAGGAAGGGGGGTCTGCACCCCTGAAGAAGCAGGAAGGAAAGGGGAGCACCTCCTCTGCTTGAACCCCCTTCCCGGCTCCCTTCTGCCCAGGCAGCCTCCTCTTCCAGGTCTGTGTTTGGGCAGATCACTCAGCTGATTCACCCGCAGGATCTTTACAGCTGGCAGGTAAAATTAGATCCTGGGTTTTAGTGCTGTTTATTTCTCAAGGATAAATTATAGCGTGTATTTTGACATATTTTTCTAGGCATTTTGATTAATTCTATTGATATCGAATTAGCATCTGTGCCTATGTGTTCATCATAAAACAACTAAATAAAGAATACTCAAGAGGTGGGCCCACGGCCTCCAAGGGTCCTTCACCCCATGCCCAGCCCCACCTTGTCCCACCAGCAAACCCTTCGCCCTCCCCTCCCACCACCTGCGGGGAGAGGCGGGGGGGGGGTCTGCCCTCCAAAGGAGAGCATAGCCTTCTGATGAAGCTGTTGTCATGGCAACTGCCTGCAAGATCCAGGAGGCCAACCCGGCGACAGGGACCACCAGAGAGCTCAGGACACCTTGAGTGGGTGGTTTGTGGACAGGCATCCTGCAAAGGGAGCCGGGCTTCCACGCGGCCTCCCCTTGCAAGAGGTTTCCCAGCGCTTCCCTCCTCCAGGCTAATTGCCCGTTCAAGGTTTCCTGGCGCTGTAAAGTCAGGATGGGAGATAAAACTATTTTGCCAGATCTGCTCCTTGCCTGGCAACCACACTCACAGTTTCTGCTTCCTGGGTGAAGGAAGCGGTAGAGGAATGTGGAGATGCCCACCAAGAGACTGGCAGCAGCCCCCGCAAAAGCACCGGCCTCGCCTGGCACGACAGAAGCGGGTGAGGAAGAAACCCAACACCACCCTGGCCAAACTCTCGGGCAGGAGAGGAGGAATTCCCCCAGGCTTTCCTGGAGGCCAAATCAACTCACGCGGGGGGGGGGGGGGCTCTGGGGCCTCAAAGGGCTTCGCTCCCTTTCTGGCAAGGCCAAATGGCTGCTCACCCCCCCCCCCGCCCCAAGGCCGCCCCATGAGCAGGAAGGGAGGAGGCCACAGCAAGCAGGACCCAGGAGAGCAGCCCTGGGGGGGGGGGCAGGACGCTTGCCTAAAGGGCCCCCCACCAGGAAAAGGCCCAGCCCTGCCCTCCTCTGATAAGTCTCCAGCCCTCCCCCCTCCCCTCCCCTCCCCGGGGAGATAAGCAGCAGCAGCAGTTCAGCCACGCCCAGGTTCCACCCAAGGCAGGGATGGCCTGTAGCCCCTCCCAGGGGGAGGCCGGGCAGGAGCCAGCAGGTGCCCTTGGCAGCCCTGCCAGGAGGCCCTTCTTTCATCAGTGGCCCCCGAAAGGCCTCCCCCACTCGGACCCCTCCGGAGAAACCCCATGCGGCTCCCTTGGGAGAAACAGGAGGGGAAGCCCAGGCAGCCCAGAGGCCCCCCCCCCCACCCGGCGACAAGAGGCGGAGGGGCCCAGGGGGGTCCTTGGCAGAGCCAGTCAGCTCCCCATCAGGGTTCCCCGGGCAGCCTGGTGGGCACAGCTCCTGCTGCCCGCCTGAGAGGGGGAAGAGAGACTTGGGTGCCCCTGCAGGCTAAAGCCAGGCTCGGCCCAAGAGTGGCTGAATGAGGCCTGTGGGGCGAGTCGGGCAGGAGGGGAGGCCTGCGGGTGAAGACAAGGGGGGGCAGCAAAGATCTCCAAGCCACACCCGAGAGCTGCCAAGGGAAGCCCAGGAGGGCTCTCCAAAATCCCAGCAGCTGGGAAACAGCTGCAGTCTACCTGCAAGGCCGGTTCCTCCACTCTGATCTTCCCTCCCTGAAGTTCTCTGGGAGGGGCCCTTGGAGGACAAAGGGCCGGGGTGGCTGCTGGCTGGGGGGGGGCACTGGGAAGAGGACCCCAGCCGGCCTCTGCCAGGGAGCAGGAGACGCAAGACAAGGGGGGGGGGCAGGAGCTGCATTGTAGGTAACAGGGGAGCTGCCTGAGGGCAGGACCTCCGCCAGGGGGGGCGCGCAGCCAAGGAGAAGGACAGGCAGGGTAAGAACACCCCCCCCACACACACACGCATGCACACACAGGGTTGGGATGATATGGTGCAGGAGTCCCACAAGCCCCTCCTCACAAAGGGGCCAAGGGTTCGCCCTGCCCACCCCTCTGCCCAGGGAAGCCTCTGCACTGGCGCCTGAACTCCGGCCAGACTTTGGCTGAATGGCCAAATTCCAGAGAGCCTGAGAGGCCTCTGCTGGGGGGAGGGGGGCTGAACAGGAGGAGGTCCCTCCTGGGACAATCAGGCTGCACTCCTGCCCCCCCCCACTCCTTCAAAACGGGGCTCCTCCACCAGCAGGGAGAAGGGTGTCCCAGATGGAGGCCTAGGATGCCCCCCCCTCTGGGGGAGGAGGAGGGATGGGGAGGGCAGGCTTTGGCCAGCAGTTGGGAAGAGACCCTTGCCCCAGCTGAAGAGTTGCCGCTTGGCCTGCTCCCTAAGGCTGGGGGAGGGGGAGGAGGTTCGCCACTGCTTCCTCCTTTGCTAAGGGCCGGGGCTCTGCCGGCAGACAGTCGAAGGTCGGCCGGGGGGCGCTTGGTGACAAGAGGCGGCGGTCAGGAGGGAGCCCCGATCGCACCACTGAGAGGCTGCAACTGCCAGGGTCCAGCTGAGCCCCCCCCCCCGCCCCATAATCTCCCCTCAGGCAGCTCCACGCGCCGGCGCCTGGCGGTGGAGTAGATGGGCGGGGAGAGGGCTGGGCCGTCTGAACAAGCCTACCTCGCGGGGTGAGCGTTGTGGGCAAAGGCTGGAAAGGGAAACCCCCGCCCGGTAGGAGCTTCCGAGGACCGGAGAATGTAGTTCGACCGGGTTATAAGTAAACAAACACGTAAAACTGTCCGGTCGGGCAGCGTTCCTGCGGGTGAGGCGCAGGCGCAGGTCACCCAGTAGGACCGCCCGACTCCGGAGCGATACCCGCCTCCGGGACCGGGAGGACGGCCCGGCGGGAGCTTGGCTGCCGACTCCCCCGCTCTTCCGCGGCGCCCCAGCCCGCGGCTACCTGCTCCTTGCGCTTCTGCCAGCGGCCGCACGGGCTCTCCTCCAGCACCTCGCTCTCGTCCTCGCTCTCCTCCTGCGCGGCCGCGCACGCCTGCTCCGTTTCCGTGCGCCCCGACATGTCCCCCGGCGTCGCCCAGGCCGACGGAGGACGAGGCCCGCGCGCCGCTGCTCCCGGGAGGCCGCTGGAGGGCCAGCCGCCGCGCCTCTTTGCCTCGCGGTCCCCGCTGCGCAGCGCAGCCGGGCGTCACCAAGGGGCGGCGCGGAAGACCGCCCGCCTCCGCCGCCTCCCGAGCTGGTCCGGCTGTGCCTCGGCGATCGACGGCCGACCTTCGCTGCCCCGCCGGAGGGCTCCGGTGTTTAGGGGCTGGTTGTGGAGGTCTACCCCCGGTTGCTCTTAGGGGACGAGGCTGCCCCTTGCCTTTCACGTGGGGTGGGGTCTGTGTCCCCGAGGCTGCTCAGACCGGGCCTCTGGTGGTGGCCTGCAAGGGCCTCTGTCTCGGGGGTGTTCTGGGCAGCCGATCTGCCCCCACCCGGGAGGCCCTGCTGGGTGGGTCCCTGGGGACAACGGGTCCCTGGGCTTGTCCCCAAAGGCCTGACAAGAAAGGCGGACGGTCCCTTGGGAGAGGAGAGAAGCTGTCTCGAGATCACCTCCCCAGATCTGAGGAAGCCCCTGGAGTGGAGCCGCTTTGCTCTGCCTGCAGACAGGAAGGGTCCCGAGGAGAGCCCCGGAGGATCTGAAGCGCGTCTTCTCCAGGATCCCTCCTTCTAATGCAGGGCTGTCAAACTTCTTTTCATTGAGGGCCCCATCAGGGTTGTGTTTGATCTGGGGGAGGGCAGGGCGGACGTGGCCAGCTCAACCTCACCCGTGTTGGGGGTCTCTGTGGTGGCCTGAGTGCTCTGCCAGTGAAATGGGCTCCGGAGCTCCTTTTTCACTGGCAGGGGGTCACAGGAGTCCGTGGCTGCAGTCGGGAGTCCATTTTCGCTCGCAGAAACACAGCAGGCCAGTCCTTTGCTCTTCCCAGGGGCCGGATCCAGCCCTCAGGCCTTGAGTTTGAGACCCCTGTTCTAATGGAACCGGGGGATGGCAGGCATTGCCAATCCCACCAGCTCATCCTGCAGAACACTCTTCGTGAACGGGGTGGGTGGTGGGGGTCCTGGGTGGTAAGAAGACCAAAAGGTTAACTGCACATAATTAAGGCTCTGGTGGAAACATCTGAAGCCCACCCACCCACCCCACACAACCCCATGGCCGCAGACTGTTTTCCCTGGTGGTGTTGCCTCAGTTTACAAATGGCTCCTATTTAGCTGGTTGTCCACTAAGCCCCCAAGATCCCTCTCACGGTCCCTGCTATTAAGAAACTGGTTTCACCCAATCCGTATGAGCGTCCTTCGGGTTTCTCTTGCCTCAGTGTAAGACTTTACTTTTCTCTACATTGAGAAAAGGGTCCAGGATTCAAGTCTGTCAAAATCCTTTTGGATCCTGAGCGCTTTGGGATGGTGGCTAGTCCTGCCAGCTTCCTATCTGCAAATTTGGTAATTTCTCCTTCTATTCCCTCATCCGTTTATAAAGATATTGAAGAGAATTTTGATGGGTCGGCCCACTGGCACTTGTAAAGGCAAGAGCAGCCCAACTGAATGTGGGAGGGGGGGTGTCAGAGGAGCAGGAAGTGGGGTGCAACGGCAGGGTGGGGGGGGAAGCCTCCACCCCTTCCACAGCCATTATATGCCCGTGTTCACCCTTTGCCTGGGCTGAAAGGCGGCAAATGGGGGGACACCCCTCCCCAAAATAGTCTGTATTGGGAAGGGGCCACCGCGCCAGCCTTGCGGTTCAGAGGGCAAGCCGACCCCGCCCGCGAGGCTCAGCATCCGGCGCGGGTCGCGGGGGCAGCCCCTTGGCATAGCTGGATTGCCCCTCCGGCCCTGCTGCTTCTGGGGCCCGCTCCGCGCAGCGTCCATTGCTCCCGCAGCCGGGCGGTGAGTGGGCCTCCAGGGCGGCGGCCAGCCCGGGGACAGGGAGGACCCTATGCGCAATTGAGCGAAGCTTCCCACCCCTCGCTCGCCGCCGCCTTATTTATTTCTTGGGTTCGCCCCGCAGGAGACGCCCGAGCTGAGCTTCACCGTGGCGGCTCCGGCGCCCGCTCCTTGCCCACCTCGCTAAGCCCAGCGTCCGCAGCAGCCACCAGCCGACCCCAACACGCGGCGGCGTGTGTCGGGCAACGCGGGGCCTCACTAGGCTGCTGCCTCGGCCTCCGGCACCGACGGCTCGCGCTCTCTACCCGCGCAGGCGGGAAGCGCTCGG
This sequence comes from Thamnophis elegans, assembly GCF_009769535.1. Taxonomy (NCBI): domain Eukaryota; kingdom Metazoa; phylum Chordata; class Lepidosauria; order Squamata; family Natricidae; genus Thamnophis; species Thamnophis elegans. The sequence continues at coordinate 80,651,498 of NC_045548.1, read as the reverse complement.
GCATGCAGCCGCGCAGGGGGGCTGGGATCGCACGCGCGCCGACCCGCGGAGGGAACGGCCAGCCCCGCCGATGGCAAAGGCGGCAGGGTTCAGAGGGGTTGAGTGGGGACGCCCCGCTGCCTTCCTGCCGACCCTGCGAGCTGCCTGCCGGCAGTCGGGGCCCCTTTGAAGGCAGCAGGCCCGGAAAGGCCGCAGGCAGCGCGCTCCTGAGTCTCGGGGGTCTCGGGCGCAGCAGTCGCTTCTGCTACTGGCCGGGCAGCTGGCTCGGGCGCGCTGACCCTCAATCCACCGGCCGCTCTTTTCCCCGATCCCTTACTCTCGCTGTTAGCATCCGCCTTATTTTAATTTTGGCTCTTTAGGCGCTTTACAGATGGTTTAAAACACGATAATAAAATGAAGCGTGAATAAAATCGGGCGGAGATGGCAGGATTAAAACCTGGATGGAAAGAAGTGAAAAGAACCCAGGTGGGGGCCTTTCAGATCCGTGGTGGGGGGACTCATTCCGGGGAAGAGGCGGAGGGCTCAACGAGCGAGAGGGGGCTTCCCTGCACGTGGGCTGCGGAGTGGGCGCGTGCGGGGAGGGGGAGAGGCTCAGGGTGGAAATTGAGGCAGGAGAAACCCGGCTCTCTCCCCTGAGGCTAAATGCCTGGGAGGGGGGGGGAGGTGTCAGCTGACCAGAGAAATCTGAACTGTGGGCCATGGGGGGGGAGTGATTAGGGCGCAGTACTGCAAGCTACTTTTGCTGCTTGATGGCTGCCTGCAGTTTGGCAGTTCGAATCTCGCCAGGCTCAAGGTTGACTCGGCCTTCCAGCCTTCCGAGGTGAGTAAAATGAGGACCCAGACTGTTGGGGTCAAGAGGCTGACTGTGTGAACGGATTAGAGAGGGCGTGAAGCGGGATAGGCAGTAAGTCCAAGGGCCATTGCTCTTTGGATAGGCTGCTTCTTTCCACAGGACAGCAGAGCAGGCTGCGCAGGTGGCCCCTCTGGGCCCAGGGCTGCCCAAGATGACCTACTTTGTGATCCGTCCACCCCACCTTCTATTCAGGAGGTTAAAGAGGCGGTGCTTCCCCTACCTGCACGGAGGCTGAGTTTCTGTGGTCTCCCCAGGCCCAGCCCTGCCCTCCAACACCTTTGTGGGTAATGGATTAACCTGTGGTAGTGGCTAAAACCCCAAAGGAATTTGGTAGCAGCTTTTCTGACTCTCGCATTTTATGGCAGAATTGGCAGAAACTTTCATGAATTTCCTCTCCTCCCGCAACCATATTTGGGAATTAGAAAAGATTTCACTGGGCTCCTCCTCCTGAGGGGAAGGCAAGGCTTCCGTCACTGCAGTGGCTGAGAAATTGGATTGAGACAGCAGCCTGCAGAAATGGGGAAAAAACAGGCCCATAAATAAAATGAGGGGGGCTGATGGAAGGCCTCGGCTCCCTGGCCAGTCTGGCACATTGGCACTGCTGCATGGCAGGCAGCACCCGGGCTGGGGCTGGTAGCAGGCACCTCCCCAACCTCTTACCAGGCTGCCCTCTTGTGGGGAGGGGGTCTGGGACCCTTACAGTCCTCCTTACCATCAAGCCCCAGGCAGCAAAACTTTTTTCTGTGGTGAATGAAAAGGTGCAAAGGAGTCCAAAGGATGCCTGAGGGGGCTCTCTTGGTCTTCAGACATCCTCCCCCCCCCCACCTTTTGATCACCCCCCCCCCAAAGCAGACTCCCTTCCTATTCTGCTCTTTCATGGAAATAGGAAATAGGAAAGTTTATTTATAGGCCGCCCTTTTCCCTGGGGGGACTCAGGGTGGCTTACAATCCATAAGGAGGGGAACACAAACAGTAAAACATATAACAATACATAATTAAAAATAAAACACAACATTCATTCATTCGGGTGGGGACGGATTACAATCTAACCCCAGGCCTGACGGGATAGCCAGATCTTAAGGGCCGTGCGGAAGGTCTGGAGGGTGGTGAGGGTACGGATCTCCACGGGGAGATCGTTCCAAAGGGTCGGAGCAACTACCGAGAAGGCTCTCCTCCGCGTAGTCGCCAGTCGACACTGACTGGCAGATGGAATTCGGAGGAGGCCTAATCTGTGTGATCAAATTGGTTGTGAGGAGGTGATTGGCAGGAGGCGGTCTCTCAAGTACCCAGAAGCCTTCCCTCTTCCCTTTCCTCCCTTCTTTCCCTTTCCTCCTCCCTCCCTCCTTCACTTTCCTTCCTTCCTTCCCCACTCCAGCTCCCTCCTGCTGGAATGAGCTCCCTTTGGTGGCAGGCAAGGAACAGGTCCGGCAGAATGAAGGGGTGCTGCAGCTGCGGAAGAGCTGCTCTCTGGGTGTGCCTCTTTTCTGGAAATATCACCTCTGCCCTGCATGCTCTGGGGCCTTTGATGTGGGTCAGCCCCACCCGAGTCCCCATTTCCTTGTTTTGCTGCTCTAATTGCATCTGGGTGGGGGACCACCCAGGAATTCCCGGGTTGTGGCTGGGAAGCATCCAGGAAGCCACAGTGCCCCCCCCCGAGCTGCAGGGAGGCTCCCCTCACCTGGAACATTCCGGTCCTTCCTTTCCAGGACTAGGACTGGCTCCTGCCCAGGCTGAGCATCCTTTGGGGCTGCTGGTCAGCTTCTTGCTGCTGATCTTCCCCCATAAACACACACACACACACACACACCATGAACCCCAAAGAGAACTTACATTTCTGGGGTGGCTCCCTCCCCCGCAACTCCCAGCCCCACCCCTTCTCCTGTGGGTTGGGGATGTTCAGCTTAGGAAAGGCAGAAACAGGCAGGAAGAGGGTTAAGATGGCACAGCCCCCTCCAATATACAACGGGTGAAGGACCCCCCCCATGGGGTAGCCTGCCAGAAAGCCTCTTCTTGCAGGGGCTTCTCAGAAGGGAGGTCGGGGAGCAGCTGCTGCCAGCCAGAGATGGCATTCAGGGTGATGGGCTGCAGCACCTGAGGGACACCTCTCCTTGGGCCACACTGGCTGGGGCCCCCACCGGAAGATGTAGCTGAGCTCAGGGTGGCCCAGACACATTCCCCAGGAGGGGGTCAAAGGCTGGATGGTGAGAAAGGGGGCGGGGGGGGCTGGAAGATGCAAGCAGCCTTTGCAGCAGTGGGGTGCTCTCCCTGCATCCCCTGGCCTGAGAGAAATCACCCCTCGATTTGCAGACGGGAGGGGTGGGGGCTGGCCAGCGGGACGACGCATGCCAGAATCTTGAAAAGAGGAAGCAACAAATCAGTTTTCCACATCCACTTTTTATTGGCAGAGAGCAAAACTAAACAGACTGTTTCACAAGGCAACAACCCCCCCTTCTCCCCCCCCCACCGCACGTCACAGAACCGCTGCAGTGCCTGTGCTCCTGCTCCTCCTTCACTGGCTGCTGCTCCCGGGTCACCTCTGCAGCTCCCGCACCAGCTCTGGGCAGAGGCCCCAAGAGGGACTCCCTGGTCCCCTGCCTGGCTCTGTCCAAGGACAGGTAGAACCTAGAGCTGACTTAAGGCTGCCCCTCCCAACACAGGGGCTTGATAGGACGCTGGGGGAGTCACCCACGGGTCGGTTTCTTTTGGTCCCACAAGTGGACATGCACAAAGCCCTCGCAGGTCCGGCCTATGGCCCACCCTCATTCTGCCCCACCCGGGCGGCCAAAGGCTGCATTGCGCTTGCCAGGACAAGTGAGCAGCGGCCATAGTCGGAAGGAGAGACCTCTTCACAGAGGGTGCAGCAGATGCCCAGCCCAGGGGGTGGGGGGCTTGCCCAGTCCCCAAACCAGGCAGTGGAGCAGCGGGTGATGAAAGCAGGCAAAGGGTGCCGGGTGGATCCCCTTTTGCCAGCAGGATGGGGACCTCTACTGCCCAATCCCAGCCTGCTTGTGCCACAGTGCCTGGCCCTGGCCCCTGGCAGGACCCTCCCTGAGGCAACGGGACAGCGGTGCCCCCAACAGGAACAAGAGCCTAAGAGCTCCCCCATCCCTCGCAGCCACCTGGCCAGAGAGTTAGCAGAGGTCAGGTTAATCCTCCACCTGGGGGGCTGACCAGGATGGTCCCAAGCACACTTGGGTCTCTACAAAATCTCTGGGAGCAACCCAGGGAGAAGGCTTGACCCACAGTCTCAGGACTGAGCTGAAGGCTGACTGACCCAAGAAACAGGCATCCCTCCTGGCCAGCCCCAGCCCAGGTGAAGGGGAGGCTGCCCTGACCCCAACCCTGCCAAGCAGACATGGGCAAAGATATAAGGCCCACCACCACCGCCGCCACCACCACCCCCGGTCAAGCTCCCCCACCTAACGGACCTAGGGGCAGATACGTGCCATGTGGAAGCCTCAGCCCAGGGCACCAAGGCACATGCCTGCCTTCCCATAATGTTTGGTGCCCAAACAAACACAACGGTGGCTTAACATGGTGCGCCAAGATGATGCTCCTCTTCCCTGCAGATGGGTGATCCAGTCCCTTTCAGTCTAGCCGAGCACATGGCACCCAGCAGCCTATGGCCCAGCCTCTCACTGGTTGCCTGGATCAATCGCCGTCTCTGACCAAGAACATCCTCCCTCCCCCCCCCCCAGGCACTTTCCCTTCAGGGCTGCTTGTCAGTGTCCTGTCCCACACCCCCCCCACCCCCACCCCCACCCAGCAGTGGAAGTAAAACTCTGTGCTCGGGGATCTGCCCAGTGCTCATTCCGGCTTTTGCTCGGCTCCTTGAACCACCGTGGTGGTCATTGTGACCTCGCTGTAGGTCACCTTTCCGTTGTTCTGGGCTTCTTGTTCCTGAGGCCCCAGGAGGTCTTGCATGGAGGCCCTGGGGGGCCCAAACATCATGTACGAAGCCTCCCGGGGCAGCAGGGGGAAGAGGGGCGGGATGCTGAGCATATTCCTCTGGCTGTGGGCCTCTGTGATGAGGGCAGTGAGGGCAGCCAGCAGATCCTGGTTGTTCAGCGCCCCTATGGCATATTTGGTCAGGAGCTCCTGCCGCTTGGCGTCCGGGACGTAGTTGGAGAAGAGCAGGTCCCACACGGTCACCCTCCGGCCTTGGAACTCCCCCACGGGAAACTCAAAGGTCAGACTTTCCATGGTCCTCTCCCTGAGCCTCTCGGCGGAGACCTCGGCCACCCCGGTTTCCTTCAGGCGGTGGCCGGGAGGGCTGCTTCCGTGCCGGTCTTCTTTAATCTTTTCTTCACAAAGTTTGGTTACCACCGTTGTGACGATGGTTTCCATTTGGTCAGCTGAGAGAATCCCGATCCTGTACAGCTTCAGGACTTCCTTCCTCTTCTTCTCTGGGAAGTACCTGGAGTGGAGCAATTTCCAGAGAGAGACCTTCTGCCCAGCGAATTCCCCCACAGGGACCTCCACCATTCTCGATTTCAAGACCTTATCCTTCTTCTTCTGGTCCTCATCACCACTGTCCTCATCGTCATTGTCTTCCTCGTCCTCCTCGTCCTCGTCCTCCTCCTCTTCTCCCTCAAACGACACCGTGGGAGGGCCAAGCGAGCCTCGGGCTGAAGCCTTTGTGCCAGTTCTGGAAGGGGTTTTCTCCAGGGTAGAGAAGAGGTCGTGCAGTGATGCCAGGATGGTGAGCGTGGAGGCCATCTCCTGCACGGTGAAGGTTCCTTCCCTGTACTTCCTCAGCAGCTCCTCCCCTTTGTCTCTCGTGATGTACTGAGAGGAGAGAAGGTCCCACACAGACATCTGCTGCCCCTGGAACTCTCCCGCAGGGATGATGACCGTCTTGGCCTTCAGCAAGTCATCGGCCTCCTGGGAGGCGGAGGAGGAGCTGGAAGCTGCCGCCACCTGCTTGCTCCCTGAGGCTTCCTGGCTCCGACCCTTAATCCTCACCATGAACCTCTTCCTGCTGGCCTCAACTTTCTCCAGGGTGCTCCTCACGGCTTCCACCATCTGCTTGGGGCTCAGCACCCCTGACCCATAGAGCTCCAGCAGCTCCTGCCTTTTCTCACGGGAAAAATATTTAGAGAAGAGGAGATCTAGCACAGACATGTTTTGTCCTTTGAATTGGCCGGAGGTTACCGGGATCTGGATCAGCTTTAAGGATTGCTGCACTTGGGTGTCGTGGGACTCACACCGACTCTCGTCCTCCTGGACTGCACCCAACATTTTGGCCTTCTCTTCCTCCACTTTGGCCACAATGGCAGTAACCACCACTTCCATCTGGTCCACCGTGAGGACGCCGGTTGCAAACAGCTTCAGGAGTTCCTTCTTCTTCCCTTTAGGGATGTACTTGGAATGGAGGAGGTCCCACACGGAGATCTTGTGTCCAGCGAACTCCCCAGCCGGCATCATGACCACCCTGGACTTCAGGATCTTTTCTATGATCTCCCTCTCAGAGCTGCAGCGGCTTTTGTCTCTCTCGCACAGAAGCATCATTTGGATGGGCTTCGACTTGCTTTTCGTCTCCGCCTCGTCAATGATGGAGGTGAGCATCTGCGTCATCTCCGGAAGGGTCACGGAGCCAGATTTGAACTGCTTCAGGAGCTCCTTCCGCTTGCTCTGGAGGATGTACCTGGAGAAGAGAAGGTCCCACAAGGAGACTTCCTGGCCCTGGAAAATCCCCACCTGGACCTTCACGGTGGCAGACTTTAAGGACTTCCGTGCGTTCTCGTCCAGGTGGACGCACCCCTTATCCATCACCTGGAACATCAGCAGCCCAGTGTCCGAGTCAAGGATGCAGCGGGGCAGGAGCTGCAGGTAGGTGAGGTTCTCACGGGCATTGGGGTCAAAGCACCTCTTGGTGTGGTTGGCGGGATTGGAGATCAGGTGGAAAATCTCAGCATCCAGGTACCCCCACTTGTAGGCCACTTCCACAGGGAGGCGGTGGCTGTGCATGGGGTGGATGAGCCCCCCCGTGGCCACCTGGGCTTCCAGCAGGCGGATGCCGTGGTCCTTGATCAGGAGGCCTTTCCTCATGGCCTGGAAGAGGGAGATTTTGTTCCCTGAGAAGGGATCCGTGTAGCCGGTCACGGCTTTCTCGGCAATCAGGAGCGTGTTGAAGTGGTCCCGGTCCAGCAGACCCGCGTTCTTCGCATCTCTCACCGAGAGCAGCCGGTTCTTGGCACAGTCCACGATGTAGCCAGAGGCGGCCTGGTGCTCCAGCAGGGCCAGGCCTGTTCCATGCGTGAGGAGGCCCCGGTGCATGGCTTGTCGGATGCTCAGCTGCTCCCGGCCAGGCTCCTTCAGGATGCCCGCGATGACCTGATCCTCCCGGGGATCCATCAGGTTAGGAAAGGGCCAGTGGGCTTCTTCACGGACTTGCACGATGGGGGCTCCCTCTGGACACCCCGAGGCAGAGCGCTTGTCTCCTGGCATCACTTGGACCTGGATGCAGATATCACGCTGTCTCTGGGGACGGGCGAGGGCAGGCGGTGGCAGATGGGTCTGTAAGGAGAGAAAAGGCCAATGGGCTCGGTCAAGGGCAGGCCAAAGGCAGCTCAGCCTCCACTTGGGCCCCTGGGCAGCCTCCCCAGGCTGGTCCGGCCACAAGCGGGCAAATCCTTAACCCAAAAGCTCAGCCGAAAAGTCATCACACACCTGGCAGGGTTTCTGGCCACCTTTTTCCCCACCACCCTTTTGTGCCACGTGGCACAAAGCCAAGGGCTCCCCAGGCCACGGGTAGCAGGCGCAGGGCCCACCCCTGGAGCAGGGCCAAAGCAAGGCGACCCCTGGACCTGGGCAGCCTCCTTGGGAAATGTGCCCCTCCCGGGCCCAACGCCCCAGCTTCAGCCTTTGCCCAGCCGGCTCCCGGCCCCTCCCAGCCTGTCTGGGGGGCCCAGCTTGCCCCGCATACCTCAGCCATACTAGTAGGACGGTGGCCACTCAGCTGCTCCTCTGTGGCAGGTTCTCCAGTAGAAGGGCAACTGGGCAAAGGGCCCCTTGGCAAGAGGGCTCAGCCCAGCCGGGCAGGAAGCTGAGTGGGTGGTCAGGCATCCACCACCCCTTTTGCTCCCAGCACGGAAGGTGTTTGTGCCACGGCTGGAAGGGCCAGTCGAGCCCCAGATGCTGCCAGCTCACCTCTTGTCATTGCTCTAATTGCTGCCTTGTGGGGCATGACTTACCCCGTTTGGCTCCGATTGCACCCAAATTGGCAACCGGCTGCTTCCCTTCTGAGCTCATTCCTCAAGGCAGCTAATTGCGGCTGGGATCCCTGACAAACAGCTGCCCTGAAAGTAGTTGCAGGCCACAGAGGGCACCATGGGGGGCATCCCCAGCAACGGAGCTCTGCGCTTGCGTCTGTACACGCACGCACGCACGCACACACGCACACGCCAAGGCCAGCACTGCCAGCAAGCAGCAGCCCTGTGCTCCTTCTCTTCTGGGCGGGCCTGGGGCCCATTTCCTCAGCCTCCCCCTCAACCTTTGCAGGGCCGCTGAGCCTCCCCATTAGGGAGTGAAGCACCAACCCAGAGGGACCCAACTCTGGGGCCTCTGTGGGAGGGTCTCATGGGTGGAAGGGGGGGGGCGGCACAAGAGCCACTTTTGGGCTTCGGCTGCATAATGAAGATGATGATGGGGGGGAGGCTCTTGGACCAGCTGCCTGGGAAAGTGACAGGGGCTTGGCCCATCCAGGAGTCTGTTTTGGACATTCCTTGATCCATGTTTGGGGGAGGCGTGAGCTCTCCGGCCCCAGGCTGGTTCCTCCAACTGGCAACCTGCCACGTGAGGAAGGCTGAGCCTCAGCCCTGTAATGACGCAGAGCGCTTCCCTGCTGGCGGCCACGGTTGTTGTGGCTGAACCCCAGACAATTATTTTGGGGAAGCAGGCTGAGGAGCTGGATACCCTGCAGGGCAGTGAGGCACCCGGATTCCAGGCTGCAGCCCTAATTGCCACTTGGGAGGGAGGGAGGGAGGGAGGACGTGGGGCCGGGTGTCAGTCCTGGGGCAGAGGTGGCCTGACACAAGGGGGAGGGGGCCGCTGCAGAGGAAGTGACACACCGGTAGAGCAGCAGCGGGGCAACTCAGGTGCTTCTTGGCCCCTAATTGTGGAGTGGGAGGCGGGAGCAGGGGCCAAGAAGCCCCTTCTCCGCTGCCTTCCCAGGAGCCCGGGGCCGTCCCTGCAGAGCTGTCAGGAGGGGGCAGCCAGCCTGGCCCTGAGCCCCCTCAGAGTTACCTCCCCCTCCCCTGGGAAGAGTCTGTGGGAACCGGGGCTCTCCCTGGCCAAGGGACCTTCTCTTTGGAGCGCTGCCGCCTCCCGTAGTTCGGAAAAGCGGCGCGCCTTTCGCGGTGCACGTTCCACTCCGCGCAGAGAGGCTTCTGGTCCCAAGACCGGCCGGCCGGCGGCCGGGTCTGGTCTCTGGCGAGAGGACCGCAAGCGGGACATCCGCAGCACCGCAGCCTCAAGAGGCACCTCAGCTCTCGCCCCACTCGGCCCTTCCTGGGGGGGGGGGGCAGGAAGCGCGACCCCGGGGCCGGGATTGGACAAGGGGAAGGTGGAGGTCCCCAAGCGCGACACCCCTCGCCCCCCCCCCCGCCTTACCTGCAAAGGCTGCTCCGGGCGGCTGGTTTCTGTTCTGCTGCTGCTCCGACGGCGGCTCGACGGCTTCCCTGCTCGGCCGGCTCGGCCTCACTTTAAAAGCGCGCCCCATCCCAGCCCCGGGGTGATGCAGCGCCGGTCCGCCGATCACGTGCCAAACCCTCCTCCCGCGTCCCTCCCTCCTCGCTCGGGAGAGCGGGGTGTCGGCCCGGCCGAGGTCCACGGCTGCTGGGAAGCTGGGAGCTTCGGGACTCGGGCTGCCACCTTGCGAGGTCCGGGCGAACCGAAGCTCATCCCCGCTTGCCTCCCTTCGCGGGCCGAGGGGGAAAGCCGCATGGGGGCCCAACCCAGCGCCTCTTCTGGAGCGACCTGCCACAGAGAGGAGGAAGGGCGGGGCGCGGGCGGGGGGTCAGGACTGCCCTCCGGCCAGATGACTAAGCCACGCCTTTCTCTTCCACTGGCTGCCCCCCCGTGGGGAGGCCGGGTGGGGAGGGAAAGTAGTCGGGGGGGGGGGGCAAATAAGCCGAGCCGGCCGGTTGTTTGGATGCTCAGTCTGGGATGCCTCTAGGGACACAGATCCAACTGCCCCCTTGATTGGGGGGGGGGGTTCTGCAGTAAGTGCGCCCCTCTCAGCCTCACATTCTCAAGCTAGAGGAGATGTTTGACGGTTTCTTGGGAAGGTGGTGGTCAGCTCCAGATGCCGAAGAGCAAAGGCAGGGGCGAGCAGCTGGTCCCCTCTGGCAGCACAATCCCAGCTCCCCCCCCCCATCAAGTCCAGCAGACAGAGCCTAGGCTAGGGAAGGGGTTTTAGCCCTACAAGAGGGGAGCCTGTCAGCTGGATAGCCAAATGCAGGCAGAAGCAGCATTCAAACAGGGGAGCTGGTGTAGGTCTCCCCCCACCACAAACGCCTTCTTTTAAAAAAAAGTTTTTATTTTTTTCATTTTAATAACATATAATCACATGTATACTATTACATAGCCAATATCGTATTGTATTATTAAATGTTTACATCAATTCATCTTACCATCAACTCCCAGAAATGATTATTGGCTCTTCTGCTCTTCATACACCATATTTGTACCTTATCCATCACTTTCTTCTCCTTCTCTCCTCCCCCCACACCTCCTTTCTTCCCTCTGTCATCCTTCTCTTCTCTACTTCCCCTTCCTCTCTCCTTCTCCTCTCTCCCCTTTCCACTCCTCCTTTCTCTCCTCCTCTTTCCCCCCCCCCCGCCCTCTCTCCTATCCCTCTCTTCTTCCCTACATTTTATGTTGATGGTATTTATAATTCCTTTTCAATATACTTATTTCATTTTAACATATATCTTCCTCCTTTTTTTAAACAAATAGAACAAAAAAGTATACATATATAGTAATCATATTTTTAAACCCACCTATTTTGGGTCGAGATGTAGATGGTTACAATTTCCAGCTATTCTCATCATTATGTTTATATAATTATGCTTCCTTACACGCTCCATATTTGTAGTTCCGTCTTTATAATCGCAATAATTTCCCATTGTAAGTATATTTCCTGTTCCCTCTCCATTTTTCCATATCTTGACAGGTTACCCTTAATTGTCTTTAAATAACAATGCTTACTGTTCAATGTTCACTACAATTCCCTTAATCTGCTATGTAGAACAACAAGCGGTCCACACCTCACTTGGTCCATCATCTTAAAAGTTCTATGATGTATGTCCATGTTTCATATATTTTAACCATGCTTAATTGCCCTTCTATTGTCATATTCAACCAATTAGCAACTCAGTTTAATTATCATGTATAAAAGTGGAGCCAGCTTTTTGTGCAGTCATGTTGCTATGCTGCCGCCCCGGCTCCGATTCAGAGGGCAAATCTCTGACCTATGAGGGCCTGTTGCACTCCCTCTGGGTCTGATGAGACGCTGCCCCTTCTTCTCCCCCCCCCACTCCAGGGAGATTCTGATCCAAAAACGGATCTCGGAGACAGTTTGACAGACAGGGTTCATGTAAGCGTCTTCAGAGCTCACCTCCCCCACGTCTGTCCAGCTGCAGAACTTCAGGTCGAATCCTCCACAAATGCCCTCTTGAGGAAAGATCACTCATCCCCTTCTTTTATTAAGAAATGTTTTTTTATTTTCATTTCCATATAAGTATCCACAAGTATATCATTACATCTTAACAAACACTATTATGTATTATCCAGTATTATATCTCATCATCTACCCACAACTCTCAGTTGCTCTTCTGCTTTCCGTACACCGTATTATACCCTGTTCCACAACAGCACTATCTCCTCTCCCCCTCTCCTTCTTCTTCCTACCTCCTTCCTTCCCTCTACCATCACTCCTTTCTCTTCTCTCCTTTCCCTTCCTTTCTCCTTCTCCTCTCTCTTCTTTCCACTCCTTCTCTCTCTCCCACTCTCTTCCTCACCTCTGCTTCCTTCTCTCCTATCCCCTCTCTTCCCCTCCTTTCCCCTCTATCCACTTGGCTTACATGGTATATTTCAGAATCTGAGCAGACTCCATTTAATATTGAGGGTATTAATAGACACATTCCAGTATTTGTCTTTCATGTTAATAATTTTACATACATCCTCCTTTTAAATGTATACATATATAACAATTCCATTATTATTCCCCTCCCCCCCCAGTGCGTATTTTTTGGACAGTGTGGGCCAGGTTCAAACATCATTTCACATAGTTTTAAATCATATCTACATTTCCAACTATCACCAAAATATTATTACACAGTTGGACATCATTAGATGCCCATAATTTTCTTTTTTTATATAAAAAAGTTTTTTATTTTTCCCTTCAACTTTATTCTCAAATATACATTCTTATAATTGTTATTTAACATTTAACATTTTCAGATCATTTTTCCGCCTGTATATTTACATTTTCATACTTTCTTATTTCTCCTCCCCCTGATTTAATAATGTGTCATCTGAGTTATTTGGTTTTTTTTAATTATTTTTTTTTATTTTTAAACCAACAAAAACGAACGAAACATAAGACACATACAACCTTCTTCCCTTTCATTTAGCGTGTCGTTTGGTTGCAAGATTTTTTGCGTCTTTTCCATGGTCACCACTTACAATTATATATCGAATCACAAATTGTTCCTTAGATAAACATAAGTACATTATTAGCGTTATATATCAATTATTCAACTCCAATTATTATTCCTTCATTTTAAACAGAGTATTCTATATGTTAAAATCATACATAAAAACATAATTCCATTACATCGTTCTAATCTGTTTAACAATGCTGAACCTTTATGGGATTGTATATATCATTTTACTATTCTTAAAATATGAAAAAAATCTCCAACATTTTCCATTACTATGATTTTTATCTAACCGTTGATAAAACAAATCCCAAACCTTGTAAAATTGTTCATCTTCTTGTAGAAAATGACAGGGCTTAGACGTTTCAGGATGCAAGGAGAAGTTTATTGGCAGCCAGGTTCAGAAAACTAGAACAGAAGACTAGCATTGCAAGTTCTGAACCACCTTCATTATCGAATCAGGCGTTCTTATACACTCTCAAAGGCAGCGTAGCACGGAAACACTTAACTCATTTCTTATTGGTTGCCTTGAGGAAAGAAGCCTTATAAGTAGATATTGTCTGACTTCTCCTTTTGTCTTGGGCCATAGGTACTGGCTACACGTGTCTCTATGCGAACTTTAGCTGAACCCTGTGGTTTTGGTATAAGAACTTTTACTGGAACCTTTACTGGACTTCTGTGGTTTAGGGCTTATGGCATTTTCCTTCTGCCACGTCTTACTCTTATATTTTAATTCACATTTTATCCTGCTTTATCCCCCCTTCTAGACTCTATTAATAGCTACAATTGAGTCTAGGCCATGACAGAGTTTTTGATTAACAATTCAGAACACCCATCAGCGAGAGGGAAAAGAAATACACATAGAATAATTCTTAGGGCTTATCTTCCAGAAGCACTTTCTCCACTCCCAAGAGTGCAAGTCGAACATACGTGCCAGTATCTGAAATTTCATCTTCATCATCCTGATGTGGGGCAATCCTATGGTCAATAAAGCTTTCCATCAGAATTAATTCCTTTTCAACCCGTATTTCCTTTACGGACCTCGTAACGAGTTGCTTGAATAGGGGTTATTATGGAAGGAAAAAAGGCCAGGCTCGCGATCCCACATAGCAGAAGAAACAGCATTTGTTTAATCCAACCTGATCCTACAGGGTCCCTCGCAGTCTTTGCCCAATTGAGGATGCTTGGTCCCGCAGTTGTTGTTGTTGTTTTTTGAGAACTTTTTTTATTGTTTTAGTTAAACAAACAAACAAAAAAAAACATCTTTCGTTACATCTTGTTGAAAGCGTATCGATTGGTTACAAATACATTCCGTGGGTTTCTTCATTTTTTTTTTTTCATTTCATTTTAATTTATTTGTATGCCGCCCTTTTCCCTAAAGGGACTCAGGGCGGCTCACAACTCAAAGGGAGGGGAAAACAAACAAAGTTACAAAAAACATAAAACCATACATGGTTAAAAAGCACAACAGTCATACCATTCGAAGTGGGGCAGCGAGTCTTTAGCCCCAGGCCTGTCGGAACAGCCAGGTTTTAAGGGCTGTGCGGAAGGCCTGGAGGGTGGTGAGGGTTCGAATCTCCACGGGGAGTTCGTTCCAAAAGGTCGGAGCAGCCACAGAGAAGGCCCTCCTCCGGGTAGTCACCAGTCGACACTGGCCGGCGGATGGAATTCGGAGGAGGCCTAATCTGTGGGATCTTATCGGTCTAGTGGAGGTGATTGGCAGCAGGCGGTCTCTCAAGTACCCAGGTCCAATACCATGAAGGGCTTTGTAGGTGACAACTAGCACCTTGAAGCGTACCCGGAGATCAACAGGCAGCCAGTGCAGCTCACGGAGGATAGGTGTTACGTGGGTGAACCGAGGCGCACCCACGATCACTCGCGTGGCTGCATTCTGGACAAGCTGAAGTCGCTGTATACTCTTCAAGGGCAGCCCCATGTAGAGCACGTTGCAGTATTCCAGTCTAGAGGTCACAAGGACACAAGTGACTGTTGTGAGAGCCTCCCGGTTCAGGTAGGGACGCAACTGGTGCACCAGGCGAACCTGGGCAAATGCCCCCCTGGTCACAGCTGACAAATGGTGTTCAAAAGTCAGCTGTGGGTCCAGGAGGACTCCCAAGTTGCGGACCCTATCTGAGGGGCGTACTATTTGACCCCCCAGCCTGAGAGGTGGAACACTTGGCCAATTAGTAGGAGGGAAGCACAGCAGCCACTCGGTCTTATCTGGATTGAGTACAAGCTTGTTAACCCCCATCCAGTCCCTAACAGCCTCGAGGCCCTGGCACATCACGTCCATCGCTTCATTGAGTTGGCACGGGGCGGACAGATACAGCTGTGTATCGTCCGCATACTGGTGGTATTTTATCCCGTGCCGTCGAATGATCTCACCCAGCGGTTTCATGTAGATATTAAAGAGGAGGGAGGACAGGACCGAACCCTGCGGCACCCCATACGTTAGGGGCCTAGGGGTCGATCTCTGCCCTCCGACCAACACCGACTGCGACCTGTCCGAGAGGTAAGAGGAGAACCACCGCAAGACAGTGCCTCCCACCCCCACCTCCCGCAGTTGTCGCAGAAGGATACCATGGTCGATGGTATCGAAAGCCGCCGAGAGGTCAAGGAGTACTAGGATGGAGGCATGACCTCCATCCCTGGCTCTCCAGAGATCATCGATCAATGCGACCAAAGCAGTTTCCGTGCTGTAGCCAGCCCTGAAACCTGACTGGAAGGGATCTAGATAACTGGTTTCCTCCAAGGACCGCTGGAGCTGAAAGGCCACCACCTTTTCAACAACCTTCCCCACAAAGGGGAGGTTGGAGACTGGACGATAGTTGTTTAGGACGGCTGGATCCAAAGACGGTTTCTTCAGGAGGGGTCTCACCACCGCCACCTTTAATGCGGGGGGAAAGACCCCCTCCCGAAGGGAGGCGGTAACAACCACTTGGATCCAGCCCCGTGTCACCTCCCTGCTGTTAACAACCACCCAGGAGGGGCACGGGTCCAGTACACATGTGGAGGCACTCACAGCTCTCATGGCCTTGTCCACAACCCTTACATATGCTTCATTCAAATCAGGTTGTACATTTTAAGTCAAGAAAGAAAAGTTATGTATTTTACTATCCCTGTACCATAATTCTCATTTGGTTACCATTGTTTTAAACATGTTTTTATCTAGAATCATTATATTAAAGACACAACCACCTACTGGCATTCATTTGCAATTTCAATAGATCTCCAATAACATTGCACCTTTATAACATATTTCTAAAATTAATTCGGTTAAGTAAGATATCTAAGCATCTGTCTCCCCCCCCCCCCCCCGGTAACCCACCTGTGTGTATCATTAAATATTGTCCATTAATATTCATTGTTATTATTGTAGTTAACTAAAGGTTATTTACTGTTTATCTCACCTCTCCTCTCCAGGCTCACACATATTATAACTTTATAGCCGTCTTTAAACAATGATTTATAATAAGATTTATAGGACTTTTCCCTCAATCCTAAATTAGTTAATTACGTGCTAAGAAAATAAACATTAGACATCTAAGACAATCTAAGAGATATTAACATTTCTACTTGACAATCACCCAAAATATACATTAGCATTTCTATGGCCTGGTTATTTATCCTAACTAGGGTTATTATTTCTCTATTAGTATCATAGTAAATTTATGTTAATGAATAAACATTCAATGGTAATCTAAAACAGCCTATAAGGTACTAAAATCTCTACCTAATTAACTAGCTTTTCCCATCAACTAGCATTAACACCGAACCAATTGTTATGATGGACATAAGCTTCCCCGACCCCCCCCTTGAACACCTGCTGGCTGCCCCCCCCCGTTTCATCTCCCCGTTCCATCTCCCCATGATGTCATCCCGTTTGATGCCACACTCTCCTCTATGTTTACCACTGCGACAGAACTTTATTCCCTCGGGAAACTCCCCCTTTCCCGGGGATGGCCTTCTGCCTATCAAGACGCTTCCTTAATGACGGATCAGGATCCCGAGAGGTGGCATGCGAAGAGAGAGACTTCTTGGGTTTTTTACAGGGTTTTTAAAGAAAAACTTAAGGGTGGGGTGGGGGTGATACGATGGCTCAACAGCGGCTTTTGGGGGGGGGAGTCTGCCAGGGCACAGTCCAGAGCAACTAATGGGCACGGTCGGGAGTGCTGGAAGGTTAGGATTCTGGGGGGAGACATTAAGCCATTCCATTGGGGGTTCCACCATCTCCACTGTTTGTGGGAGAGCAGATATAGTGGGGGGCCGAGGGCCAAATTATTGGTCAGGGGACGCGGTGTCGCTGTATAAGAGCGATCGCGCGTTTCGACCCTCATCACCCTTCTCACACCCCTGGGTTGTCAGGATACAGGACCCTGGTCTCCGCTGGTGTCGCTTAACGCCCACGTCCGTGGTACATAAGACTCCCCTCATTTACGACCTCATCAAGAGGGTAGAGCGGACCTGGCGTCCATTATGGAGACCTGGCTGAGCCATGAGGGGATGGTTCCCCTTAGTGATTATGCCACCAGGCCTTCCGGGCGTTTCACCAGCTGAGAGCCCAGGGCAGGGGTGGGGGGGTGGCGGTGGTTATTAGGGAAAGTCTCAGACCTCATGAGTTCACCGTCAGATAGGCGGGTGTGAGTCCCTTTTTGTGAAATGGGCCTTGAGTTCAGGTGGGCCTTTTTGTTATGTACATGTCTCCCTGCTACGTTTCATCGGCCCTGCCGGAGCTGCTAGAAATGGTGTTAGCTGGATTGGCGGTTGATTTCCCCAGGCTTATGATCCTGGGGATTTCAATCTGCCTTCCATTGGCAAGACATCCAAGTCAGCTCAGGATTCATGGCTTCCATGACGGCTATAGACCTACTCAGTTAATTCAGACCCCATCCATAATGGGGGACGCACGCTCGACCTGATTTTTTTCTCTGGATGAATGATCTAGATTTAGGGGATGTTTCTATCCAACCCTTGTCATGGTCGGATCATTTCCTCATCAGGCGTGACTTCCATACTGCTACCCTTCACCGCAGGGAGGTGGAACTGACTAAATGGTTCCGCCCCAGGCGCCTGATGGACCCTGAAAGGTTCCTGATGGAGCTTGGGACTTTCCTGAATCCCTTGCTCACAACTCGACCGAAGCCCTAGCGGAAGGCCTGGGATAGGGCGGCCACTGGGGTTTTGGATCGTTTTGTGCCTTTGCGGCCTCTGACATCCCGGATAGCTCCCTGGTTTACCGAGGAGCTCCGGGAGATGAAACACCGGAAAAGACGCCTAGAGAGTGGTTGGAGGGCCAGCCGGTCTGAATCTGATCGAACACTAATAAGAATTCATATTAAATCCTACTTAGTGGCGATAAAAGCGGCAAAACGGCAACATTTTTCCGCTCTTATCACATCCTCAGATAACTGCCCAGCCGCCCTGTTTAGGGTGACCCGCTCCTTACTTAACCAAGGAACTGGGAAAGACCCCTTGCAGGGTAGGGCTGAAGAATTTGTTCAGTATCTGCAGGATAAAATCGCTCAGATCCGGACAGGCTTGGACTCTGACTGGATAGATTCGGGCGAGTCGACGGGGATGAATCTTGTGGAGACCATCTGAGTTTGACCCTGTGACCCCCGAGGGCATGGACAGGATTATGGGGAGACTCAGTGCTGCCACTTGTGTGCTGGACCCGTGTCCCTCTTGGTTAGTCTCGGCTTCCTGGGAGGTGACACGAGGCTGGCTCCAGGCGATTACCAACGCTTCGTTGAGAGAGGGGTTCTTTCCTACTGCCTTGAAGGAGTCGGTGGTGAGGCCCCTCCTTAAGAAGCCTTCCCTGGACCCAGCTTCTTTAGCCAACTATCGTCCGGTCTCCAACCTTCGCTTTGTAGTGAAGGTTGTTGAGAGTGTGGTAGCACGTCAGCTTCCCCAGTTCCTGGATGAAGCTGTCTACCTGGATCTGTTTCAGTCGGGTTTCAGGCCCGGATACAGCACAGAGACGGCATTGGTCGCGTTGGTCGATGATCTCTGGTGGCCCAGGACAGGGGCTGCTCCTCTGTCCTGATCCTGTATATGAATGAATAAATGAATGAATGAATGAATGAATCCTATTAGACCTCTCAGCGGCTTTCGATACCATCGACCATGGTATCCTACTGCGACGACTCGGGGGGTTGGGAGTGGGGGGCACCATTTTACGGTGGTTCTCCTACCTGTCAGATCGGTCGCAGTTTGTGTTGACTGGAGGGCAGGGATTGACCCCAAGGCACGTCACTTGTGGGGTGCCCCAGGGGTTGGTTCTCTCACCCCTCCTGTTCAACATATATATGAAACCACTAGGTGAGATCATCCGTGGTTTTGGGGTATGGTATCATCAATATGCTGATGATACCCAACTTTTCATCTCTACCCCAAACCACCCAAACGATGCCCTCGACGTGATGTCCCGATGCCTGGAGGCTGTGCGGATCTGGATGGGGAGGAACAGTCTCAGGCTCAATCCCTCCAAGACTGAGTGGCTGTGGTTTCCGTCATCCCAATTTGTGCATCTTGTTCCATCTTTGATGATAGGGAGAGAAATTTTAGCCCCCTCAAAGAGGGCCACAATCTGGGCCTCCTCCTGGATACGGCTTAGTTTAGAAGAACACCTGACGGCCGTGACCAGGGGGGCCTTTTACCAGGTTTGCCTGATACGTCAGTTGCGCCCCTTCCTGGATGGGGATGCTCTGTGTACAGTCACTCATGCCCTCGTCCTTTCTCGCCTGGACTACTGTAACACTCTCTACATGGGGCTGCCCTTGAAGAGCACCCGGAGGCTTCACCTAGTGCAGAATGCGGCTGCGCGGGTTATCATGGGGGCACCTAGGTGCTCCCATGTTACACCCCTTTTAGGTGGCCTGCACTGGTTGCCGGTTGTCTTCCGGGTGCAATTCAAGATACTAATTATGACCTTTAAAGTGCTCCATGGCTTAGGCCCAGGATACCTGCGAGACCACCTACTGCCACCGGTAGCCCCCAGTGCGATCCCACAGGGTTGGCCTCCTCAGGGTGCCGTCAGCCAGCCAGTGTCGGCTAGCGACCCCCAGGGGGGAGAGCCTTCTCTGGGAGTGCCTGCCCTCTGGAATGAGCTGCCCCCGGAGCTTCGTATAATCCTGACCTCCTAAAAAGCTGGCTTTTCCAGCAAGCCAGCCTGGCCTGAACAAAACAAAATAAATTATTGATCACTGTTAATTTTAATTGAATTTTCTTAAAAATGTCATTGTTAATTCTAATTGGGTTTGTTTGGGATATCCTATTGAATACTTTCTAACTTTTGTAGTATGTGTTGTTTTTTTAATGTTGTAGGCCGCCCTGAGTCCTTGGGAGAAGGGCGGCATATAAATCTAATAAACCAAACCAAAACCAAACCAGTATCTTTCCAGTAACAAAATGGTCTTTCCTCTCTCGCCAGCTATTGTGTCGATTCTCTGTCCAGGACCTTTCCAGGGTTTAAGGCTTCTCTCCGCACTTTGAAGCTTAAACGATCTCTCGCGTGTGGTTTTGTTGCCCTTGAGTTGTTATTAGTGTAAGATTAATTTTGGTTGTCAGGTTGATTTCTGAATAGATTTGTCTTATTAACTCCATCTTTTTTGCTCTTTCTTTCTCTCCTGCATCTTGGAGTTTGGAATGGAGCACCAAATTGTCAAAGTCACTTTTCCAGCTTCCCTTCTTTCCACCTTCCCTCACGTTTACTCCATTTATAAGTTCATCTGAGTTCTTATCTTTGTTTTCTGTATTTCCATTCACTTCTTTAATTTCTGGGGCTGCAACCCCATCATCTATTTTTTGTGATTCCCCATAGTCTGTCCCATTTCTTGTCAAATCTCTCAAGTCCTTCTGAGAAGTTTTGAAGTCCAGCCAAAATGTTTTGAATTTACAATTTTTTTATCTGAGTATTGCTCCATTTTTTAGAGACAGGAAAAATATAAAGAAAAAGCAAGAAGAAGAATTTGGTACTATCTGCCACTCTGGCCTGTCACAGATTTTGAAGAATATACCTATTTTTATTTTAAATCTTAAGCAAACGTTCTTTTATGGTTTTCAAAAAAGAAGGGTTCTAAAGTTTTCTTTCCTTTTCCAATTCTTGCCAAAATATTTTCCACACACCACTATTTGTGACCTTGGGTCTTTATCGGGTTTTAAAGAGACGTTCCAAACCCTCCTGTTGCACAGTCAGTGTGGTCAGATAAGAGTGAACAAAGGTCAAAGCTTAACCAACCAGTCCGACCCTCCTCTGGGTCAGAAATGCTGGTTGTGTTTATCTGCTGGGCCTTCATCTTATCATTCCAGTTGAGCCAGATCTTTGGGAAAAGACCAGGGCTACGATAGTCCTTGACAAGGGAGGTAGAGGGGGAACCAAAACGGCAGAAACCCAGCTGCAAAGTGACTTGTATAATGTACTCAAAAAGCTGGGGATTTAGCCGTCTCCCCATGGTTGGCCCCGTAGCCGTGGGTGTAAAAATTACAGGGTCACCCTCCTTGTGCATCAAACGTTTTATCAGGAACCTGGCATTCCTGTGGGGTCACTGTCAGAGGAACAGTGCCCATTCTGAAATGTACCTTGCCCCTAGGAAGACACTTGTGGACGTGAAATTAACGCACAGCATGTCTCCCTCTGCTCACAATCTCTTCCAACACAAGGTCATTTCCTCGCTTCCGCCCCCACTCGTTTTTAACTGTTGGAAGGGGAATTTGACTACTGGAAGATGCCCAAGGCCATTTCAGCCACTCCGATTCCCCGTTTGGCTTACGGGATTTTGTGTTTACTTTCCCCCTGGTGGTTAATTCTGTTATGTTAACCCCTACATTATTCTCTTTTCAGGAAATGTTTTTCTTCTGAGGAGAGGCCGCCTGTCAGGCCTGCAGCCAGATTCCTTTTTGGATCTTTGGCCTGCCACTCTTCTATCTACTATGCAGTTTCTGTAGTGGGGAAATGGGAGGGGGATAGTAAGGAGTAGAATGTGATGTAACCAAAATAAAATTTCTTTTAGATTGCCAAGGTCATCCTTTGCCTTGGTACCTCTGAACCTGACAGGAGCTGGATGGGTGGAAGCTGCCAGCATGGCAGTGGGAGATTGGACCACGGGATGGGCTTGTGGGTATGGGGGCAAGATCTTGAACTCTCAACTGGGTGTGGAAAACCAGGAAGCCTTCAGATTCGGGTTTTCCCAGATGTGCCAACATGGCTCTCTTCATAAATTGGAGCTTTGAGTAATACTTTGCCTTGGAATCTGGTTTCATTTTGGATGTTATTTGGAATCCTGACACCCCCATACCTCTGTTCGCCCCCCCTTTAGCCAGTCTAGGGAAGCAGCCTGGATCTGGAACACATTCCAATGCAGTCAAAGCAATTTTAACACATTTTCTTTCTTTTTATTGCCAGTAGAAACAGTCCAATAACCGAGATTCACGTAGCTAAGTTGCAGCAGAATTGGAGTCGTACACAGTTAATCCCCCTCCCCCTCCCAAGTCCCCTACGAAGGATATGATTCACCTTGAACCCTCCCGTCTCTCGGGCAAATGGCTCCCCAGCCCTGTAAGCAGTTCTGAGCAGGGAGCCACCATTTTGCCTCCTGCAGGAACTGATTCAGCCTCTTGTGCTTTCACTGGTATCTGGGTTCTAGAAAACCAAAGCAAGAGTGGGGTTCCCAGGAAGAAACAGTGAGACGGCTGGAGAGCATTCCCTGGGAACCCCAGGGAAAAATCCCACCGCCCACCCAAGCCAGATGCAGCAGCAAAGGAGTGAGAGGCGAAAGGGATGGCAGCCAGAGAGGCTGCACTTGGTGGGGTGGCCGGAGGCTCCTGGGTGGATGAGAGAGAAAAGAATCAGCTCCAGCAAGATGGTCTGTTGCTTACAGGTCTCCCCCTTGGTCCTGCCTCTCTTTTCAACGCACAGCCCTTTTCTTGGTTTCTGGCTTCTCCTGCTGGCGTTCCGCCTCTTCCAGCAGGCCAGTGATTGTGCTTATCAAGTCCTCGATGAGTAAAGTCCCCGCCCTGTATAGTTCAAGGAGCTCCTGCCTTTTATCCTGAGGGACGTATCTAGAAAAGAGGAGCTCCAGAACACATATGCGTTGCCCCTTATATTCTCCCACCGTCACAGGGACCAGAGTGGTCCTCAACGTCTTCTTCAATTGCAGCTGCTGAGCCCGGGACGCACTGTCAGCTGCTGCTGTGGAATCGGGGCTGCCGCTGGTTGACCAGCCTCTGCTCGGCCACTCTTCCCCCCCCTCCTCTGGGTGGATGATGCCGATCACCGCCGATTCCATCTGATCAAGGGTGAGATCGCCCAATTGATAGAGCTGCAGCAGCTCCTTCCTTTTCTCGTGGGAAATGTACTGAGAATGCAGCAGATCCCACAATGAGGCTTCTTTTCCATGGAACTCAGCAACTGGGAAATTTAACAATCGAGACTTTAAATCACTCTGTGAGTGAAATGTGCTTTCTACCAAAGGCTCCTCAGAGGCTTGGGGAAAGGAAATGTTTCCTAGTGAAGGCTCACAAAAGACGGATGCCCCATCGCTTGAGGTCCCCATTTGTGTAACCGCAGTAGACATCACCTTGCCATCTGCAGGGACACTACCTGCCAATTCTCGAGATTTGAGGTGACTCATTTCCTCACTGGTCTTAGACACACACCTGAAAAAGAAAGGATCCCAGGTGGATGTTCTCTGGTCCTGGATATTACGGATAATGTCATTGATGTCCTCCAACTCCAATGTGTACTGAAAAAGGTCATACTGTGAAGGATGCTGATTTCCTGATTTCATGTCCTCTGTCTTATTGACGATGGCGGTGACCACGGTCTCCATCTGGTCAATGGTGAGGATGCCCGATCGGTACAGTTGTAGAAGCTCCTTCCTTTTCTCCACAGGGATGTACTTGGAATGAAGTACCTCCCACACCGACACTTTACGCCCGTGAAACGCCGCAGCCGTGACCTCCACCTTCCGGGACTTCAGAGCCTCCTCTTTCCGCAGGTCGGCAGGATCCCCTTCCCCCCCTTCTCTGGTGTCTTCGGCCTCGGCACTTGAGCTGGATGTGTGGAAGTCTGTGGGAAGATGACGTTCGCTGCTTGTGGCTCTGGGAAGGCGGTCGGTGAGAATCTTTGTGAGCTCCTCAAGGGGGAGGCTGCCCCTCCTGTATCTGCTCAGAAGCTCTTCCCGTTCGTGCTCTGTGAAGCGCTCGGAGAACAGGATGTCCCAAGCGGAGAACTCTTGGTCAGCGGAAGGTGCGGGCAGGAGCTGAGAGCGCAGGGCGCTTTCCCAGTTTGCCAGGTCTAAGGAGGAATCCCTGAGAGCCCGGGGATCTGCCGCCGCCTCTTGATCTGGGCTCCTCACCTTCACATCGAGCTTCCTGCCAGTGGCTTCCTTTTTGGCAACCAAGGCGTGGAGGACGATGCTGAGCCGCTCGTTGACAGCAGCCCACTTTTGAACAAGTCCAGTAACTCTGTCCTCTTCTCCTCGGAAATGTTGTTTGAGAAGAGCAGGTCCCAGAGGGTGACCCTCTGCCCTTGGCAGTTGCCTGCAGGCATATCCACGGTCGTGACTCGAGGGTCTTCATCCAGGGCTCTCCAAGTGGTGGTTGATCCGTGGCATCATCTGCTGTCATGGGTGGTTGTTGGGAGCTTCTTTGTGACCGATGGCCTGGAACTCTTTCCTCTGCCTCGTGATTATGGCGATGAGGACTTGGGTGAGGCGCTCAAGTGTCATGGTGCCTGCTTTGTGCTGCCTCAGCAAGTCCTGCCTCTTGGACGGAAGGATGTATCTGGAGAAGAGGAGGTCCCATACAGAAACCACTTGGTCCCGGAACAGCCCCACGCCGATCTGGGTCTTGGCCGCCTGCAAAGCCTTTCCTGGTGTTCTCGTTGAGGGAAGAGGAGAAGCAGCCCTTGTCCATGATGTGGAGCAGCAGCAAACCAGTTTCTGGGTCGGGCAGGCACCGCTGCAGAAGCTGCAGGTAAGTGAGGTTTTCGTGTGTGTTTGGGTCAAGAAGCCCTTGGTGTCGTCGGTGGGATCAGAGAGGATCCGGTTCATTTCCTCATCAAAGTAGCCCCGCTTGTACGCTACTTCCACGGGGAGGCGGTGACTGTGCACAGGATCAATGATGCCCCCCGTGGCAATCTGGGCTTCCAGCAGGCGGATCCCATGCTCTTTGACTATGAGACCTTTCTTCATGGCCTGGAAGAGGGAGAGCTTGTTTCCCGTATAGGGTCCTTATATCCAGTCACAGCCCTCTCTGCAGAGCGAAGCTTCTCCTGCAGCTCGGCCCCACCAGTTCAACAGAGACAGCGTCATCGACGGGAGAGTTCTGATTCCCCAGGGGTCGGTGATGAAGCCCGTGGCGGCCTGTGCCTCCAGCAACACCAGGGCCGTGCCTGGCCTCAGAATGCCTTTCCACGTGGCCTGGTAGATGGTCATCTTCTCTGACTTGGAAGGGTCTGTCCTGGATGGCACCAGCACTCCAGCGATGCAGCTGTTGCTTCCAGGTACCTCTTCACTGAATCCATCTCGCTGACCTCTTCCACCGTCTTGGTGCCCTTGCGTGAACTCGGAGAGCGTGGCTTGGTTGATGATGTGGGAGTCAAACAGTTCTGAGGCCGGACACCTGCTTCCTCAGCCCCGAGAACCTCGGCTGGTTTCCCTTGTCTTCCATCTCTTCCAGCAGGTTGGTGAGAATTTGGACCAGCTCTCCTGGGGCCACAGACCTCTCTGGTATTTCTGCAGCAGCTCCCTGGCGCTTGGCCGCAGTCACGTACTTGGAGAAGAGGAGCTCCCCACGCAGATCGCCTGGAGCCTTGAAACTCACCCACAGGCACGTCTATGGTCACCTGTCGCAAGTGTGCATTCCAGTTCGTTGTGTTGGGAGGGAAGTGTGGCTTCCTCTCCTGGGGAAAAAGCCTGTCCTTGGCGTGAAGCGAGACCAGGGTGCTGATCATTTCCTGAATGGTCAAGGATCCCAATCGGTATTTCATCAGCAGCTCCTCTCTTTGGCTTTCTGGAATGCTTTGGGAGAAGAGGAGTTCCCAGACGGAGATCCTCTGTCCTTGGAACTCGCCAACCTGCAGGGTCACGGTCCTGGTTACGCAAGAGACCCTCCCAGGAGCCAGGAGACACGGGAGTGTGGGACGGTTCTCTCTTTTCACTGTCCTCTGTCTTATTGACGATGGCGGTGACCACGGTCTCCATCTGGTCAATGGTGAGGATGCCCGACCGGTACAGTTGTAGAAGCTCCTTCCTTTCTCCACCAGGGATGTACTTGGAATGAAGTACCTCCCACACCGAAACTTACGCCCGTGAAACGCCGCAGCCGTGACCTCCACCTTCCGGGACTTCAGAGCCTCCTCTTTCCGCAGGTCGCAGGATCCCCTTCCCCCCCTTCTCTGGTTGTCTTCGGCCTCGGCACTTGAGCTGGATGTGGGAAGTCTGTGGGAAGATGACGTTCGCTGCTTGTGGCTCTGGGAAGGCGGTCGGTGAGAATCTTTGTGAGCTCCTCAAGGGGGAGGGCCTGCCCCTCCTGTATCTGCTCAGAAGCTCTTCCCGTTCGTGCTCTGTGAAGCTCGGGAGAACAGGGTGTCCCAAGCGGAGAACTCTTGGTCAGCGGAAGGTGCGGACAGGAGCTGAGAGAGCAGGGGCTTTCCCAGTTTGCCGGGTCTAAGGAGAATCCCTGAGAGCCCGGGATCTGCCGCCGCCTCTTGATCTGGACTCCTCACCTTCACACGAGCTCTCCTGCCAGTGGCTTCCCTTTTTGGCAACCAAGGCGTGGAGGACGACAGCTGAGCCCGCTCCGTTGACAGCAGCCCACTTTTGAACAAGTCCAGTAAACTCTGTCCTCTTCTCCTCGGAAATGTTGTTTGAGAAGAGCAGGTCCCAGAGGGTGACCCCTGCCCGTTGGCAGTTGCCTGCAGGCATATCCACGGTCGTTGACTCGAGGGGTCTTCATCCAGGGCTCTCCAAGTGGTGGTTGATCCGTGGCATCATCTGCTGTCATGGTTGGTTGGTTGGGAGCTTCTTTGTGACCGATGGGCCTCCTGGCACTCTTTTCTCTGCCTCGGTGATTATGGCGATGAGGACTTGGGTGAGGCGCTCAAGTGTCATGGTGCCTGCTTTGTGCTGCCTCAGCAACGTCCTGCCTCTTGAGACGGAAGGATGTATCTGGAGAAGAGGAGGTCCCATACAGAAACCACTTGGTCCCGGAAAAGCCCCACGCCGATCTGGGTCTTGGCCGCCTGCAAAGCCTTCCTGGTGTTCTCGTTGAGGGAAAGAGGAGAAGCAGCCCTTGTCCATGATGTGGAGCAGCAGCAAACCAGTTTCTGGGTCGGGCAGGCACCGCTGCAGAAGCTGCAGGTAAGTGAGGTTTTCGTGTGTGTTTGGGTCTAAAGAAGCCCTTGGTGTCGTCGGTGGGATCAGAGAGGATCCGGTTCATTTCCTCATCAAAGTAGCCCCGCTTGTACGCTACTTCCACGGGGAGGCGGTGACTGTGCACAGGATCAATGATGCCCCCCGTGGCAATCTGGGCTTCCAGCAGGCGGATCCCATGCTCTTTGACTATGAGACCTTTCTTCATGGCCTGGAAGAGGGAGAGCTTGTTTCCCGTATAGGGGTCCTTATATCCAGTCACAGCCCTCTCTGCAGAGCGAAGCTTCTCCTGCAGCTCGGCCCCACCAGTTCAACAGAGACAGCGTCATCGACGGAGAGTTCTGATTCCCCAGGGGGGTCGTCCATGTGATGAAGCCCGTGGCGGCCTGTTGCCTCCAGCACAACACCAGGGCCGTGCCTTGGCCTCAGAATGCCGTTCCACGTGGCCTGGTAGATGGTCATCTTCTCTGACTTGGAAGGGTCTGCCCTGGATGGAACCAGCACTCCAGCGATGCAGCTGTTGCCTTCCAGGTACCTCTTCACTGAATCCATCTCGCTGACCTCTTCCACCGTCTTGGTGCCTTGCGTGAACTCGGGAGAGCGTTGGCTTGGTTGTGATGCGGGAGTCAAACAGTTCTGAGGCCGCACCTGCTTCCTCAGCCCCGAGAACCTCGGCTGGTTTCCCTTGTCTTCCATACTCTTCCAGCAGGTTGGTGAGAATTTGGACCAGCTCTACTGGGGCCACAGACCTCTCTTGGTATTTCTGCAGCAGCTCCTGGCGCTTGGCCGCAGTCACGTACTTGGAGAAGAGGAGCTCCCACGCAGATCGCTGGAGCCTTGAAACTCACCCACAGGCACGTCTTGGTCACCTGTCGCCAAGGTGCATTCCAGTTCGTTGTGTTGGAGGGAAGTGTGGCTTCCTCTCCTGGGGAAAAGCCCTGTCCTTGGCGTTGAAGCGAGACAGGGTGCTGATCATTTCTGAATGGTCAAGGATCCCAATCGGTATTTCATCAGCACGCTCCTCTCTTTGGCTTTCTGGAATGCTTGGGAGAAGAGGAGTTCCCAGGACGGAACTCCTCTGTCCTGGAACTCGCCAACCTGCAGGGTCACGGTCTGGTTACGCAAGAGACCCTCCAGGACAGGAGACACGGGAGCGTGGGACGGTTCTCCTCTTTTTCATGTCCTCTGTCTATTGACGATGGCGGTGACCACGGTCTCCATCTGGTCAATGGTGAGGAGCCCGACCGGTACAGTTGTAGAAGCTCCTCCTTTTCTCCACAGGGATGTACTTGGAATGAAGTACCTCCCACACCGACACCTTTACGCCCGTGAAACGCCGCAGCCGTGACCTCCACCTTCCGGGACTTTCAGAGCCTCCTCTTTCCGCAGGTCGGGCAGGATCCCCTTCCCCCCTTCTCTGGTGTCTTCGGCCTCGGCACTTGAGCTGGATGTGTGGAAGTCTGTGGGAAGATGCGTTCGCTGCTTGTGGCTCTGGGAAGGCGGTCGGTGAGAATCTTTGTGAGCTCCTCAAGGGGGAGGCTGCCCCTCCTGTATCTGCTCAGAAGCTCTTCCCGTTCGTGCTCTGTGAAGCGCTCGGGAACAGGGTGTCCCAAGCGGAGAACTCTTGGTCAGCGGAAGGTGCGGACAGGAGCTGAGAGCGCAGGGCGCTTTCCCAGTTTGCCGGGTCTAAGGAGGAATCCCTGAGAGCCCGGGGATCTGCCGCCGCCTCTTGATCTGGACTCCTCACCTTCACATCGAGCTTCCTGCCAGTGGCTTCCTTTTTGGCAACCAAGGCGTGGAGGACGACGCTGAGCCGCTCCGTTGACAGCAGCCCACTTTTGAACAAGTCCAGTAACTCTGTCCTCTTCTCCTCGGAAATGTTGTTTGAGAAGAGCAGGTCCCAGAGGGTGACCCTCGCCCTTGGCAGTTGCCTGCAGGCATATCCACGGTCGTTGACTCGAGGGTCTTCATCCAGGGCTCTCCAAGTGGTGGTTGTATCGTGGCATCATCTGCTGTCATGGTTGTTGGTTGGGAGCTTCTTTGTGACCGATGGGCCTGGCACTCTTTTCCTCTGCCTCGGTGATTATGGCGATGAGGACTTGGGTGAGGCGCTCAAGTGTCATGGGCCTGCTTTGTGCTGCCTCAGCAAGTCCTGCCTCTTGGACGGAAGGATGTATCTGGAGAAGAGGAGGTCCCATACAGAAACCACTTGGTCCCGGAACAGCCCCACGCCGATCTGGGTCTTGGCCGCCTGCAAAGCCTTCCTGGTGTTCTCGTTGAGGGAAGAGGAGAAGCAGCCCTTGTCCATGATGTGGAGCAGCAGCAAACCAGTTTCTGGGTCGGGCAGGCACCGCTGCAGAAGCTGCAGGTAAGTGAGGTTTTCGTGTGTGTTTGGGTCAAAGAAGCCCTTGGTTCGTCGGTGGGATCAGAGAGGATCCGGTTCATTCCTCATCAAAGTAGCCCCGCTTGTACGCTACTTCCACGGGGAGGCGGTGACTGTCACAGGATCAATGATGCCCCCCGTGGCAATCTGGGCTTCCAGCAGGCGGATCCATGCTCTTTTAAGATTAATTCCTTTTCATTGCTTGGAAGAGTGAAATAGTTTTTCCTGTGTTTGGATCCTTGTAACCTTTCGGCTCTCTCTGCATAAGTACTTTTTCTGTATTTCTTCTCCTACCACCCCAGCTTCAATTGCCTGATCTACAGAAAGTCTCTCATTGCTTAATGGGTTAATGATGAAGCCCGTGGCGGCCTGTGCCTCCAGCAACACCAGGGCCGTGCCTGGCCTCAGAATGCCTTTCCCATGGCCTGGTAGATGTCATCTTCTCTGACTTGGAAGGGTCTGCCTGGACGGCACCAGCACTCCAGCATGCAGCTGTTGCCTTCCAGGTACCTCTTCACTGAATCCATCTGGCGACATCCTGCGCTCTCTCTTTCCTGCTTCCAAATTGTTCAACGTTTTCTTCATTAATGCTGTCTGCCTTTTGTAGTTCGGAAGCTGTGACTTTCCGCCGTAGTCTGGAACCATATGGTCTTTTCTGTGGTCTTCTCTTTCCTCTATTATCTTCAGTATTTGCCTTGGCAATAGACTTCAGAATTTCAACACCCCCCTGATATTTTTAATCATTTCTTTCTGCTTTTCTTTTGTAATGTAGTCAGAAGAAAGGAGTTCCCAAAGGGAAATGAAATGTCCTTTGTATTTCCCAAGACCTACGTTTATTTTGCAAGATGAGAGGACACGCCTCGTTTTTTCATCCACAAATATATACTCTCTCTTCTCTAATAACGGCAGCAGGTATGCCCCTGTCTTTGAATCTTTGGTGCACCTGAGCAGGAGCTGAGCGTAGGTAATCTTTTCCTGGGTGTTGGGATCTACAAATCCTTTGGGAACAAGCCCCTCATCAGAAAGCAGGATGCAGGTTTCTTCATCCAAGCAGCCCCGCCTGCAAGCCACCTCCACAGGGAGGCGGTGACTGTGCATGGGGTCAATGATGCCCCCGTGGCCATCTGCGCCTCCAGCAGCCGGAGGGCATAGGCTTTCTCTACCAGTTTACTTTGCATGGCTTGGAAAAGGGAGACCTTGTCTCCTGTGGAGGGGTCGGTGTGTCCAGTAACGGCTTTCTCAGCAAGGAGGAGCGCCTTGTGGAACTCTTCCCCAACCAGCCCAAGAGAGACGGCCTGGTCAACTGAGAGGGACTTCTTCCCCAGCAGGTCAGTCAGGAGCCCTGTGGCAGCTTGCACTTCTAGTAACGGCAGAGCGTGTTCTGGGGAGAGAAAGCCTCTTTCATGGCCTCATAGGCAAGCAGCTTCTCCCCGGCTACCAAGACACCTGCAATGCAGCCTGTCCCCTCCAGGTAGCGCTTCACGGTGTCCCTCTGGGCAAGCTGCTGCAGCGGAAGGGTCTTCTGGTGCAGCCGGTCCACAGTCGCCTTGTCAAGGATTTCTGCATTGAAGAGCTCTGCAGCAGAGACCTCTTGCCCCCGCAGCCCCTTCAGCTTCAGCTCCTGGGTTGCCCGCTCCGTTTCCTCCACGATGGCGGCAATGGTTCTGCAGAGCTGCGGCAAACTGAGCTTCTCACCCTTGTACTGCCTGACCAGATCTTTCCTCTTCTGTTCATGGATGTATGGGGAACAGAGGAGGCTCCACAGAGAGACCGCTTGGCCTTTATACCGACCGACCTGTACACGCATAGTCTGCATTCTCAAAAATTCTTTTGTTGCTTCGTCAATGTAGAAGTAGGCTTCCCCTCTTCTGACAATCTGCAGCATGTACAGCCCAGTTTCTGAATCTTGGATGCAGCGTTCGAGAAGCTGAAGGTAAGTGAGGTTCTCGTGAGTATTGGGGTCAAAGAATCCTTTGGTATCATCCGTGGGGTCCAAAAGGATGCGGTTCAGGTCTTCATCAAAGTAGCCTCGCTTATATGCAACCTCCACGGGGATGCGGTGGCTGTGCACGGGGTCAATGATGCCCCCCGTAGCAATCTGCGCCTCCAGCAGGCGGATGCCATGGCTCCTCACAATCAGCTCCTGATTCATGGCCTCGAAGAGGGAGATCTGCCCGTTGGTGTAAGGATCCGTGTATCCAGTGACGGCTTTTTCTGCACTCAGCAGCTTCCCATGAATTTCTTTTCCAATCAGCCCTGCTGTCATGGCTTCGTCCACAGAGAGCTTCTTGTTTTTCACAGGGTCAATGAGGTACCCTGTGGCTGCCTGGGCCTCCAGTAGGACCAGAGCTGCCCCTGGTCTCAGCAGACCTCGCCTCATGGCTTGATAGAGGCTCATTTTTTCATGATCCGGTTCTATGAGGACCCCTGCAATGAAGTTGCACCCCTCCAGGAAGCACTTGACGGAATCCATCTCGCTGACTTCCTGGACAGTTGTCTTCCCCTGCCTGAGTTCGTCCAGGGTCGTCATGTCTATCAGCTGGGACTGGAAGAGGTCGTTGGCTGACACCTCTTCCTTAGGCCTTTGAAGGTGAACCTCTTGCCTTGTTGCTCTGTCTCTTCGATGACATTCTTGATGGACGATGCCATTTCCTGAAGAAGCTCCTCGTGTGCACCTTTGTATCTCAGCACCAGCTCCCTCCGCTTGGTATCTGGGATGTACTCTGAGTGAAGCAAGCAACCAGAGAGAAACTCTTGCCCCTTAAACCTCCCAGTGCTGACCGAGACAAGGAAAGAGTTTAGCACTTCCACGGCTTGCTGGTCTCCATAAAAGCTGCCTCTTCAGACAGTGGGAGAAGCCAGAGCCTGACTCAGGATCCTGGATGCACCTGTCCTTCAGACGCTGATAGGTCAGGCTCTCCTGGGTATTCGGGTCAAAGAAAACCTGGATCTCCTTGCTGTCCTGAGAAAGAGGCCATCTGCATTTCTTCGTCAATCAAACCGTGCTTGAAGGCCACTGGAGGTGGCAGGTGGTGGCAATGAACAGGTCAATGATTCCTCCGGTGGCCAGCTGAGCCTGAAGCATGGGGATGCCCACGCTGGCAGGTGAGGAGCTCCTTCTAATAGCCTGGCACACCGAGATTGGTTTCCCCGAGTAGGGTCAGGGAAGCCAGTCACTGCCCTCTTCGGCTTGCAGCAACTCTTCCATCAGCTCTTCTCCACAATGCACTTTTGATGGCATCCTCAACGTCGGCAAACCTCCGATTAGACACGGTCCACGATGGAGCCAGTGGCTGCCTGGGTGCTGAGCAGTTGTTGCCGCCATCCGTGGCAGGAGAAGCCTTTCCCCGCATAGCTTGGTAAATGCCCATTTTTCTTGGAGGACTGAAGGAAAACTCCAGCAATGCTTCCTGTGCCCTGCAAGTACGACTTGACGCTTTCCATCTCGGACACTTCTCTGGGAGGATCTCCTTGCCTTGGGCCAGCTCAGCAAACACCTTTTCTGAAATGATGCCTGCATCTACGAGCCAGACGGCTGGCACCACTCCTCTCAGGCCTTGTAAAGTGACCTGCGTCTTAGCTTTCATGTCTATGTCATTAATAAGCTCCTGGACCAGGCTGACCAGCTGGCGGAGGGAAACTGCTCCAGAGCTGTACTTCTCCAAAAAGTCTGACTTCTGCTCCTCAGTGAAGTAACCGGAACTCAGGAGGTCCCAGAGAGAGACCCCCTTGTCCTCAACGAGGGTCTCCTGAAGGCGCTGCTGGGTCTGCTCTTCGGTGGAGCCAGCAGACGTTGTTTGTGCCAGAGGCAAGAGGCGAATGCCTGAATGGGCTCCTCCAGACACTGGTCCATCAACTGGCTGTAGCTGACCCTTTTTTCCTGTCCAGCATGCTGAAAGCCTTGGAGTTGCTGTCCGGGTTGGAAAGGGTTTTCCTAAACTCCTCATCCAGGTAGCCATTTCTCTGGGCAAATTCTATGGGGACATAGTGGCCGCTGTGTGGATCAATGACCCCCCCAAGTAGCCAGCTGGGCATCCATCAGCTGCCTGGCTTTCCTGTCTGCCAAAAGGCCTTTCTTCATTGCTTGGAAGAGGGAGACGACCTTGCCGGTGAAGGGGTCCCTGTAGCCTGTGACGGCTTCTTCCGACTGTTGCAAGACCTCATAAAGCTCAGGGGCCAACCAGGCCTTTCTTCACTGCATCATCCAGGCAAGTTTCTGGCTGCTCACAGGATCCACGAGGAATCCAGTGGCTGCTGGGGCCTCCAGCAAGCGGCAGGGCTACTCCGGGCACCACCATGTTCCTTCTCATGCTTCGTAGAGGCTCAGCCTCTCATGGAAGGCTGCAGCAGAATTCCCCCTATGCTTCCCGTGCCATAGAGGTACCTTCGGACCGAATCAAGGCGCAGGCACGTCCTCTGGGCTCACCGCTCCATCTAGGATCTGCTCCAAGAGGGCCGGTCAATGATGCCTCTCTCCAGCAGGTGGTAAGCACGACTTCCCTCGGATTGCTGGGAACCGGATGCAAGCCATTTCTTCATTTCCTCTTCCAAAGTCAGGCAGATCTGCTCCAGGGTGAGCTTCTGGAGGCGGTAGTGGTTGAAGATTTCCTTTCTCTTTCCCTCACTGAAGTACTCCGAGTTCGCAGATCCCACAAGGAGCTCTTTGTCCTTGAAGCGCCCGTGTTTGACAAAGAGCCAGGAGCTCCTGAAGCCTGCTTGGTGGCATCATCCAGGGGTTGGGGCTTCTGCTGTTGAGTGGCAGGAGGCAGAGGCCTGTGGTGGGTTCCACAAGGCAATTCTCCTTCAACTTGCAGGTAAAGTTAGGTTCTCCTGCGTGTTGGGATCAAAGAAGCCTTTGGTGTCATCACTGGGATCTGAGAGGATCAGGCTCATTTCTTCTCAAAATAGCACCGTGTGTAAGCCACTTCCACAGGAGGCGGTGGCTGTTGACAGGATCGATGATGCCACCAGGTGGCAATCTGGGCCTCCAGAATGGAGGATGGCATGTCGGTGATGATGAGCTCTTTTTTCCATTGCCTGGAAAAGGGAGATCTGTTTCCCAGTATAAGGATCCTTATAGCAGTCACTGCTTTCTCAGACGCCCAGCAACTTGCTATACACATCTGGACCTATGATGTTTGCCACGCAAGGCCTCTCTCACGGAATATCTCTGATTGGCCACGGGGTCAATGATGTGTCCCGTGGCCGCTTGAGCCTCCAGAAGGATGCGTGCCGTTCCCGGGCGGAGGAAGCCCTTCCTCTTGGCTTCGTGATGCTCAGGTCTCTCTGGGAGTCAGGCAGGAGCAACCCACCACTGCTGCCAGTTCCCTTCCAAGTACTTCTTCACCGTGGCCATGTTAGTCACCTCCTTGACCAGGGTCTCTCCCTGCGTTAACTTCTCAAATAAAGTCTCTGTTGATGATTTCAGAGCTCAGGAGCTGAGCAGGAGTACCTTTTCCTCAGGCCTTCAAAGGTGACTCGGGATCGGCAACGGTTTGCTCCACCATGAGACGGATTTTGTCAGCCAGCTGCTGAGCAGAGAGGGACCCGGAGGAGAATCGCTGTGTAAGAGTTCTCCTCTGCTCTCCCGTCAGGTATTCCGAGAAGAGGAGCTTCCAGAGGGATACGGGCCTTCTCTTGAACCTCCCGGAAGCCACAGACACCGTGGTGTTTTTTCAGGGCCAGCTTGTATTGTGGTCAATGAAGGTCTGACTCCTCTTGTGATCTCCAGGAACGGGCAAGAGGCAGAGCCCGGTATCCGATCAGAGACGCCCCGCAAGAGCAGTTCCCCATAGGACACTTTTTCCTTTGAGGTTGGGCTCAAAGAATCTGCGGGCCTCGTTCGTAGGTTTGCACAGCAGCTTGTACGTCTCTTCATCCAAATGGCCCCTCTGCAGGGCCGTCTTGTAGGAAGCCGGTGATGGGCATGTGGGTCAATGATGCCTCCGTGGCCAGCTGGACATCCAGCAGGGAAAAGGCCTTGGTTTCTGGGCACCAGGTGTTTCTGCATGGCTTGAAACAAAGAGATGGTCTCCCCTGTGTAGGGATCTTTGTATCCCGTGACAGCTCTCTCGGCTACAGTCAATTTCCCAAAGAGCTCTGGCCCAACAACTCCTGCCCGGAACGGCCCTCGGCCACCGTTAATTTTGCATTCTTTATAGGGTCAATTAAATAGCCCGAGGCCACCTGAGCCTGCATGAGAATTTCAGCCACGCCAGGAGGAAGGAGGTGCTCCACTAAGGCCTGGTAAAGACTCTTGCGTTCATTCGTTGGAAGGACGGCTACTCCAGCGATGCTGGCAATCTCCGACGTGGGACTGCTGCACCACGTCCATCTCTGCCACTTCCTGCACAGTCACCTACCCCTTCTGGAGGGCTTCAAAGGTGGCAGAGTCCATGACTCCAGAATCCAGCAGCTCCCGGCTAGTCACGGCCCCTCTCAGTCCAGGGAAAGAGATCTTGAGAGGCAGCAAGAGCAGGCCTTTGGCTGGGTCTGCAACACACCTCCTCATCAGTTCTCCGTAGGGGACCCTCTGGTCAGTATTAGGGTCCCTGAAGCCCTGGGCCTCCTTGTTGCCTGGGTCAGAGAGGGAGCCACCCAAGGCCTCGTCCAAGTAGCCCCGGTGCATAGGCCTCTTGCAGAGAGATGCGATGGCCAGAGACAGGCTCAAGGACCCCTCCGGTGGCTATCTGGGCTTCCAGGAGATGCAGGCCCAGCTTTCTTCCAATCAGCTCTTTCTGGATGGCTTGGTAGAGGGAGATCTTCTCCTCTGTGTAGGGGTCAGGGAAACCCATCACTGCCCGCTCTGCGCACAGCAACTTCTCCTTCATTTCCAGCCCCGCCAATCCCACCGCCAGGGCCTCCGCCACAGGGAGGAGGCGCTCGCCCTCCAGGTCAACGATGCCACCTGTGGCTGCCTGGGCTTCCAGGAGGGCCAGGGCAACATCCGGTTGGATCAGGTGGTCCTGGAGAGCTTGTGCCAGGCTCATGGTCTTGCCAGAAGCTTCCACAAAGACTCCTGAGATGCTTCTGATGTTGTGGTCTTTGAACCCGTTGGCTGTGGGGCTTCCATTATTGCTGCTGCTGCTGCTGCGCCTGCTATGATGGTCAGGGAGGTCCTGCAGAGAGAAAAGGAAAACAAGGTTTTAGAGCGGTGGGAGCAGGTGGAAACAAAGAAGGGAACGGAAGCTGATTGGGACAGTCTTGGTTTTCATGGTGCTTTATCTAAACTGATGCATTTTCCTTTCTTCTTAGACATTAAGAATATTAACAGTAGTAGAAAGCAGGGAAAGTAACATTGAGTTTGCTGATTTATGAATATTCATGCTTCACTATCCTATTAGCTATGCAGATGTATGGACCTGCGGATTTTCTCGCTTCCTCTTTCCGGTATGAAATGTGAGGGGACATCCTTCAGCTTGGCAGGGAGCCTCTCTCATTACTTTTCGGGAGGGAATTCCTTCCAGGTCCCGCGGTTAATAAATTTAACACTGGGGGGTGGAGCCTGGATTATTCTCCTGGTATGTCAGTTCGCCCCTTCCTGGATCGGGAGCTCTGTGCACAGTCACTCATGCCCTCGCCTTTCTCGCCTGGATACTGTAACGGTCTCTACATGGGGCTGCCCTGAAGGCACCCGGAGGCTTCAACTGGTCCAGAATGCGGCTGCGCGGGTTAATCATGGGGGCACCTAGGTGCTCCCATGTTACACCCCTTTTAGGCGGCCTACACTGGTTGCCGGTTGTCTTCCGGGTGCAATTCAAGGTACTAATTATGACCTTTAAAGTGCTCCATGGCTTAGGCCCAGGATACCTGCGAGACCACCTACTGCCACCGGTAGCCTCCCACCGTCCAGTGCGTCCCACAGGGTTGGCCTCTTCAGGGTGCCCTCGGCCAGACAGTGTCGGCTAGCGACCCCCAGGGGGAGAGCCTTCTCTGTGGGAGCGCCTTCCCTCTGGAATGATCTGCCCCTGGAGCTTCGTATAATCCCCGGTACTCCGGTCCTTCCGACGCGCCCTAAAAAGTTGGCTTTTCCAGCAAGCCGGCCTGGCCTGAACCAAAACAAAATAAATTATTGATCGTTGTTAATTTTAATTCGAATTTTTTTAAAAAAATGTCATTGTCAATTTAATTGGGCTTGTTTGGGATATTCTATTTAATTCTTTTTAACTTTTGTAATATTTTTTTTTTTTTAATGTTGTATGCCGCCCTGAGTCCTTGGAGAAGGGCGGCATATAAATCTAATAACCAAACCATTAGCTTTTTAGTTCCATTTTTTAAAAATTATTTTGAAACATAAAAGACAACTTTAAAAAATTCTCATCCATTACATACCACATGTCGTTTGGTTGCAAGCTTTTGTGCATCCATATTTTCAATTACACATACAATCACAGATTTTTCCGTCTAATATAACTAGATAACTCACTTTCATTGTACAACATAGATTCAATTACGATTAATATTTCTTTCTTTTCAATGAACCTAATTCCCTTGCATTCTTGATTGTCTATTTAATAACAATAAACCTTTATGTAATCACTTATCTCATTCTGAATATTTTTACAATGTAAAAGAATTACCAACTGTTTATGTTTATAAATCACTACTTTCAATTATGCCTAATCCCACCAATTATCCCTCAAGTATGCTTATGTTGATTGTTGTCCTTGTACATCATACATTCAAAGAAAAATGTTATTCCTTCATTTTAAACAAAGTATTCTAAATACTCACTTCATTACTTCCTTATTAAATTATTTATCAACAACAAAATATCTTATAATATACATCGCTACTCTAACTCTATGCATAATATCGCCGATCCTCTATCAAATGTACATAGATTCATTATTATCCTTATCCTTTATTTTAAAACAAAATATTCTAAATTATTCAATTCATATATATGTCAGTCTTTCATTGTATCAACATAATTGTATTATCTCCTTCAATTAAAACATAAGTAAAACATTTTTCATTTCCAGGTTGTTGTTTTTCCAGCCACTAATAAAACAAATCCTATATCTTATAAAATTGCTCGCCTTCTTGTTCTCTAATTGTCAATTTACTCATTTCAGCACACTCCATTATCTTTTGGATAACATCCTCCTGTTTTGGTATTGTTTCATTTTTCCAATTTTTTGCAATACGATTCTAGCTGCTGTTAAAACGTTTACAATCAAATATTTCAAGTCTTTATTGTAATTTCTGGTATGATCCCCAATAAAAAGAACCTCTGGTTTAAAGTCTATGTGTTTGTGTGTCATTTTCTCCAACCACATATGGATTTTAGTCCAGTATCTTTTAGCTTCAGTGCAAGTCTACCACATGTGGTAGTATGAGCCCGGTGTCTGTTGACATTTCCAACACTTTTCTGATTTATTCTTGGACATTCTTGCGATTCTCGTTGGGGGGTAGATGCCACCTGTAAACATCTTATACAAATTTTCTCTATATGCAGTAGACATTGTCATTTATAATGTTGAGACCACACTTTCTGCCCTTTCTCTAAATCAATCCCATGCCCAAAAGTTTTTCCCCAAGCTATCATAGTTTCTTTAACTTGTTCTTCCTTCAACTTAACCTCTAGTAAGTGTCCATGTAATTTTTTAATTACTTTATCATCAGTACCTGTCAAAATTTTGTCTAATTCAGTAATTTTGTCATAACTTTTTGATTCCACAGAAACTGCTTTCAGAGGTGGGACTCACAGTCTTTGAGCTGTGACCAGGGACAACAGCTGGGGCGCCTCGCAGGGCGTGGAGAGATTGATCCCATGTCCCTGCCCACTGCCACAGAAGGGCACCGCTTAGGAGTGTGTGGAAGGCCACAGCCTGTTTTGGATGGAGGGGGGGGGGGGGCTCGCTGAATGCAAGGGGTCCCTTTCCAGGCTGATTCTCAGCTTCCCTGCTGCACGCTCAACTGAGCAATGAGGGGTCCAGAAAGCAAGGGACAACTTGGCTCGGTGGGGTGGGCAGTTGGAGCTTTCTGTGCTGAAGAACGGAGGCCCTGTTGACACTTCCTTTTTCCTTTTGTCT
Source organism: Thamnophis elegans (assembly GCF_009769535.1). Lineage (NCBI taxonomy): Eukaryota > Metazoa > Chordata > Lepidosauria > Squamata > Natricidae > Thamnophis > Thamnophis elegans. Next base: position 80,612,184 of record NC_045548.1, on the reverse strand, counting down.
CCATGAAGTTGCCTAAACTGACCCTGGGCAGGAAGGGAAGAGGGTAACGATGCTCAGGCAGACTCTGATTGGTGGACGTGCGCCCTCACAACCAGCAAACCGGTTGTACAGCCCACCTCTGCTTAATTGTTATTCCACCTGGTGCAGCGAAATTAAATGCCATTTCAGTGTACATCATACCTAAGGAAACTATAAAAATAAAACACAAACACATATCCTTCACATTCTACACAATTGAATTGAAAACCCCTGATACTATATTACCACATGTGGTGGACTTGCATTGAAGCTAAAAGATACTGGACTAAAATCCACATGTGGTTGGAGAAAATGATACACAAACACATAGACTTTAAACCAGAGGTCTTTTTGTGCTGAAATGAGTAAATTGACATTTGAAATTAGGGAACAAGAAGACAAGCAATTTTATAAGATATGGGACTTGTTTTATCAGTGGCTGGGGGAAAAAAACTTGGAAATGAAAAATGTTTTACTCATGTTTTAAACTGAAGGAGTTAAATGATAACACAATTATGCTGTGAAATAGACTAACAACGATATAATGAAAACTGATACATCTATGAATTGAATACTTTAGATCTTTTTTTTAAAGGATAAGGATAACAATGATTTTATGTATACTTGATAGAGGATTGGTGATATAATGTATAACCCTAAGAATATATTACAACGATATCCTGTTGTTGATAAATAATTTTAATAAGGGAATAATTAAAAATTGGTATATATGTGTAGTGACTATTTAGAATATTTTGTTGAAAAATGAAGGAATAAGATTTCTAATTGAATGTATGATGTGACTATATGTGACTATATGTAGGACTATATGTAGTGACAATCAAGAATGTAAGGGAATTAGATTTATTGGGGGGAAAACAATAATACTAATTGTAATTGAACATATACTGTACAATGAAAGTGAGGTATTTAGTTATACTAGATGAAAAATCTGTGATGGTAAATGTTATTCGAGAATAGGGATTGTAAAAATACTTGTAACCAAACGACATGCTGTATGTGATGATGCTTTTTTATGTTTTTTTGTTTTTCTTTTGTTGTGTGTGTGTATGTTGTTTGTTTAATAAAAATACAAATTTATATTAAAAAAAGAAAAGAAAACCCCTGATACTGCATCAATATTACACCAGAGGTGGGATTCAGCGGGTTCTGATCAATTCTGGAGAGCCGGTAGCAGAAATTTTAAGTAGTTCGGAGAACCGGCAAATACCACCTCTGGCTGGCCCCGCCCCCATCTATTCTCTGCCTCCGGAGTCCCAGGTGATCAGGAGGGAATGGGGATTTTTCAGTATCCTTCTCCCGCCACACCCACCAAGCTATGCCCACCAAGTCATGTCATGACCACCAAGCCACGCCCACAGAACCAGTACTAAAAAAAGTTGAATCCCACCACTGTATTACACTATACCGTAGAATTCAGTATAGTTACTGCTCTGGGATAGAAGCTGTTTTCCAGCCTATTTGTCTTTGTTTTTATTGTCCTGTACCGTCTGCCAGATGGCAATAGTTCAAAAAAAGAAGGCCAGGATGAGATGGATCTTTAAGGATGTTTTGAACTTTCTTAAGGCAACAGAAGCTACAAGGGGGAAGGGGTTAGGGTTAGGGTTGGTATATATATGTAGTGACTATTTAGAATATTTTGTTGAAAGATGAAGGAATAATATTTCTAATTGAATGTGTGATGTACAAGGACAATAATGAACATAAGCATACCCAATAGTTGATTGGTGGAATTATGCATGATTGAAATAGTGACATACAAATATAAATGGTTGGTAAAAAAAAAAAATTCATATTGGGATTTGTGATTATATAAAGGTATACTGTTATCAAATAGACAATGAAGAATGTAAGGGAATATGATTTATGGGAAAATAATAATACTAATTGTATTGAACATATACTGTAAAATGAAAGTGAGGTATTTAGTTATACTAGATGAAAAATCTGAGATGGTAAATGTTATTCGAGAGTATGGACTTCCTGGCAGGAGCCTGCTGATGGTGGCAGCTTAAAATTAGCTGTCCCCGAATTCCTGGTTATGTACCTGTTTAGATGATCATCCATCTGACGTCCTTAACAGGTTTTCTATCCTTCAGGCAAGAAGGGAAGAAGAATTGTTTTGCTGGCAAATGCCCTTCGATTTTTGCAGCTTTTGTGACTGTAGAGAGAGGGGGGCCAGCCCAAAGCAGAACAGTGTCCGTGCTGGGAACTTCAAGTAGGTCTCCCCCACTCAGTTCAAAGTTTGATTTATTTGATTTTATCACGAGCTGAATCCGTCCACGTGGAAATTAAATGTTTACCAAGATTTTAGCTTCTTATTTTACAAGAGCTTTCTCTGAAAACTACTTACTTAGAGGCTTTTAAAATGGCGCCGAGCAGGCTGGACTCTCCGGTAATCTAAAATTTCAAAGGAGTATCCTTATCACTTGTTTTACAATCGGCCAGCAGAGGCTTTTTAATTAGTTTCACTTTTACAAGACTTTCATTCTCTCATTAATCTTGCTTATCTGGAATTTAAATGGTGATGAATTTGCTGAACTGTCTTGTTACAATGCTTATTTTCTGAAAGTTTTGCCAAGCCTCAAATTTCAAAGTAAAGGGAGAAATTCAGCGTCTTTACTTATAGCTGCATAGTCAGACAGCAGAGTTTTATTAATTGCTGGAACATAAATTTAATGTTAAGATCAGAAATGATTTAAATTGCTTAAAGTTAGTTCAGCAAGAAGAAACTAAGGTCAATGTAGAATGTTATTAATTTCTTTGTTTCCTTTTTTTTCTCAATAGATTTTAGACTGTGTTTGTTAAAAATCCATACCGTGTACGGGTTCTGGGAAGTCGGGGGGGGGAGGAGGGGGGTTGGGGGGCAGGGAGGGGCATACAAAAAAATTGTACTTCGATGTTTTATTGATTGAGGAATGTTGAATATTGACCACCGTCCAGACCTTCCGCACAGCCCTTAAGATCTGGCTATCCCGTCAGGCCTGGGGATAAGGTCCCAATCCGCCCCGCCCGAATGCTGAATGAATGTTGTGTTTCACTGTTTTATTTTATTTTATTCACAAATTTTATGTTTTGTCTTGCACTCCCTCCCACGAGTTGTAAGCCGCCCTGAGTCCCCTCAGGGAAAAGGGCGGCCTATAAATGCCAAATAAAACTCTAAAAACTCTAAAAAATATTTGTGTTTTAAAAGAAATAAAACTTTTGAAGGCAAGAATGAAAAAAAGAGAGAATATGGATGTAAAAACACTTGTAACCAAACGACATGCTGTATGGGATGATGCTTTTCCCCCGTTTTTCTTTTGGGGTGTGTGTGTGTGTGTGGTGTTTGTTTAATAAAAATAAAAATTTGTATTTAAAGAAAAGGGGGGAAGACGGTGGTGGCTGCATCCAGAGTTTCCCAGCCAGGTTGGGGCTGAAGGCCAGTTGCCCCCACCCTCTTCCTGTCTCTCCCCAAATGCCCCCCCCGGGGGGGGGGTCTGGTCCTTCTGGAAAGAAAGGCGGGCAGACAACTTTTGCGGCCTCCCCAAGCAAACCGGCAGAGCTCTCTGGCAACCCCAGGAAACTCAGCCAGGTTGAATGTCAGCTGAGTGTCCCAAGGGAGTCCAAAGGCCTGAGCTGGCCAGCCTGGTTAAGTATGTGGTGGTGCCGTAGCAGCCCGTCTGAACTGCAATCTCAGCCAGCCCACTGAGGTCTAAGCCTGGACGTGCCATGCCCCCCCCCCCCAGCAAGGCAGCCTGGGCCGCTCCTCCCACCACCCAAAGTGGCATGACCTGTTGGGAGAAGCACCAGCTCTGGGAAGCGTGAGGGCGGGTCTGCTTGGTTGCCCCTCCCCGCCACGAAGGTGGCAGATGCACTGGCTCCCCTCCCGCCCTTGCTCGGCGCATCCGAGGGAGAGCCGCAAAGGGCTCTTGAGGACCAGGCTGGGTTCCCAGGCTCCTCATGCGAGGAGTTGCGCCCCACCATCGCGAGCACACAAGGTGGAGGCTCTCTGAACAAGATGTGTGAATCCACCAGGCCTCTTGTGGCTCTGTCCAACAAGACAGATCAAGGTGTGGCCGCTGCCGGGGGGGGGGGGGGGAAGAAGGGGGGGCAGATGTCCAGAGGAAAGGAAAGCCCACCCCCCAGGGGGCCTGGAAGATTCTGGCAGGGGTCATAAAGAGGTGGATCCAGCAGCATCTCGAAAGCAAGGCAGGACATACAGGTAAGTTCTCAACCTTCCACCACAATTGAGCCCAAAATTTCTGTTGCTCAGCGAGACGGTGGTTGGGTGAATTTTGGCCCTTTCTGCAACCTTTCTTGCCACAGTTAAGCGAATCTTAACTGTGTTAATGATAGTCATTAAGTGAACCCGTCTTTCTCATTGACTTTGCTCCAAAGGAAATTGCCAAATGTGATCGCATGACCCCGGGACATGGCAACCATCATAAATATGAATCTGTTGCCAAGTGTCTAAATGTTGATCAGCTGACCACGGGGATGCTGCACTGGACGTTAAGTGCATTTTCCACTCTAGGGGACAAAACTCAGAGGAACACCCACACGTGTGTGTGTGTGTGTGTGTGTGTGTGTGTGTGTGTAATATACCTGTTTTGATGAAGAAGAAAACAACCCCCGGAGGGGAAGTTAAAAGCAAATGGAAGGCAAGGCAGGAGCCTCCTGTGGCTGCAAACAATTTTAGACTCCAGAAGGAGCATTGACAAGAAGTCCCGGTCCCACCGATGTGCTTTGTTAGACCGAATCCACAGCTCGGGGTGCTGTGTCCAATCCCAGGCACCGTCCTTAAGAAAGGGAAACTGGGAAAAGTCCCAGGAAGGCAACACTGGTGGTCCTGAAGAAGATGCTGGGCCCCAGGAGGAAGAAGGGAGGAGGAGGAGGAGGAAAGGAACTGAGCTGGTCTGACTTTGAATAGAGACATCAACTACCTGAAAGTGTGTCACATGGAAAGGCCACAGGATCCGCCCTGTTGCTCCAAAGGGGTGCCTGGAATAATGAGATGCAGGCCTTGGAGCTTTGGCTGGAGGCCCAATCCACCAACGCTCCCTAGAGCCTCCCCACCCCACCCCCACCGTGTTTCTGTGGACTCCTGCCCTGGGCTGCTGGCTTCAATGCCCTTCCAACGGCATCCTCTCTTATCAGCTGGCACCAGCTCCAGGGCTTGGGTTCCCTCTGCCGCTGGGGGGTGCCGCTCGCCAAGCGCCTTTTTGCCCGCTGCATGGCCAACTGCACCAAATCAGCCGCCCTTTCCGCCAGGGGTCCCATCCCGCCTGCCAAGAAAGCGATCCCTTCCGAATCCTTCCCAAAGAGGCGAGGCTCCGGGGGAGCGGTGCACCCGGGAAGCTTTCCCGGCGACGGGGGTGGATGGTGGCGGGGTCCGGGCGCAGAGTTGGAAGCGGGTAGACCGAAAGCCTGGATTCAGCGTGCACCGGGTGGGAAGAAAGCATGTCAGATGGGAGGGAAGGGACCGGCGCAGCGGACCGGCTTTTGGGGCTGCTTGGATCCCGGGCACCGCACTGCCAGCGCTCCGAGCGGCTGCTCCGAAGGCCCCCCCGGAGAAGCTCCTAGCCAGGTGGGTTTGCCTGCCCCCGGCACGAGCCAAAGCCCACCACTCCCCTCTCCCTCCCCTCTGCGCCCGGCTTACCTGAAGACCTTCGCCGCGCCGCCGGTCCAGTAAAGTGTCCCGAGAGAAGCTGAGCCTCTCCCTCTCCTGTCCCCGCCCCCTCACTTCTTCCCCCCACCTCCGCCTGGATGACACACCGGCCCATCCCAGGCTGCGCGGGGCCAACAGGCCTCCGCGGCTCTGGCAGGTACCTGCCCAGGGTGTGCAAACCCTCCTACGCAGGACTTTGGTATCTTCCTCTGCCTGGCAGCAGCGTGAGCTGCGGGGGGGGGGGGTGTGGGGAGGGGGGGGGGAGGAAAGTCCACCGACTTCCAGGAGACTGTTCTGCAGTCCCAGAGGCCCATCGATGCCTTCCTCTGGAGCAGAGGCCAGAGAACTCCCCGCCTGGCGCCCAGCAGCAGGCTGATCTCCCCCCCTTGCCTCTGGAGGGGTCCTGCCTCCCACCTGCCCGTCCTTGGCCCACAGGGGTTGTGGCAACTGCTGGTGGGCAAAGCGGGTTGGAGTGCGGCTTGGAGGAACCTGTGGGCCTTCCCTCCCTATGGAAACCAAATCTTCCTCTTTGCCAGCTGCTCTGTTGCCCCTACTTTGGGGGCTTCAGCGCCTTTCTGGTTGCCCACCCCACCCCGTTCCACCTGCACTAGCTGGCCAACTCCCCAGGGAGCCCTACAGAGGTATCCACCGGCACCCTCTTGCCAGCATGCCCACTTTCTGCCACTGGGAGGGAGGTTCATAGGGATTGCGGCCACTGAAGGCAAGGTGGGATGCCTGCCCACCCACCCACCCAAGAAAGCAGCAGGAACCTGGTTTGGAGAACCAACCCCTCCTTCCCACCCATAGGAGACCCAGAGCCACGGAGGGTCCTAGCGGAGACGTTTGCATTGCCTGGTCGGGGAGCGCTTTGGTGTTCCCAGAACTGCTGGCTCAGCTCACCTTGCAGATGGATGGGTGTAGGAGGGAGACCTGGAGGAGGGAGGGGACTCTGGCTGGAGCAGTGGACCAGCTGTTGCTCACAGTTTCACCTGCAACTAGAAATTGCAGGTTTATTCTTCTGACTCCGAACTTCAAAGCCGCTTCAGTGCATCTGTGAATGGTTGGGCCAGAAATCCTCCTCAGGGGGCTTAGCTGTTGGGGGTGACTCGGGAGGGGTTGCTGGGTGGGAGCCCCAGCTGACTAAGCCTCTATAAAAATGGCAAGAAGCTGCTAATGGAAAGGCCAGGCCAGCTGGTGTAATTCTTGGGGCATTTATCAGGCGGAGTTATTACATTCAGAAAAGCATTCGGGCAAGGGGGAAGCTACAGGTATCTCGAACTATGAAAGGTGCGAAGAACGTGGGGCCGCAGGGCATTCAGAGGGCCACAAGGAAGCTTTAAGTCAGGACAGTAAAATGGCAGAGGTGACCTCAACTGGGCCTCTGGCCAGGTGGGGGAGGCTGCGCTGGAGCAAATGGTCCAAAGGGGAAGAGGCAGCCCAGGACCCAAGCGGGCCAAGGACTCCCTTTCTGTCCTGGGAGGGCACACAGGGCGGGGGGGGGGGTCCCGCAGCAGAGAGCCTTTGGGAAAGGCTGAGGCCATCACTAGGAGCCAATGTGGGTCTGTCAAGGGCCAGGGCACTTAACCAGGTTATCCTTCTTGCCTCTGGGGGTGAACAGGCCTAGGATGCTGGGAGTGGATGGACCTTGAGCTGAGTTGGCCAGTTTTTGCACTGCCCTGCTGGATGAGACGGACACATTGGTGGTACCCTGGTCTGCAGCATCTGGAAGTGGTTAAACGTTTGCACGAAAAGCTTATTCATCATTTGCAGTGCATTTGGAGGAAAATATTGAGAATGGGGTCCCAGGAACCGACATGTTACACATCTTTATAAACAGCCCAGTCAGCGGGAGAAAAGGGACGCTCTTCAAATTGGCCAAGTGGCCAAGACAGAAGGTTGGCTGAGTCCTTAATGGACCAAAATCTCGTGTCAAAACGATTTTTTCTGAGTTAAATGTTGGAACAAATCCAGCGGATGCCTAAGATCCTGCATCCAGGGAGGAAGAACCAAGCACAAAGGATTGTCCAGGGAGCCCTGGGGTGCAGAAGGGTCTGCTTCAGGAAAATGCAGCTCTCGAGAGGAGGCCAGTTCCTTCTGCTCGGCTTTGGCTGGACCCACCTCCGGCACGAAGGCCCACACGTTCAAGGGAACACGGAGCAGTTTGGGGAAGAGCCCCCTGAATAAGGAGAGGGTGGAAAAGAAGGAATGCTGAAAAGGGTGGCTGGGCGGGGGAGGGCAGGGGGGAAGAGCCGTGATCCAGGCGGCCCAGGAGATCTTGGTGGTTGTGCCTGGATGGTCTCAGGGCCACGCAGGGGCCCCAGCGGGAAGCCCAGGAGCCCTCTCTGCAATCAACAAGAGAGGGGTGCCCCATCGCCCCATGGCCTGGCGTGGCAGAGCTAGTGGACGTCTCAGCCACGTCCTCCTTCCCTGGCGCTTTGCCCTTCCGGACAGGAGACTTGCAGCAGGTCTGCACCCTTGAGAAGGAGAGTCCGACCTCACTAGAGGGTCGCCTCTGTTTGAGTGACCATGTGAAGGGTCAGTCCATGTGTGCAACTGCAGCTGTTCCGTCCTTAAATGCATATATTGCCACCCATCTTAGTCTGCAATGCAATTCTGGGTGGCCTGCAATTAAAAACATGAATATTGAAACATTGGGTACAAAGATAAGGAATGAAAGACAAGATTGGCATGGGGTGGCATCTTCCCTCAAAGTCCACCAGCCCCCTCCACCATAGAGCCCCCTCCCCCTCCCTGGACCCAAGCCAACCAGCCCTTCCGCAAAGGTATTTGGGCAGGGCAGAAAGGATCCTCCTGGCCCGCTGCTGCCCGGCTCCCATCCCAGACAGGACTTGGCTGCCGGGACAGCGGGGGTGGGGGTGGGGGTGGCTTTCCCTCCCCCCAGTCCTTGCGTGCCAGCCAAACCGGCTGTGCTCCTGACTCCGAGCAGCCTCTCCAGAGCCGCCACCCGCCGACGAAGGAATGAGGAGTGGTTGCGGGAAGGAATGTGGCAGCAGGCATGTCTGAGCTGCGGTGGGCGAGCGACTTGCGTGCGTCTCCCCGCCGCCCGCCCGACTTCCTCGGAAATCTCTGGGCCAGCCTAGCCCTGTTGCTCCCCCCCCCACCCCCAGCGCCGCATCCGGCTTTGGCAGCCAAGTGCCGCTTCCCTCCAGGCCCCCGGAAGCCTGCAGGGAGCCGGCTCAGCACCGCAGACTCACACTTGGTCGTGAGAACAGGGGAAGCGCAGCCGGTGCTCCAGGCGAGGGCGCGCCCCGGGCGCAGAGGCCTGGCTGGTTCGACAGGCTCCCTCGCTTCATCGGCTCCCTGGGAATCGCTCCGAAGGCGGCGGCGGCGGCGGCGGCGGCGGCTCCCCCTACAGCGTTCTCTCCTCTGCCCCAGAGCGCCCTCCCAGGGAGCAGAGGGGGAAGCCGGCAGCCGCCGCCCAGCAACCCGACGCGTGGCATGGGGCGTCTCTGCACGGTCGGGATCCAGCTGGGGGAAGAAGCGGGGTATTTCCCTGGGCTGCCTCCAGGCTCGGTGCTGTTCAGCCACGAGGAACCGCTCAGAGGAGGCCGAGAGAGAAGGCGCAGGCGGGCGGCACGAAGCAGGGCAGCGCAGACCCTGGGACCGTTTGAGCTGGGAGAAGGGCCACGCGGCCCCCCTTGGCTTACTTGTACTGGTGGCGATCCGCTGGAGTTTGGGGAGGGGCCCCTTTTTCCTAAGGTCTCCAGCCAGTCAGAAATGATGCCCTATGGATCCTCTAAAGAAACGCAAGTTCTCTTTTGGGCAGGAAACTCAGAGGCCCCGTTACAAAGTGGAAACATTTCCAGGTAACTTGCTCGGCAACCAAAACCTGGACCACCAACTGCCTGGGCAACTGCTGTGGTCCCTGGGCAGAAAATCACCTGACAGGCTTACAAGGTCTCTTCCCATTTGACCCCCAAGAGAGTCACTGTTGTCCTTCCTTCCAACTCCTCCGTAACGGGTTGGCAAGCAAGGCTCCAAAGTATCCCTAAATGAGGCAGTCAGGAAATGAGGACTTCTACACCGAAGGGCAGAACTTGTAAAGCAAAGCAAAGGACAGAAATAACGATAAAAACGGGCTACCTTGGTCTCCAGCCGGCTGCCCAAGGGGCATCCCGGGCGGCATCATAGCTCTCCATCGTCCTGAGTCTGAACCTATCTCTGGGCAGCACAACTGAAGAGCTTACAACCCCCCCCCCCATAAAGACTGAGAGGAATAACAATAGCAGTTAGACTTATATACCGCTTCATAGGGCTTTCAGCCGCTCTCTAAGCGGTTTACAGAGTCAGCATATCGCCCCCACAGTCTGGGTCCTCATTTCACCCACCTCGGAAGGATGGAAGGCTGAGTCAACCCTGAGCCTAGTGGGATTTGAACAGCTGAACTGCAGATAACAGTCAGCTGAAGTGGCCTGCAGTACTAACCACTGCGCCACCTTGGCTCTTTAAGGAACGGCTGGGGATGATGGGTTGAAGAAGAGGAGACCGCAGGCAGGCAGGGGGACCTGAGGGTTAGGGTCTCTTGGGCCCTCCAGAGCTGCAGGGAGGATGGGGGGGGGGTTGTCCCAGGAGACAAGAAGCCTAAAGAGAGAGCAAGGAGATTCCAATTGTCCGTCCCAAGAATGCTTCCATCCGAAGGAGTTTGCTTCAAGAGAGGAGGGTCTTCTGCTGGAGAGGCAGTAGCAGTGGACTCCTAAACTGGGCATGGGTTGGGCTAGATGACCTCCGAAGTCTTTTGAAACTCTCCCCTTTTCTAATTCCCGGGCTGTCCAGGCAGGACAAGGGCCAAGGGCTCTGCTGGAGTGCCGAGATCTTCTGCACTCCAACTTTGGGCCATAGGCTGCAGGTCAAGATTTTACCCAAGACGTACTCCCCCCCTCCTTGCCCACTTCTGCTGCAATGGCAGAATCAGGGGCAGAACTGGCTGAAGAGGGGAGCAGGGGGAGGGTGCCGAAAGGGGCCAGGGAGGCTGTGGAGGAAGGCTCCCGGCTAACTGCCCTGGCCAAAGGCTGCTCCCATTCCTGGCACAGGAGACCGTGCACGAGTGTGTGCGTGTGCGCACTTCCGGCCAGGTCTCCAGGCTGAGGAGTGAGGCTTTCGGGGGGGGGGGGGGGCTCTGTGGAGCACATGAGGCCATGCAGGGACCGCTTGGGAATCAGGGCCACTCTCTCCGCAGGCCCCAAAGCCCATTTCTCCTTTCCTCCTTCAGAACTCAGCTTGCAGCAGCGGGCAGAGGCCCCACCTGCCCTCGCACTGCCCTCCACCTGCTGCAGGCACCCCCCTCCTTCCAGACAACCCCACTGCAGCCTTTGGCCCCGGGGGAGGCTTTGATCTCAGGGCCCCTCCTTGGCTCCAAGGTCAGGCTGAGACCGTGAGATCCTGTATTTGAGCGTCTTCACAGTTGTCGCAGGGAGGCTGGATGGAGCTGTGGGGAGGGAGGGAGGGGGAGGAGAGATAGCTGGGGGAACATGTAGCCAGAATAACATCCTTTCTTCTGGGAACCTGAGGCGCTCTCGCCAGCACCTGCAGGGGCGTGGACGGGAGGCATCCGGGATGGGAAGAGACTTGATTGGGGCATGGAATGGGTGGGGGGGGGGGAGAGAACTTTGGATTTTGAACTGGGTGGGGAAAACCCGGGGAACTTCAGAGTTGGGTTTTCACCAGCTGTGCCAATATGACATGCCTAATAAATCTATACTTTGAGGAAGCCTCTGGACTTGGGAGTTTTGATCCCACACCGGCTGTTGCTTGCAACCTTGGCAGACCCGGCTGAAGGTGGCCCTTGCGGTTCAGCCCCATCACCCCCTCGGGTCTGGCAAGGAAAGCTCTGGGCCACCACCGGACAGCTGGCAACCAGCCAGCCCAGAGACAGCTCTCCCGAGACCCGCCAGCCCGAGGGAATGAGGCCCGGACCACAGACCTGCTGCCTGCAAGCGGGGAAGTCAGCAAATGCCTTGGCTGCCTGCTGCTCCTGTGGGCTCCATCCTTTGGTGGGCCTTTCCAGCAGCCATGGAGAGGTGGGCTCGGTTGGCCCTTGTGGGAAGCCCAGGAGGGCGGCCTGGAAGGGGGCTGGGGGTGCAGAGGAGCTGAGGAATAGGAATAGGGCCAGAGGAGACCCCTGCAGGCTGGGCTTCCCAAGTCGCTGTTCCCTCTAGGGTGCCAGCCGTCCCCCTCAATCCTGCAGCTGGCGCCCCTTGGACAGCGTAGTCCACCTCTGGTGAGGCTGCGCTGGGCCAGGGGCAGCAACCGGCCCCCCTGTTGAATTTGTGGGGGAAACCTTGCCAAAGCGCAGAGGAGCATCGTGACGGAAGGGCCAGCACAGAGGGGGAGAAGGGGCCAGCTGAGCCTCCAAGAGCCCGGAGGCAGAAGCTCTGTGGCGGCGGCAGCAGCTAAGTGCTCAGGCCCAGCCCACCCAGCCACAGGAACCGGATCAGGTCTTGGGGGCACGGAATGAATGGCTTTGTGTGGACGAGGGGAACCCAAATGTCTGTGACTGAAAATAACAAAATCCCCCCGCAAGGAGATGTCCCGACGATGTTCTTGGCCAATAAAATGGGCCCCTCAAATCAGTGGATGTTGTCAGGCATCAACAGAGCCCAGTTTAGGGTGCCCAGGGGAACAAGCTGGAGGCTACGATGACGGCAGATGAATGGCAGACGACAAAGTGTCGGCAGAAGTGCCATGCCGTGCCAGAGTTGGGAACGGGCTCCCTGGCCTCCCACTGCTGACCTCTGCAAGTCCCAGGGAAAGAAGCAAGTTGCAGCACATATTGCCAAGCCTGGGCCGTGGTGAGCCGGCCCCTCCCTGAACCGGCCCCTCTTTGTTCCCAACAAGGTAAACAGAAAAGGTGACACAACACGTATGTAAACTGATCCGAGAAGCTGAGGTTGAACCGCCAACATTTGTTGTCTCCGCCCAAGGACGCAATGGGGAGGGGGGGAGTTTTTCCAGTGAAGTGGCCCTCCGCTGCCCTGGCCGGGAGTCTGGCCAAGTCTAGCCTGGTGGTGTCCCGTCCAAGTGCTGATTGAGCTTTTGTGCGTAGTTGCAGCCGTCTCCTCCCAGGCAACGCAGACTGACAAACTCACAGACAAAACGCGGCTGAGGTTCTGCCCTCAAAGGCTTCCAACACATTGGACGTAGCTCCTCCAGGCCCCTGCCGGCCTTTAGCAAGCAAAGGAGGGCGGGGAGCCTGCAATCCCTTGGACCCCTTTCAAGCAAGACCCCTTTCTGCCGCCCCAGAGCAACCCCCCCCCCAAGGTCTGCAGACCGAAATCCACTCCAATTTCTGCTTTGAGCTGTGCAGCTTCTGTTCCTACAGTGGAAGAGCTTTCAACCTTCCATGAAGGCCGATATGCCCATTGGCCAAGAGGCCCGAAAGCTGCGCTGGCAAATGCCTCCCTTTCAAACGCCTTGCCTGGAATCCGCCTTCCAGCCGTTCCGACCTGCTTGAGGTGGAGCTGCCGGCAGGCGGGGTGGAGGGATGGGGGCGCTCTTGTCAGCCGTCCGTCCGTGTGTGTTGTGTGGCTGTGTGATGCAGCTGCCAAAGAGGCCAATGTCATTCCTGGATTCTGTTCCCTGCAGCATAAACTGCCAATCACAGGTAGTAACTGGTCCCCTCACCCCACCCCACCCCTTTGTCAAGTCTTTGCACCACACTCAAAAAGGGCAGCGACAAATGGATGCGGGCTCGGAGGAGCGTCCTCAGGAGAGCCATCGGGGATCTGGCCCCCTGGATTTCCCTGCTGGGACCTCAGGGCTTCCCCATCCGCCAAGGCAGTGCCCACCTCAAAGGACCCCCGGGGTTAATGAGGCGCTTTTGTCTGCCCTCCCCATTGCCCTGGGGCAGCTGCTGTCCACTCTCTCCAGGACAGCTTCACTGGTTTGACAACCAGCCTCCTGGCCCTCCTCCCCAGCATTCTGGGTTACACCCTACAGGCCAGACCTCCTCTTGGCTCACCCGTTTCCAGGGCCCTCAATGGCCAAGGGGGCCTGCGGGTTTAGCCAGCTCTCTGCCCTCCCCCCAGACCATTTATGAAGGGGCTGAAAGGGTCTCTCCCTCCAGGGCCCAGCAATGCTCTCCTGGATCCCCTCCCACTCCTCTGCCTGCACTCGGCCGGCTTTGAGGCCTCCTCCTTTGCCAGGAGCTCAAACCTTCTCCCTTGGGATGGGTGAGGTCGCCATTGGGTAGTTAAGGGAGGGCGTCCCATGCGGTCCTCACCGAGGCCAGCCCTCCCCCAAGGGCAGAAGCCAAGTGTCCGCACTGAAGCCCTTTTGGGAGGGGCTGCCACAACAGGGCCTGTTGGGAGCTGTGGGGACGTGAGGGGGGAGACAGAGATAGCTGGGGGGGGGGATGGATGTGTATGGATGGATGGATCCGGCATACTGGTGATGCTTTTTGAAGATGTCTCCCACATGACACCTGTGGGGTGTACGGATTGGACTATGGGATGGGGTTACCATGGGGAGGGGGTTGGGTCACATATTGATACCTATGATTACGCGCGCTTTTGCCTCCGATCTTGCTTTGCTTAGCTGCTACCTACTCATGACCAGTAAAAGTGCTTCTGCAAAATGGAGTTGAGTGGTTTTTCTTTCTTGGTTACTGAGGGAGGCCGCCGTGAAAACAGCCTTTCCCGTGGGAGCCAAGGACGCTCTACCAGGGGTTGGAGGGGCGGGGGCCAAAGGCAGCTGGGACTGGGACCTGGGCTGTGGGATGGACTTGTGCCCTGGGGGAAAGAACTTTTGATTTGGGTGGGGAAAACTTCAGAGTCGGATTTTCACCAGCTGTGCCAAGATGACATTCCCAGTGAATTCGTGCTTTGGGGAAACTCCGGGACTGAGAGCTTTGGTGGCTTTGGGTCTGTGACTTGGGACCCCGATGCAAAGCGGCTTCCCTACCAGGATCCCCTTCGCTTCCCTCCACTCTCCCCCACCCTCCCATTTCCCTGCCCGAGTTTCACTTCTGGCTGCTGCAGGCCCCATCCCCTCACCCCATCGCCTGGAGGAGTTCATTTGGGGCAGGGGGCTGTGCTTAGAAACCCTGGACACCCGGCCACGGAGGTTACCTGCCAGCCCAGGCCGTGGCGGCCCCTGCGTTGCAACCTCAGCACCTTCCCTGGTGGCTGCGTGAGGCCGCAGAGCAGGCAGCCATCCTGGCCCCAGGAAGCCCAACCTCAGCAGCCTCTCGGTGGGCAGCCGGGAATGAAGCCCGCTGGCTGCTTCTGCACCCCTGGGTTCCCCGCATGCACACACGCACTATCACACACCGCGCACACAGAGGCAGTGGGGACTGCAGGAAGCCTTGTCTTTATTGCCCCTGGTGCTCTCTCTGGCCCCAGGATTCCACCTGCCTGCAGAGGGACAGTGCTCGGCCAGGGCAAGGCGCCACTCCTTCCAAAATCTGCCCCAGGAACACCGGAGCTTCACCCGAGGGAGGCCTCGGCTAGCTGGGCAACTGGCTTGTGGGAGCACCAAACCGTGCCTCTCCGACGGGTGGTCTTGCTCCAAGAGAGCCTCAGCTGCATTGCCAGGGACGGCTGCGGAGAGCAGGGAAACGGATGCTTGTGGGGAAAGGATGGGGCAGCCTGCTTAGCCTCCCAAGGCCTGGGTGCCAGTGGGGGCTGCTCAGATCCCTCCGCTGCTGCTCCCTGGGCCCGGAGAGGAAGGAGATGCTCCAGCGGTCAGGGTGCAGGGACATCACCTGGGGCAGCTTCTCTTCTGGGGTGACCTACACAGAAGCAGAGAGAGCGTCCCACAAAATAGGCCCTTCACAGGGGCAATCCTGCTCAAGGAGCCCACCCAAGCAAGGCTGCCAGACCCGGGTGCCCCCTGGACGGTTGCAGCCATGACCCTGGAGGCTTTGGGGCAAGGGCCGGCCTGCCTCTCCGTTGGCAGGCTGAGGTCAGCCCCTCTGGTCAGCCCCTCTGGCCACAGAGTCCAGCACCACTCTCTCACCTGGGGGCTCAGCGCCAGGCCCAGCCACTCCAGCGGCAAAGTCCGGCTCGGCCCTCCCGGTTGCCCCAGCAGGACTGCAGGAGTGGAGGCACCGATCCCCTGAGCGTGTCCGGCGCAGAACAGCCTGGGAGGAGAGGGAGGAGAGGCCGGCTGCAGGATTTGCCAGGGCCGCCTCGGGGAGCCCAGGACTCTGCCCACCCGCTGCCCGCTCCAACCGGCTCACCTTCCTCGGGACAGGGCTGCTGGGCGCAGAGGCGCTGCTGTACAGGCTGAGGCTGGAGGTGGAACCGCTGGGGGAGAGGATCTTGGAGGCAGGGGCAGATTGGCTGCCGGCCCCCTTCCGCCCCAGAAGTCCCGGGGAGAGGTATCGTTCATTGATCTTCAGGTTGGTCCTTCCCTTGACTGCGAGAGAGAAAGCCACCAAGATGGGGAGGCCGTCGGACACCCATCCTGCTTGGGCTGCTCCTGGGGTCCTGGCACCCAACAGCCTCTCACCTCTGCAGGGGTCGTTCTTCACCAGGAACTCGTCCAGAGCCGTCCAGCCTCCCCCGACTCGCACCATCAGGGTACTTCGTAGAATCCGGACCATGCGCAGCTGCTGGCACTCCCCAAACTGGACAAGCAGCAGGAGGGGCCATTTGACAGAGGCCATTCGTGCGGCCTCCCTCTCAGTCCCTGCTTCTCAGGGCGGAGGAAGAGCCCCATGGCTCGGCTGCCCCCTTCGCGGACCCCGAGGGCAGAGCTGGTGTGAGAAATGAGCGCCAGGAGAAGCCCGGGCAGAGACCCAGCTTAGAGCAACCTGACTGGAAGCTGACAGGGTCCCTGGCTTAGAGGGAAGGGCCAAGAGACTCGGGAACCAGAGGGCACAGGGTTAGGAAAGCAGGAGGGGGGGGGCGCACAGGCTTACTCTGTAGCGGCTGCCACTGATTTGCTCCACTTGGAAACGCTTCACACAGTTGCACTCAGCCACTTGTCGGTTCACCTGGGTCACAAAGGAGAAGCAGTTGGGGGGGGAGAAGAGCCTCCAATTTCTCCTAGACACGCCTGCCTTTGCAGGGGCCCAGACTTCACCCCCCCCCCCCCGTTGCCAGCCTCTCTTTTCTCTCGGGGAAATTCCATGCCGGAATCCTGGAGGTCCATGCCTGCTCTCACTCAGCAACCACCGGAACTCAGCCGCTGCCGAGCGGGTGCTGCTTATGACCGGCCTTCAAAACGCCCCCAGCACGGCCTCCTGTGGTCACTTGGTCGCCTTTGCCAACCTGAATTGCTGGCTTCAATGAGAAAATCCAGCTGGGAAGCCGGCAGGGAGTAGCAAAAGCTGCCCGTATGAAGTTGCACTGGAGAACGGCAAGAGAGGCATCCGCTCTGGCTTTACAGCTGCGCCACTTGGGCGATGAGAATCCCAGCTGGGAACCCCCTGCACCCCTCCCGCCATCCATTCACATTCCTGGGCATCACCCCTTCCCTCCCACTCCTATGCCCAGCGCTGCCACCTGGGCTCAGCTGCATCTCCAAGGGGGTCTGCAGCAGCACCCCTTACCTCCTCCTGGATGTGGTCCACGTTGGCCACCCGGTGCAGGATGTCCCGACTGGGGTGCAGAGCGCTGATAAATTCATAATAATCAATGAAACCGTCCCTGTTCACGTCAAAGATTTTGGCCACTGCCTTCATCTCCGGCAGGCTGGTGGGGAACTCTGGAGAGGAAAGGAAGGAGTGGAGGAGGCCAACCTCCCCCCTCCCTCACCCCCGACATCCTGGCCATGTCCACAACAGCCACGAGGGGAAGCAAACGCACCACAGGGGCCGAGGGGGGCGGCCACTGCAAGGAAACCTGGGCCTCTCGGCCTGTCCCCACGGAGGGCCTACATCTCTTGTGCCCTGCAGGAAGGCAGCCCCAGATCGGCACTCACTGGAGGCCAGGACACGCCTGATAAACTCCTGCTGGGTGATGCGCCCATCTTGGCCTTGGTCAATGCTGCGGAAGATGTCTAGGACCCGGGACTTCCTGTGGCCAATCCACTGCAGGAACCGTTTGCGCCAGGCAGCAAAGTTGAAGCCGGCCATTTCTTCTAGCTGTGTGCGAGACAGAGTGTGCACGCACCTAGCCACAGGGGCCAGGCGCAAGGACCCCAACAAGGACGCCCGAGGCAAGGCCACCAGCAGGGCCCGTGCCCTCCCTTGCTCCTCATCCCCATGGCGGACCCAGAGAGGAGGAAGCTGGCCCAGGAGGGGACTGGTGTGCCGTAGCTCCCCATCCAGCTGCCCAGTCCCACTGGAGGTGGCCAAGGACCGCCCAGGCCTCCCACCCAGATACCGGGATGTCTCAGGGCTGCCAGGGGTCCTTGCCACTTGACTCGGGTCCCTCCCTGCATCTGTCCCACCGCTCCGGGGGGGCTCTTCGCCCACTGCAGTTGGCCATCCTCACCTCCTGAAGGCGCCGCTGGGCACTTTGTAGCCGATGCTGCCGTTCCTGAGCTGCCACCCAGAGCCACTGCCAGCGGTGCACTAGTTCGGCCAGGAGTGGGTCCTGGGGCTGCAGGTCTTCCAAGGGCATGGAGGAGGGCCGGGGCAAAGCTCTGCGGGCACCAGGCCAATCTGCAAGGGGAGGGAGGGAGGGAGGATCCCAGCTAAAACATGCTGTTATTAAGCAGCTGGCTGCCTTTGGAGAGAAAGCATGCAGGGGGGCAGGTGGGAACCCCGAGCAGCCCCCCCAAGGGACCGATGAGGGCACCCAGACCGGGGGCAAGTGTAAGGGGAGCTGTGAGCTGGGTCTCAGCACAGGGCTCCGCTCACCTGCCCTCCTGTAAGTTGGCTGTGGGGCAGAGGAGGGAGTGAGCGAGCAGGTGGGACACAGGCTGAAGGAGCTGAAGGAAGGCCAAGAAAGAGGCTCAAGAAGTCAGCGATCTTCTTTGGTTCACGATGGAGAGGAAGCCCCAAGGGGCTTCCAGACTCTGCCCTTCTCCCTTGAGAGCACCCAGGCCTGCTCTTGAAAGCCCCTCCCCACCGCATCTTACGCTAGACAAGCCTGGGGGGGGGGGGAAGGGGAGAGGAAATGTCCTTCTCATGCTCCCTCCTTCCCAGGACTGTCCAAAGTTCCCCAGCCTCTTCCTCAGCCTTTGCCCATGAGGAGAAGCAGAAAGGAGGATGCCCTGAGGCCCCTGGCGAAGGAGAGGGAGGAAGGGAGGAAGGAAGGAAGGAAGGGAGGGAGGGAGGGAGGAAGGAAGGGGCTCTTCTTCCTCCCCCTCCCTTCCCACTGTGGAGGAGGCAGCTGCACCTGAGAAGCCTATTGTGGATGTGTGTGTGTGTGTGTGTGTGCAGCACTTGGAGAAGGGGTGGGAAGGGAAGCATCTGGAGCAGCCTTTAACCATAGTCCAAAGGGACACTTATAAAGCAACACACGTGTTACAAAGGGGAGGGAGGGAGGGAGGATCCCAGCTAAACAAATACCAATAAAACAAATACCAATAAAACTACAAATACCAATAAAACTCTTGGGCTCCAAAGAAAACCACATTTGGGAAAAGAGTCGTGTCTTCAGCCCTTAATTCCCCTTTCCCCTCCCACAATTAATGGTCCATCATCCCCACCCCATGGGCTCCCGACACTCCCTGCTTGAATCTGGACCCCAGAGCTTTGGGTCCGGCTCCACCCACCCTGCAGCTTCTCCAGGGCCCATCCCCCCCCCCCTGGAGGACAGCCAGCAGAACCAGGGGGGGTTCCAGGGAGAGCCCGTCTCTGCCTTCCTGGCAACGGAGCTATTGGCGCAGCACTGTCCTCTTCTCACAATGGCAGGACAGAAAAGCACGCCAGGATAAGCAGGAGGCAAGGGGCCCCTCCTCCCATCCGAGGTAATCTCTGCCCCAGGCCATCTTCCGGCATTGCTGGCACCCAGCCGCTCAGCTTATTCCATCCAGGCTTGTTCTCCTGGGGGACCTCCAGGGAAGAAATGTCAACCAAAGACACCTCTGCAAAAAGCAGAGACAATGAGCACAAAGGAAGGCAGAGCCACCGAGTAAACCTGCTCTGCGAAATTCCTCTCTGTGCAAGGAGGGGACTTGGGATCGCCCACAAGTGCTCCAGAGAGCGGCTGCTTGTCCGTAGACCACAAGACAGCGCCCTCTGGTGGGTGTAGAAGGGAAAGGTCTTTCCACTCAGTTGGTGCCTCTATGGGCACTGGGCTCATACACTCCTTCTGTCATCCTTTTTGGGAATTGCTCGTTAACTGCTCTTCCGGCTCTCAGGAACCTTTGGGGTGACACCACCTCAGGCCACACCGGGTGAGTTTCCTTCAATCCTCAACCAAAGGGGTTTTAAATGTGGGTGACTAGAACATTGATTTTTGGAAAGTTCCAAATGAACTAAGGATCCACCTGGATTTGAAATAAGGTTTTGAAACTAATGATAAGAATCCTTCCGATGGGTAAACACTGCTGTTTTGAAATCTTTAAAAAATCCTACGGTGGAAGAACGGAACTTCAACGATTGGACCGTAGAGGGAACCAGAAGAAACTTAAGATTGCAACGGAAGGAGGAAAACGATTCAAGGTGATTTGATTAGGCAGAACGGAGGGACACTTTTAACATTACATTTATCATCATGATAAATGATAATGAATGAATGACACTTTTAACGTTACATTTATAAAATGACACCTGTGAACAATGGGCCCAGAAATTGATTTTAAAAGTGTCTGTTCTTATAGATAATCTGTGTTTAAGAGATGTGGAGGGAGGAGATCAAATTACACTGGACAAGACTGGGGCTGATCTGAAAGTGGATTTTAAAATGACAGGCTGCAAGAGGGAGCTGGGAGAAGATGCCCTGCGGGACAGGCAAAGGGAACCGCTGATGCTGCCGTCTTCGTCGTGAAAAGGGGTCCAGGAATCACAAGAGAAGGGCCTGGACGACGTCCCTGCACTGGATTTACCGGAGAGGCTCCTGAAGGTATTGAAGGATTTGCAAGAAGGGACCAAATGGAGAAAAGTTCTAGGACACCATTTGAAGCAATCAGAGATCAAGATTGTTAAAAATAAAGGAATGCAAAATTGGCCTATTTAGGGAGGGTTAAAAGAGAGAGGCTGCCATCTCTGGTCGTCCTTAATGGGCGTTTGCTGATCAGGACTGAAAAAACCAGGCCTTGTTTCTAGAAATGGAATACAGAAGAAGAGACCAATGCTCCTATTTCAGAGCAGATGATCTGTGACTAAAATCCTTTGTACTTGTGATGGTCATTACTTTATGTATTTTTTCTTTTCTATTTCTTTTCTACACTTTTCATCTTTTTTAGGTTGTATTAGTTTCACCTTTAATTCTAACGTTTGATAAGATTTCTAAAACCTCCATTCTCTTAGACCGAGGAGGACTTTGGAGCGTTTCGGTGGCGGCTTCATTGCCCAAGTCGTCAGGTGTCGATCCAATCGCTTGATTCCCTGGAGGTGCCCGCTCCTCTTCCCCTCCCTCGGCCTCCAGCTAGCACTTGCCCTCCAAAGGGCTCAGCGGGACGGAGGGAGGCTCAGCAGGATCACGCGGCCAGTGGCTCTGGATGCTCCACCTCTGGCCCGGAGCAAAGGCGTGGAAGGAGCAGGGATTGACTAACCAGGAGGCCGCTGGCTGGAAGAAGGCGCCAGGCCCACTTGTGCTGCTCTTCTCCGCCTGCCGCTCTTGGCCACCTTCTCCACCTCCGCCTGTTTGTGCTCCAACTCCCGCATGAAGACCTGGGGGGCAGGGGGAGGGGTCCCCATCAGCCATTCGGACCTTGGCAACCAGGCATCGTTGCTGAGGGGCCGAGGCCCCACCCTCAAACTCAGGGGCTTGAAAGCAGGAGACCTGCATAGGCACTGGCGCACACTCACAGGGCCTCCCACGTTGACCGAAATGTGCCCCCCTGCCCCAATTGGGAAAACGGGCTCTCCAGGGCTGTGGCCACCTGGTTGCCTCGACTGCGTGGCAGAAGGCACTGCCCAGCGGAAGGCCTTCCCTGGCAGCCCT
This sequence comes from Thamnophis elegans, assembly GCF_009769535.1. Taxonomy (NCBI): domain Eukaryota; kingdom Metazoa; phylum Chordata; class Lepidosauria; order Squamata; family Natricidae; genus Thamnophis; species Thamnophis elegans. The sequence goes on along the minus strand of NC_045548.1, from coordinate 80,590,530 downwards.
GCCAAGGAGGGAGGGGGAGGCCTCTGCAGAAGGTCAAAGGGCCGGGGGGCAAGTGGGGGTCACTGACGTCCCAGCCAACCCACTGCTAAGAGCCAAGGTGGCGCAGTGGTTAAATGCAGCACTGCAGGCTACTGCTAGATCAGCAGTTCAGCGGTTCAAATCTCACCGGCTCAGGGTTGACTCAGCCTTCCATCCTTCCGAGGTGGGTAAAATGAGGACCCAGATTGTTGGGGGCAATATGCTGACTCTCTGTAAACCGCTTAGAGAGGCCTGAAAGGCCTATGAAGCGGTATATAAGTCTACTGCTATTGCTATTGCTATTGCTATTGCTAAGGGCTAGCAGCAGCCAGGAGGGCAGAACCCCTTCTGGCTCCCACCGGGGCTGGCACAAAGGGAAAGGGCAAAGTTATCCTACCACGTGTTGGCATCCAATTTCCTCCAGTTGCCTCTTATCCTCCGGGAGGGGCTCCTGGTCCCGCAGGCGCAAAGACTCTTGGGCGGCTGTGATCCAGGCGCTCAGCCGCTCCGCCTCCTCCTGGTTCGCAGCCAGGGAGGCCGCCTGGCCCTTCAGCCGCTGCTCCTGCTGCTGGACCTGGCTGCAGAGCTGGGGGAGGAAGAGGAGGAGGAGGAGGGAGAGAGCAATGCAGGAGAGGGGCGCATGTGGTGAGGGAGGAGAGCCCCTTCTCTCTACCCCGCTGGATGCCGCGCACACGAGGCCCAGAGCACCCACAGGCCCCTCCCCCCTTCTGCTCTGCTCACCTGCTGGAAGCGGGTCTTGGCAAGGGTGACCCAGGACTGGACGGTGCCCACAGCATCGGGGTGGCAGGTGCTCAGGATCTCCTTGCCCAGAGAGCTGATGCAGTCCAGCTCCAGCTGCTGCCACTGAATGCTCTGCTGCATCTCCTGCCGGCGGTGGGCAAGGCCATCAGCACCTCCCTGTGGGGCCAGCCCCCCCCCCCCACTCCAGAAAGGAGGCTGAAGGCTCTTCAGTAGGAGACTCTTCAAGATGAGAGCAGCAGGGTCTCCACGCCCCCCACCCTGACCTCCAGCTGGCTCTGGCCCTCGGCTATGGCTGCCTCCTCCTCCTCCTCCTCCTCTGGGGGTGCCCCATCCATCACTTGCTTCTCCAGGCCAGACAGGCGGCTCAGGAAGGCAGACAGCAGGCGGTGGAACTCCTCTGCCTGCAGGAGAGAGGGAGGCCGGCATCAAGGGGGCTGAAATTCTGGGGAGCCGAATGTGGGTCCTCTTGACACCCAAAAGCACCCTGGAAGCTGCTCGGCTTCAGGAAAGGGGTGGTGGGCAGGGAATGGGGCAAGCCTCCTGCCCATCCTGCGTCCCAGCACAGGCCCCGCCTGGAAGCTTCTGCCTTCTACACAGCTGTCCTCCTCCCACCGCTGCCCTGGGTGGCCCACATGCCTGCCTCAGGGCCACCTCCAGCCGGCTCTGCTGGGAGACCGAGAGCTGGCCAAGGATTTCCCAGCGGTCTTCCAGCTCCTCCGTCTGGATCTGCAGCCACTGGGCATCCACGCTGTTCCCACCTTGCACCAACACATGCGCGGAGCACCTCAGCGACGTGACCGCCACCGCCCGCCGGCCCAGCTCCGTCTGGAAGGCCTGCTGGGGCAAGAGAGGAGGCCTCACTGCTGGGCACCTAAGTGGCGCAGCCATCCAGCCCCTTCCTCTCCACCAGGGGCTTCTGCGGGCCCGCCAAGCCCGCCTCGCCCCAGGCCCTCTCAGCAGTGGCAATGCAAACCTCCTTGCCTTGCCCGTGCCGGGTAGTGGCACTCTCACCCACCTTATGCTGCTCCATCAGCGTGCCCACCAGGTCTCTGTCCCCAGACACGGGGGTCTCCTCAGCCAGCTGGGGCTTGGCCCGACAAAGCCAGTCCAGGAGGCCCTGAAGGGCATCACCAAAGCAGCCGGAGAACAGCAGGTGGCCCTCCAGCTTCTGCTGCCTGCAAAGGGTTGGCAGCAGTGACGGGCCCGCAAGGCATCTGTGCCCCCTTCTCTCGGGTGAAGGGCCAGGCCTGCCCCAAGGGGAAGCTCCCTGGAGCCATCAGCAGCACCCACTCTGGGCAAGCTCCCGCTGGCCTGCGCCCAATTCAGCAGCACCGGAATCCAGAAGGGGTTTGGGCCCCTCTGCGCAACCGTTACATGGGCCTTTAAATCCCAGGGGCATGGATGTGGGGCCAGGGACCCTTGACCCCCATGAGTCAAGGGTCCCATGAGTGACCACCTCAACCGCTCTCCCTGGTCCTGGCCTACTGCTCCCGGCTCTTCAGCTGACCCCCTGCCCCCCCCCAGGCCGGGCCAATGTGGACACACCTCCCGGCTGCACAAAACATCCTCTTCTCAGTAGCACTGCAGTGAGCAACAAGGAAATGGGGCTTTCTCCCCAAGAACCCCCCCCCCGAGGGATGGACACACACACACACACACACACACACACACAGAGCGGGGACCTTCAGAGGTTTAGTTGCCCCAGCAAGGCCGGACCTGCTTTGGCCAGTGAGTGGAGACCCCGTGTGGCCCAGAGATGCTGAGAGGTGAGCAGCCCCCCCACCCCCCAGCCCCTCTGCCCCCTACCTACCTCTCGGCTGCCCAGCTCCACAGAGCCCCCCAGCGCTCCTTCAGCTCCCTGTGCATCGCCTCCAGCTCCTGGCCATCGGCAGGGAGGAGGGCCTGGCCACGCAGGAGAGCCCCCTGCTGCAAGGTGGCCTCAAAGACGGGGCGTTTGGCCCGCAGGCGCCTCTGGAACCCCTGCAGGGACATTCGGAGAGAAGGCCTTGGCCAGCCGGAGAGAAGCGGGGGCTGCAGCTGGCCGTGGCCTGGCCCAGGGACCCGCCTGCCTCCCCCTGCCGGACTCAGGATAGGGCAGGAGACGTGGGCGGCTTCCACAGAGGGGATGGACTTGATGCAGCAGCCTCCCCCCCATCCCCGGCTCACGGGCTGTCCCAGAAGGGCCTTGAGGTCCTCTTGCTTGGCAGGGGGGGCATCTGCAGGGGCTGGGCAGGCTGCCTCCCATCCGTCCATCCACTTGAGGAGCAGCCGCCAGGACCCTGCGAACTGCAAGGCCAGAGCAACACTGCTGTAAACCTCCCTGGGCGAGGCTGCCCCTCCCCAGCCCCCCATCCCCCACTGTCCTTGGGGAGTCTTCGTGGGAGATACCTGCTTGGCCTGCTGGTGGGCCTCTTCCAGCACATCCCCCCTCTCGCTCACTTGCTGTAGGACCTGGGCCAGCCGCTCCTTGGTATTGCCCCCGTTGTCCTGGGTCAGGAAGGCAGCCCCCGCCTCCACCCCTGCCAGCTTCTTGCTCTGGGCTTCCATCCCCTGTGCCGAGGTCTGCAGGAAGAAGCAGACAGCGGAGCCAGGAGATTTCTGGACCAGTCCTCCTCCTCAACGCCCATCCCACCCAGACTCTCGCTGGAAGACCGGAGAGGGACACTTGAGGGCAAGCTCGGCAGCGCCCCACATAAGAGGCCTCAGACACCAGTCTGCCCTGGGCCAAGTGGGCCTGTGCCCAGGGAATGGCAGGCAGACTTCGCTTCCCAAAGGATGCCAAGGGCACCCATGCCACCCAGGGGGCTCCCCCTCCTTTGCCGGCCGTCTGTGGCTGACCTGTTGCCGCCGCCTCTGTTTGCTGACAGTGTCCAGGATGTAGCTGGGAGGAGGCAGGGCCTCCAAGGCCTCCTCGGTCGGCTTGACCCACCGAAGGAGCCCCTGGAGGCTGGCATGGTGCTTAGTGGCCATATTCGGGCTTTGGGGGAGCTTTCTCCTGGGAGAAGGATGGAGGTCCGTGGGTGGACCCCAGGCAGGACGAGAGGCCTGCCCTCCGCAGCCCCCTTCCCGCCCACCCACCTTCTGCTCTTGCAGGGGGCTGGTGCAGCCGCCCCACTTCCACTCCAAGACCCTCAGGCTGTGCTCGGCCGTAGAAGCTCCGCTTGGGTGGCAGGTGGCCAGCAGGTGCTGGAGCTTCTCCGGGACTTGCTGGTACCTTTGCTGCTTGGATTCCATCTCTTTGCACAGTTCCTGCCCAACCACAAGAGGCCCCCAGGTGAGGTTCCCACCACTGCCAGGAGGAGGAGGAGGAGGAGGAGGGGGAGGAAGACAGGCCCAAAGGCAGCCCAGGCGGAGGAGCAGCGCGAGGGAACCGGCAGGAGATCAGACCCTCCCAGTGCTGGGAAAAGGCCCCCCCCAGAGGGATGGCCTGGCAAGAGGAAAGCGGTGGCTTGCTCTGCTGTAGCCGAGGGGAGACGCTTCCTCGCCCAGGCCTGGCCCAGAAGCTCCCCTGCAACCGCCTAGAGGCCTCCCAGGGCACGAATTCAGGCGCTCTGGAGGGTCCCAGCCCACCAAGGAGAAGAAGTGGGGCCAGAGGCAGCAGGCAGGCGGGGACATCTTGACCCGAGGCTCCAGGAGCCCCCCAGCCACCACCAGCCCTGGGCTTCCCATCCTGGGCTTCTGGGTGACGCAGGAGGCCCCGGACGGCTCTCGTCCTGGATTGGGGTGCCTCTTCTCAACGGGGGTTGGAGTCTTTCGTCGTTGCTCCCCCCTCTGAAGCAGGGCAGGGGGAGCACCTCTATGGGCTCCTTCCCTGCTGTGGGAAGCCACCCCAGTTGGGCTTTGGCCCTTCCCAGATTCAGCTGCCCCAGGAGCTCCCAGTGGCCCAAGGAAGGAACAGCTGGTGGGGGGGGGGGAGGACCTTTGGCTTGAACCGTCTGACGATGCCCCATCCGCCCTCAGCAAAGGGGCAGACAAAGACCTGGGAGAGATTCCCTTCGGAAACAGCCCAGGGCCTTCCGGGGGGAGGCCCTGGACGTCTCCTCCTGCCAAAACAGCCTCTCAACCTAAGGGCTCCAAGCGGGGTGAAATTCACCCACCTTTCCTCCCTAGCCGTCCCTGGAATGCAGGGAGTTGCTGGGAAGGGACTCACCGAGAGTGGGGCAAGCTTCTCCTTGGTGGCTTCGGAGTGGCCCCACATGGGCTTGGAAGAGACGAGCTGCAACTCCACCTGCTCGAACCACTGCACTAGCCCAGCCGCCTCCAGGGAAACTTCCCGCACCTTCGGGAGCACCAGACAGAGACGGCCGGCCGAGTGAGGAGGGCGGGGAGGACAAAAGCTGCTCCCCCTCCCTTTGAAGTATGCTTTCGACCAGTGAGAAGTGAGAGCAGCCTTCTTTGTGAATCTATTCTTTAATTTTATTGATTTTTCAAGCTAGGGTAGCTGTGTTTGTCAGAATGACACAATCCCAAGGAAAAATAGGGGTCTTGACCTTGCAAAATATATTTTCAAAACTACAGAAATTATCAAATATAGTAGAGAAAAAACTGGAATACATAGAGCACATAACAAGAAAATATGATGAAAAAATTGAAAATGTTCATCAAATGCAAAACGGGGTGCTTGAAACTCAAAAAACCGAAGTGAAAAATGAAGAGACTAAACCTGCTGTTATCTATGGTAATTGGTTTGTTCCTGAAAATGGAAAGAATGAAATACAGAAAGAAGAATTAAATGGAGAGGAAATCTATTTCAAAGATCAAGATATAGAAGAAGATAAAATTAAAGAACCTATGGATTTAAAGAAAGAAATTCCACTAAGCAAAAGTTTTGATAACACTGCTGATAATCAGAGACAAACTGAATAAGGAAACAGAAAGAGGGCATCAAGATTATATGAGAGATCTTATAAGCAAGAAGTTGCTAAGAGAAGTCCATACAAAGCTGATCAAGAAGATGACTAGAGGATTGGTACCACAAATGGCAGAAGATATGAGATTGTTTTGCTATTGGAAAGATACAGGTTGATAGGTGGAAGAATATAACTTAAAACTAGTTAAACGTAGTGAAATTTAGTGATAATAGATATAGCTTAAATAAATAACTGATAATGTTACTAATGTAAACAATGTGTAGTGTTATGATGAGTATAATTGGATATGAATATTGAATGGTACCCATGAAAGGAAGTTTAGAAATCCTGAGAGGAGGAGCCAACATCGCGACGGAACATCGTGCGAACTTGACAGTCTGAGTCCGCCGATGACACTTTTGCCCTTGGACGGTCCGGCAGGACCTAAACCGTCCTGAAGAGATGGTGACTGGGAAGACAAAACCTTGCTGGTCGCAGGGGACACTGCAAAGTCCCTGATTGACCCAAGGATAGCGCTTCTAACCGGCGACAAACAGGCAGCCTCCAGGCTGACATAGTCGGAGACGGCTCCCAAAGGAAGAGAAGAAATGAAAGCGTTCCATCTGGTGAGGTTATTTTTTCTTTTTCAAGATTGCCCTAAGAAACTCTTTAAAAAATAATAATAATTAGTCCTCTACGCAAGAACAAATCGGCAAATTTAATCCCTATTGGACTGCCTTAGAAAGTTTGTTGTTCCTGCTTGTAACGATGTTTTGTGGACTGAAGTGATTGCAACGTTTCCTGTTTCCCCGCCTGAAATTTAAGGACTGATCTTTTTTCCTGTTTTTTTTAACTACCTTAACTTTTTTCTTTTGGCTTGAACTAAAATTTCTTCTTACTTTAACAAATTTCTCCTTCTATTTGTTATAAAATCATATTAAAGATACTTAAGGAACAAGCATAAAAAATAATAATTGAATCTGCCATTTGGAAGCCTAAGCCTGAAGTTTTTTTGAAACAATGTATCCTTTGTTCTTCTCTATTTGGCTTCACTGACTTTGCAACGGAAGGATTTGGACTCTTGTTTATAAAACCTGATAAAGACTCAAGGGCATGAACAGCGTTTTGCAGGTGCTTTTGGAGAAGCAAAAGAAAAGAAAAAGACAAGAACCCTTCTACTTTGAAAACCACAAAAGAACTTGTGCTTAAGATTTAAAATAAATATAAATATATCCCTCAAAAACTATTCACAGGCTAGAGTGGCAGATACCTTTTTCTTTTTTTCTTTTTCTTTACATCCTTCTTCTCCAGCAGGTGGGGGAGGGGTCGGATAGACACTTTGCCCAAACCGTCTTCTGGGCAAGGGGGCTGCAAGGGGCGGCCTTTTCCCACCCACCCTACCTTCTCTCCCCCTGCGGGAGCCCGGGAACAGGGATCATCTTCTGCCTGGCTGCCCGGCAAGTGCTGCTCCTTCTCCGAGGGCTGCAGCCCGAGGTCCAGGCCTTCCTGGGCGGGCTCCTGGTGGGAAGAGGCCTCCACGGTCTGCTCCATCGGCTGCAGGGCGTTGCTGCTCCTCTGCTCCACCAGCAGAAGCCTCAGCTGCAGGGAGTCCATCTGGCCCTGGATCAACCGCCCTTCTTCTCCTGCAAGAGCAGAGCCCCAGCTCAGCCCAGACAGAGCCCAGCACCCACCCCAGGGGTCTCCCGGCTCCCCCGGCTGCCAAGACTGAGCTGCAACTGGCCAACCTGCACAAAACTGGACTCTCGGGGACAGGGACTCTCGTTGCTCACCAGGCTCCTATCCCAGCCAGCATCAATTCTGGAAACTCAGGGCACGAGACGGAGGGATGTAGACGCGAGTGATCGTGGGTGCACCTCGGTTCACCCACGTAACACCTATCCTCCGCGAGCTGCACTGGCTGCCTATTGGTCTCCGGATACGCTTCAAGGCGCTAGTCGTCACTTATAAAGCCCTTCATGGTATTGGACCTGGGTACTTGAGAGACCGCCTGCTGCCAATCACCTCCACTAGACCGATTAGATCCCACAGACTAGGCCTCCTCCGAATTCCATCCGCCGGCCAATGCCGACTGGCGACTACCCGGAGGAGAGCCTTCTCTGTGGCTGCTCCGACCCTCTGGAACGAACTCCCCGTGGAGATTCGAACCCTTACCACCCTCCAGGCCTTCCGCAAAGCCCTTAAAACCTGGCTATTCCGGCAGGCCTGGGGCTAAAGGGCTTCTGCCCCCGTCTCGAATGGTATGACTGTTGCGTGTTTTAAATTATGTATTGTTGCGTGTCGTTTTAATTTTTGTTTGTATCCCCCTCCCTTGGTTTGCGTTGTGAGCCGCCCTGAGTCCCCTTCGGGGGGAAAGGGCGGCATATAAATAAAATAAACATACAAAACCTTTTTGGGGAAGGGACGAGGTGCCCTGAACGGATGTTTCTATCTGAGTTTTGGGCTTTAGTGTGAGTACAGCTTATTGCTACCATCTTGCTACCCACAGCTCTTGTGCTGGACTCTGAGGGGTTGCTTGGGCAGAGCTGTTGAGCCACTGAAGCTCCCCGGGTCAATTTAACATAAACCAGAAGGACCTTTACCTGGCACACGGCCAGTCCTTCCCACCACCCCCTCCCCTCCAAAACCTTGGTAGCCAGAGGCTGCCAAGTCAGTGGGAGGGTCAACGTGGCTAAGCCCCGAGTCTTCATTGCCATCTTCAACCCAGCAAATACAATCGGCTGCGAGGCGCTAGAGGGTGGAGGCATATCAAGTTAAGAAAAGTTTTGCTTTCTTTACGTTCTATGAGATTGCTTTGACTCCCCCAAAGGGGGAGTGATTAAACAGAGCCGTTTTCCCGACCCACCTGCTTCAGTTGCTTTCAAAATATATAAACTGAATTAAAATAAAACAACAAAAACCGAGAATCCATTATTTTTATCCATGTTACTATCCTATTATACCTAATTAGAGAGTGGGGTGCTTCAGACATCTGAGGATGGGCTGTTTGTTTATTTTTTCTTTGTGTTACTTAATGAAATTATTTCCCTCTTACTCAGAGCACAAAAGAGGGAGAAATCCCGACGGCGGATGACCCTCACGTGAGCTACTCCGGGGACGGCTGGGCGTGCGATACGAAGGTTCCCAAGGGCAGCTCCACCTGGAGTCCCGTCACGAGGTGCCAGGACGTGAGCGACCGTTCCAGAAACGGCCTCGCATGACGCAGGAGACGTGACCGTCCCTGCCCCCACGGCCGCCACCTGGCGTAGAAGCAGGACCCAGGAGGAGTCCAGAGAGATTCCTAGACGGTGGATTAGCTCCATTGAGTTTTGATGGGGGGGGGGCATCAGGTGCACCTTCCGGAAAACAGGGAGAGACAGCAGTAACTCCCCAACCACTCGTCAAGGCGGAAGGCAGAGTCAGGCGGCCGCCTGGGAGCTTCTGGGAAAGGGTCGAGGCCTCCCGCTTTGCAGGGGCTCCCTTGCTGCTCCATGGCAGCTTTTGTGACCAGGTCCCCGGAGGGAGGGGCTGCTGACACACAAAGCAAGCCAGGAGGGGGAAGAGACCACGAAAGGAACGGGGGGGGGGAGGCTGAGGACCGACCCCCTTCGTCCCCCTTGGGCCTCCGTGTTAAGCTCTCCCTGGCCCAGGTGCAGAACAACTTTTAGCAGCTGCATTTAGTGTTTTGGGGAGGCAAACAGCCACCACCAGCCGGATAGGAAGGGGTTTGCTGGGTCCAGGGCAATGCCACCTCTCAGGGCCCCGACTTCAACATTCAGAGGGCAATAGCAATAGCAATAGCAATAGCAGTTAGACTTATATACCGCTTCATAGGGCTTTCAGCCCTCTCTAAGCGGTTTACAGAGTCAGCATATATCGCCCCCAACAACAATCCGGGTCCTCATTTCACCCACCTTGGAAGGACGGAAGGCTGAGTCAACCCTGAGCCGGTGAGATTAGAACCGCTGAACTGCAGATAACAGTCAGCTGAAGTGGCCTGCAGTGCTGCACCCTAACCACTGCGCCACCTCGGCTCTTGCGCTCTTCTGCCTCAGAAGGGTGGAAACTGCCGCTGGTTTGGGGCAGCTGTCCTCACAGGAGGCCCTTCAAGAGTCGCATGAACCCCAAGGCCTCCACTGTGGTTCTAGCTGCCGGCCTGCAAAGTGAGAGGCGACGAAAAGACCTAACGGAGGGCAGCTCCTCTGAAACCCCCTCCCTGGAGGAGAGGAGAGGGGGGTCTCCTGGGGCAGGGAATGCCCACCACGGGAAGGCAGCCTCTGCTTCCTGTCCCAGCAGACGGGATCTTGCTCAGTGCAGGCTCCGAGGCCTTTCTTTCTTGTGTGGCGGACAAAGGGTGGGCTGCACTGGGGGAATGGAAGCCACGTGCCAATTGGGCCCTTTCTGGGAGGGAGACGGCTGGGGGCTTAGGAAGGGAGCCAAGGCACCTGCAGGCCTGGCAGGGAGAGGAAAGAAACTCTTCTGCCAATAAGGGCAGAGTCGGGTTGAACAGGCTCCCGCCCAGGGGTGAAATCTACTCACTAAATGTGAGCGCACGGGCCACATCCGCACATGCACAGGACATTCTGCGCATGCACAGAGCGTCAAAAACAGACGTGATGATGTCCATGCGGGTAGGCGGAGCCTGCTACCAAGCACGCCTAAAAGGTAAGTAGAAGAGCGGGGGGAGGGGGAAATCCACTGTGCCACACGATTTAATTACTGCTTTCTACGTACTATAAATCACGCGTCACAGCTGATCGTCGGAAATACCGGTTTGCCCGAACTGAACCTGTAACTTTCTTTACTACCGTTCAGGCGAAGCGATCCAAACCGGCAGCCTTTCACCCCCTGCCCATACAATGCGCTGGCTAAAGAGATCTTAACTCCCCATCAAACCCAAGGAGAGAGACCACTTAACTCTCCGCTTCCCCACACCCTGCAACGCCTGTGACCCTGAGCCTCCAGGAGGAGAACCGGAGCCCCCAAGGGGGATTTCCCTGCGGGCTGCCACCCAGCCAAGCCAAATGCACCGGGCCAAGTGGGATAGGGAGGGGTCCCTTCAGGGCAGCCCCTTCCCTGGCTCTGCACTGGGCGGAGCCCAACTTTGATGGCAAGCAGCAGCCCTGGGTCCCTTGGCTCTGCAATGACCCGTGGGCGAGCCAGAGACCCTGGGGGAATGGAATGGGGTCTCGCACCTCGGAGGGCGTGTGACAAGGACCTTCTGGATCTGGAAGCGGCTCTGCTGCAGGGAGGGAGCCGCTGAGCCTTCTGCAACTCTCCACCCCTCCCTCATGCCGCCAAGCCACTCAAGGTCCCCCCCACCCAGGAGGCTGAACTGAACCTTCTGCAGGCGCCTGGAGCTGCCACTTGCCTGGCACCAACTGCAAGAGCCGCCGTCCGTGCTCCAGGGTCTCTTCCAGTTCTGCTGGCTTGGACTGGACTTCCCTGCGCAGATCCTGGAGGAAACCAAGCGCCCAGGTGGCTCCAGGCGGCCTTGAGGTCCTTCCCGCTCCCTGATCAGGGAACAGAGCCTCCCACCCATCGCTGCCCATCCTCCTCCCTTGGGCCTCCTTGAAGCCTTCCCGGCACCCTGCCTGAATCTGCTGGTGGGCATCTTGGCTTCGTGCCAGGCTCCCAGGGGCTCCCCAGAGTTGGGCCAGCTTCCGCTCCGTCAGGCTCAGCCAGTCTTGAAAAGCCTCCACCGATTCCTGGAAGAGGCTGGCGGCCGGGACGATCTGCTGCAGGCAGCTGTGCCTATGGAAGAGGAGATGGGGGCCCCAGCAGGAGCCCAGCAGGGAAGGGCTCCCTCTTGCCCTCCAGGACGCTTGGAGCCACCGGGAGGGACGTTCCAGTGAGAGGGGCCGGAGGGCACCAGCCCTAGGCAGACGCCCTTGCCCTTCTCCTCCTGTGCCTTCCCTCGCCAGGGGGACCCTGAAGGAGCTCAGGGAAACCACCCCTCTTCAGCCAGGCTGGGAGAAGGGCGAGGGACCGGAGAGGGACTGATGCCACATGGGGGCCAAGGAGCAGAAAGGCCGGTCTCTCCAGTCTTTCCCTCCTTGGGTGGGCGATGCACACCCTGGGCAACCCCAGGCTCCCCTCCACCCCTTTGCCCACTAAGGCTTGGCACAAGCAACCATAGAACAGACCACCACGAATCTTGAGTTGCTCCGGAACATTCTGGGTTTTGGTTCAGGTGGAGCAAAGATGCCCTCCTGCTTTTGGGCTCTTCCGTGGCTGGGAAAGGATCAGAACCCTGGAGGCCCTGCGCAGGGTGGGCTGGAAACCCCCCTCCCAGGCCTGTGCCCCACTGGATGAAATGCCCAAAGTTGCGTTTGCAGGACACGCCTGGTCTGGTTGAAGCAGGAAAAGGCCCACCAGGTTTTGCAAAGGACACAAAGACCAGCAAGCGAACAGCATTTGGGGGCGGGGGGGCAGCAAAGGAACTTCTTCTTTCCCTCCCCCCAGATGCCGTGGGCTCTCTCTACCTGGCTTCCGCCTCCTGGACCAGGATCTCCCACTTCTCCTGCAGGCTGGCGAGGCCCCTGGGCTGCTCCGGTCCCTCGGCAGCACCGGCAGGCTCAGCAGGGAGCGGCTGGCAAAGGCGGCTGATGTGTGGGGTCCGCTCCCCCAGCAGGCGCAGCAGAAGCTGGAGGAGAGCAGAGCGAACGGTGGGCCTCCCGCAGCCCTGTGGCCTCATCCCCTCTTGCCGCAGAGCCTGCCAGGCCCTCTTGAAGCCACTCAGTCTCGCGCTCAACAGGAGCCTCTCTGGCTCGTCATGCGGCTTCCCAGCCTGGTCCCAATGTGAACGGCCTCCCCCTTTATCGCCCCCCCCCCTGTGGCTCCCAAACAGGAGGCCCGGCCCTACCCTTGCAGGCAGACGACAGGCCCGGCGGTTGCAACCCAAACGGGCTGTTCCCCGCCCATGGCTGCAGTGGAGGATGGAGCCGCCTGAGGTTGGGTCCCCCTGGGCAGCCCTCGGGCATGAGCTTAGAGCAGCTGACACCCCCACTCCCCCTGCAGTCAAGGGAGCCCAGACTGAGCCTCTTCCCAGCCCCACCTCCTGCCCTGGAACGGCTTCGGAATAGCCCCTTCCCCATGGCTCTTTACACACAGGTGCAAATCGTACTGGGCAGAGTATTTTTATATTAAAATTGCGTATCATTTCGAAATGGTGATAAGCTCCCAAGCTGCCATGTCCCACTTCTGGGGCCGTAGCTTTTCAAGACGGGGGTCATCTGCTGAGTCCTAACAACCAGGATGGTGGTCATGGCGATGAGGAGGTTCCAGGAGAGCCCTTTTTAGACACAACAGCTGTGCAGGTTCCAGCTGACCTGCATTCTACTCCCCCTCCCCAAACCCAGAGCAACCTCCGCCAAGGTGCAGCTCTTTCCGAAGCTCCAGGTGTGAAAGCTGCTGCTCCCTGCTCACCTTTTGCTCCTGCAGCTGCGCCTTCACGACCTTGGCTTCCCCCGAAGGAGGTTTCTGGTGGCCCATGAGGTCCTCCACTTCACTCACCCAGGCAGCCAGCTTCCCTGCAGCCTCCGGGGTCAGCCCAGCGCCCTGCGTGCCTCCTGGGAGGGCAGCTGCCTGCAGGGAGAAGAAGAGGCCTCACTCAGCGCAGCTCTCCCACAGGTGGCTTCCGGCATCTCCTCAATGCACCGCGAAATTGGGGAGGGGGGTGTCCCCTACAATCCCTTCGATTCCCAGCAACTGTCCCTAAGGGGAAGGCAGCGTCTGCTCCTCAGACCCACCTGCTAAAACCACTTATTTACCCCTCTCCAGGTTGGGCAGTGCTGCGCCTGGGGCACAGATGGCCAAAAAGGCTCTACCTGGGCAGGTTAAACCTGTCGTGTGAATGCAACCACTGGCTCTTTAAAGAACACCCCCGTGTGGCTAGGGATGGTGCCTGGTTCTCCAGTCAGAGCTGAGGGGCTGGTTGGAGCCCACAAGCTACGCTGGGCGTTACTTCTGTTCTTGACCAGCCTGTGGTCTAAACGTGGCCACTGACGGGAACCCCCACAAAGGACCACTCCAGGCTCCTAACTCCGAAGCACATGGCAGAAGGAGGGGTGAGGTACAGAGGCAGTGGCTGGGCCCCCACAATGCACCCAAGGGCTGACCCCACACACACACACACACACACACACACACTGCAGAAGGCAAGACCAAGGCCAAGGTGGACAGGAGCCTCCTTCCGGAGCCACCTTTCCTGTCTCCCAGCCCAGCTCCCCACCTGGTAGCCATTGGCATCACCAACCCTGTCAGAGGAGGAAGAGGCATCCCCAGAGCTCCCTCCGCACAGGTTGGCAAGAGGCCCCTCTTCTGCTCTGAAGGTGCCAGCCAATTCCATGGTCTGACCCTCGGCCACCGGGCACAGTTCTCTGCTCCCAAAGCAAACCTCTCTCCCTGCTTGGGGCTAGGTGGGCCGGGAGCCCTCTTGCCAGAGCGAGAGGAGGGAGGGCAGGGACTTGGCCGGTGGAGGGGACATGTCCAGCAGCCTGCCAGCCCGCCTTCCAATGCAGCCCCTGCCTTCCTGGAAGGGAGAGCAGATGCCTGGATTCTGGGGGCTCCCTTGCCAGGGGCTTCTGGCCCTGCTTCAGAGGCCTCTCTGAGCGGATGAGCCGCTTAATGGCCGTGGCCACCCCATCCGTGCAAGAGCCACAGCCACCTTATCTTGGCTGCAAGCCAGTCTGGCAGCAAATGTGAAGGGCGGGCACAGCACATAGCCAGAGGACTGCCCCACAGCCCCTTGCTCAGAGTGCCAGGGCCGGGGCAGAAGGGGTGAAGTTGCCGCCACGGTGCCTGTTGACCTGGGCTTCTCGGACATCAGCCAGCACCTTCTCCATCCTGGTCACCGAGGTCTCTCGGCTCCTGTCCCCACCGGGGTACTCTGTCACTTCCAGGATCTCAGTCACCACCGTCTCCGTCACTTCCGTCACTTCCGTCACCTCCCTGGTGGTGGGCAGCTTCCAGCCCCAGCTGGCCCCCAAGCACCCGGGGGAGGTCCAGGGGGCCACGGCTCCTTCCGGCTGAGTTTGGAGGGGGCAGCAACTGGGCAGCTTCAGGTCCAGATTGTTTTGCTTGGGGAGGGGGCTGCTCTTTGCCATGGTCCAGCCATTCTCCATCACCCGTGGGCCGGGGCAAGCCTTCTCTGAGGACCTGCCTGCGCCATCCTCCTCCTCCTCCTCCTCCTCCTGGTTGTTGGAGGCGGCCGAGCAGGGCTCCTTCGGGACGTCTTCGGGTCGGGGGCTTTTCTGCCCCAGACAGCTGGGCCTGCTGACAGAGTTGCCCATGGCCAGCGGGCAGGAAGGGCCGGGCTGCCTCTCAGAGCCCCCTCGGAGCCAGGGGAGCGGCGGCCAGCCTCTCAGGGGTGGGACCAGGCAGGAGAGAGCCGGGCGGGCGCTTCCCTTGGCCCATCGCGTGGGGGCTCATGGCTGCTCCGGCAGGGAAGGGCTTTCCTCGGGAGGCTTCGGGTGCCAGCTGAGCGCCTGGCTGGCCCCGCACCTGCTGAGGAAAAGGCGGCTTGTTGAAGGGGAGGCGGCAGGGTGGGCGTCGCAAAGGCGGCAGCCGGGTCGGGCGGGGACGCGGGCTTGCATTGAAGCCCAGCCACCACGAGGCCCGGCCGCACAATAGGCTGCGCTGCCCTCGCCCCGGCCCCGCCCCGGCCAGCGGCGCTGCTTTGCTCGGCGCCGGCTTCCAACCCATCCGCCCCTCGAGCGAAGCGGGCGGCGTGAAGGAGACAATCGGCCGCGCCTCCCCGCCGCCCTTCCTCGCTGGGCGCTGCACCGGCGACGCCGCTCTGCCCAGCTCCGCCCGCCGCCACTTCGCGCGAACTTCCCGGGAGCCGGCCGGGGCCAGGGCCGCTCGGCTTACCTCCCTGGCGAGGCGCGGAGACCGCCCGGCATCCCCACCCGGCGCTTCGGCCTCCGTTGCTCCAGAAGCAGCTGCCCCGCCCGCTTCGCCGTCTCAGCGGCACCTCAGGGCATCCCCGCGGTGGGGCGGGGCGGGGCGGCCGAGAGACCCTCGCCCGAAGGGGCGGCGGGCGCAGAGCCGACTTGCAGCGGCCGCCCCGCCCCTCGAGCGAGACTCTGGGCTGGGGCCGCCCAGGCTCGGCGGCAGCAGGTGGCGCGGAGGAGGAGCAACTGGGAGCCCCCTGCCCTTCCCTCGCCTGCCCCTCGCCCACCAAGACCAACCGCTGCCTGCCCTGCACTCCTCGCCGCTCCCGCGCTAACGCCCCGTTGCCGTCACTGGGGAAACATCCCGGGGCTCCCAAGCACGCCGGCGGGGGCCGGGGAGAGGCGGGCGCCTGGACCACCAAGGCCCGCAGCCAAGACGGCTCTCCAGGCAGTGCCACCATACCCCGGTCCCTCCCAGGCCCCTGCCGGCCGCGTAGCCTGAGGCCGGAGGAACCCCGTAGGTGCGCGCCCCGACCCTGCCCTTGCACGGCCCGCCAAGGTCCCGGAGCCGAAGCCAGGAAGGCGAGGTCGCCCCTTTCCCCTCGCTGGGCGGCGGCGACGACTCAGCAGCTCCGCTCGGGGACCTGCGACCACCCGGAGGTCGCGCCTCGCTCCCCCGACAGGCGAGCTGAGCGCCCCGGAGCAGCGCTGCCTGGAGGGGAGGGCACAAATACCCGGGTAGAAGGAAGCCCCTGGGCCGGTCGGCTGCGGTCCCTGGCAGGATTGCCAATCCCCCCCCTCCCCAAAGAAGGTCCTCAGAAGGCAACAGGTAGTCTGCAGTCTGAAGACTCCCTCTGGAGGCCCCTGGAAAGCCCCCCCCCTTCCCAAAGTAGCAGAGCTCCCGCAAACATTGTCAGCCAGTCCTGCCACACCCAGCCAAGTGTGTCCTTTTTGCTATGCTGCACCAACACAAAATAAAATGACTGTCTGGGGATCTTGAAACATTTCCCCCCTCCTTGAGACTTTAAGACAAAGGCCCGGAACCAGATGCCCAGCCATGGACTCCCCCATGCGTCCCCTGGATAATCCACAAGGTCAGGTGCCCCGAACCCATTAAAAACCGCTGCACAGACACCCCCAGGGGATGACAGCACTGGATGTGTCTGCCCTGGAGGCCAAAGCATTGGATGAATGCTTGCAAGAACCACCGTAGGTATGTCTAGCTTAATGAAGAGAAGGACTAGAGGGGACATGATAGCAGCCTTCCAGTATCTGAGGGGATGCCCCAAAGAGGAGCAACCTATTCTCCAAAGCCCCTGAGGGCAGGACAAGAAGCAACTGGTGGAAACTAATCAAGGAGAGAAGCAACTTAGAACTGAGGAGAAATTTCCCAACAGTGAGAACAATTAGCCAGTTGCTACCAGAAGTTGTGGGCGCTCCGTCAGTGGAGGTTTTCAAGAAGAGACGGGACAACCATTTATCCAAAATGGTATATAGGATCTCACCCCTAGCAGGGGGTTGGGCTAGATGATCTCTTACTCCCTTATTCTGTAATTCTGGGGTTTAGTTTAGTTTAATGAAATTTGTATGCCGCCCACTCCCACTGGGACTCTGGTGCTTTTGTCCACAAACTAAATGATCAGCAAGGCCTCCCCTACGGCAGAGGCCTCAGCAGGGCAGGAGGAGAGGCTGGGTGAGGCCTCGGGCACAGCAGACAAAGGAGAGAAAGTCACCCTTGTGAAGGTGGTGGTGGGTGACACGGAGGGACTGGCACCACGTTCCTCCACATTCTCTCCCCAGATTCCCCAGCAATGTGTCGGATGCCAGGCTTAGAAAGGATGGCCTCAGGCTGCATCTCCCCAGGAGCCCCACCAAGGGCGTTGCCCACCTTCTTCCTGCAATGCCTGAGCCTCCCACCAGGGACCGTTGCCCCTTTGTATGCCCGTCTCCCTTGGGAGGATGGCATGAGTGGCACAGCCTGTGCAGTCCTGCACTTTCTCAGCTCCACCCTCGCATGTGGACACCCATCCCAAAGCAGATTCTCACAGCCAACCAGAACAGCAATTAGCCCAGCACGGGAACCGGAACCTGCACCAAGCCTGGGTGTCTAATTTGCCCGCTGGGCTCCACGCACGGCTCCAGCCAGGGCACGCCCGTGATTGGAGGTGGTGTCGCATGCCCTTCCTCTCAGATCCTGCATGCCATCCTCTGCCAACAAAGCCTCCCTGGACTCTGCGCAGGACAAAGGGCAAACTCTGCGCACACAAAATGGTGCGGCTGTTTCTAATGTAAGGTTGCACGACTTGCACGGCTATCCAATCTCTGTACGTCTCTTGGAGTATCCGAGCTGCATTCTGAGCAGCAGAGCCAAAACTTTCAGCTCTCTGCGAATCTTCCAGGTCGGTGTATGGAATGTGCCTCAACAATAGTTCCAGGTTTTGTATGTTTCTTTCCTAGGGGCAGGTAGTCAGCAGGTACTTAAAGGTGTACATTGCCTTGCTGCAAAAACAGATTTCTATCAAACCGTAGGGGATAAATTACAAGTTATTTTTGTGATTAGCAACCCGCAATCAATAAGATACACCCAAATGTGTTCAGGAAGCAAAATCTTTGTTTTCACAACAAAACCTGTGGAGGGAAGGTGGGGAGTTGCGTGACATGTTAGGGTGAGAGCAGTTAAAATCTAAGCCTTGGCACAAGTGGCCTGTCCAGGGCAGGTGTGATCTTTCAGGCTGAGTGAGGGAGTGATTATGTTCCATGGGGACATTGTCTACGCCCAGCAACCAGCCAGCCAGAGGTTTTCTATAAGCCACGGCCTCTGGCCTTTGAGGCCTTCCAGGGTAACTGCGTCCATCCCCTTTGGTCATCCTCTCCTCCTACCTTTCCCAGAGGTTACAGCCTTTGAGAGAGGGGGGGGGGATCTTCACACCATGTATCCAAAATTGAAGCTAGTCATTGGTGCAGCCTGATTGGTCTGATGATCCACCCATTTGTTTCCTTGGTGTCCACCCTCTTCTCACAATCTTCTCCAAGGCCAAAGTACAAAAGCACCAATATCATCTTGTCCAGCTTCTTCAGATCTGACTCTTCCATGGAGGGTCAACAGGGAAGGCCTGGTTGCACGTTCTGGCCTTCCTAGCACTAGACCTGCGATGCACCGAAAGACCCACCACATAGAGCAGATTTCGCTGCTCTACCTAGGCCTGGCCAGCATCCGAAGGCGCCTGGGGGGACGGGCGAGAGAGAGAAGGCAAAGCCCAGGCGGAGCTGAAGCTGCACTTGGGCAGAGAGCAGGAAGCCACGGCGTCTCACCTGCTCAGGAGCAGAGTTTTGCTCCAGACAAGAGAGGCAGCCTCTCTTCTGCAACATCCATCCAGCGGCGCAGGGTGAGCGGCCTCCCCACCGTGCCACAGCCACGGCCTTCCTCCCACCGGGAAGCATTAGCAGGGCAGGAGCTTCCAGAAGGAAAAGCAGACTAAATCTTCCGTGCCAGATCAGAAGCCCAGGGGGCGGCACAGGTGGGCTTCCTCCAGGGTGGGATTTTGGCTCCGCACTGTGTGCCCACCTTTGCCCGCTCTGGCTGTGTCCCTCTGCAGGGATGGCCACCACTCGGCCTCTGCCAACAGGTGTGGCTGGCTGGGGTTGGCCCAGCATCGCAGTCCCCGTGTTCTGACAACTGCCTGCCGCTCTCCACAGCTCTTCCTGGCGTCACGGGGGGGGGGGGGGGATTCCTGTTGGATCAGGGGCCTGGCTCTGCCTCCTGACTCGAGCAAGGGGGGCCAGGCATGGTGAGGCTGCTGGTCCTCCTGTCCAGCGATGGGCCTGTACTCCAAAGTCTCCATGCAAAGGCCAGCCATGCGTGTTGACTGGTGACTTCTGTTCTCACCTAGGCTTCCCAAGAGCCTGAAGCAAACTCCTGGTCCCGACAAAAAACCCTTTTATTAATGGATGTGAATTCTGCTCATTCACATCCAGCAAAGTCTTTTAAGGGAGTATTTCCAGTCACCGACCTTATCTGGCTTGGAGAGCTGCCAGGCTGATATCTGCAAAACTTGGCAAGGAGTCTCGGAGAGTCATGAACCAATGAAGCGAACTAATTGTCTCCTGCAAACTCCACTCCCCTGTCGCCCCTCTTTTATTCCCTCTGGGAGAGGCCATTCATTGTACACCTGTGGCCTTACTCCCAAGTCAACCCCTGTTCTTTAGCTGTTCCCTTTGTCTGGCAGCTCTGCACATGTGCACACTGGGAACAGGCTCCAGCTGTTCTTCTGCCTCACTGATGTCCGACTCTGAAGGCAGCTGATAACTGGCATACAGCCCTGGCCCCCTCTCTGCCTCCGACACAGAGCCCTCCTCAGAGCCTTCCCCAGACTCCGGGACTGGCCCAGGTTCCTCCCCAACCTCCTCACTGTCTGAATCTGCTGCCGGCTCTGCTGGCCATTGGCGGGCCACAACAACTTCAGGGAGGAGGAGGAGGGTCTCTGCCCCCATTGCCCAGTGAAGACCTCAGATGTGGGGTGGACCCCAACATTGCAGCCATCACACCAGCCAGCATCAGATGGAGAAAGGGGGCACAACCTGGTTGCCGGAGGCAGAACCCCCAGGGGGAGGGTGCTTGGTGTGGCCTTCAGGGCAGCCCTGCCTGAGAACAGGGGCTCTTCTTCCTCAGGATTTGGAGAGACCCTGGTGGGCTACGCCTCTTGAAAACCCCAGAGGTATGTTTTCCAAAAGGCAACCGGACTTCCTTGTTTTTCTATTTTGAAAACATTTCATTTCTCATTCCGCTCTGACAGGTTGGGAATGGAAAGGTTTATATTCTTTGCAGGCATCTGGCCGCTAATGGAGGCTGAGACCACTTGGAGGTTTATCTGGATCCTCAGAATCACCCGAATCAGAATGCCAAAAAAGAGGCTCTGGCAGCCTCGGGGGGGGGGGGGTGTCTCAGCAAGTCCTTCTCCTCCCTCTCCACCTCCTCTTCCGTCTCTGAAGCTGGTGTGGCCGGGGCCAAGCCCCCAAGGTCAGCAGGATCCACAGGGAAAAGTCTCGGGGGGGGGGGGGAAACCACACGCCCCGTGTATGGGCAGCGGGAAGGCCTGGCAAGCAGCAGAGGTTAAGCCCACCAGAGTGAGGGCCAGAGAGGAGGACTCTCCTTGAGGAAGTGGCATCTCATAATATGAGTCCTAGAATGTCAGGGGAGCCCCAGGTTGGCTGGGGAATTCTGGGAGTTGAAGTCCACATTGCCAGAGTTGAGGAACACTGCACTAGTCCAGCCCTCTGGCCAAGCAGAGAAACTCCCCCCCCCCCATATAAATGCAGGGTGAACCATCCTGGTTTGATGCTGCCTGACCAACTGCTTCATCGGAAATACTCACCCCAGCCTCCTCACAGTACAACTGACACCCATATCATTCCCTTTCTAAAAAATATTTAAAAAAACATGGCATGCTCAAGGTATGGTATTGGAAATGACTCTCTTTGAAAATAGAGCTCAGATACATTTGCAGAAGCCCGAAGAATTGCAGCTGGTGGGAACCTTGCTCTACTCCTAAATGTTTCTCTTCAGATCCAATGGGACTGAAGCCAAATCCTGAAGGAAGACTCTTTTCTGCGCTTTGACTGCTGTGGTTGTCAGAAGCTTCCTGCAGTTCAGGAGCTGCACTCGGGCGGTGGAATCCAATGGAAAACGGAGCTGCCCCCCGGTCTGCTTGCTTGCACTGCATTCACACCCTGGCTGGCTCTCCTATCTCTGCACGTGAGAACGAGCACGCCAGCAAAGGAAAAACCTGCAGGGTGAGGCTGCTAACCCAGCACTGCTCTGGCCACCATCCCTGGTAGCCTAGGAAAACTCCTCCTTTATGCGGCCCCATTTGCAGCACAAAGTGGCACATGGCCCATGTGCCCCAGCCACCTCCCTTGCTGGGAAAAGAGGGTTTATTCGGCCAGAATTCCCAGCTGAAGAGGGGTGAAAGCACCCATGCCCTTCTCCCCCAAAGTGCCTAAAGTGGGGTGAAGATTGTCCAAGAGGCTTCATTTCCCCCCCCCCACACACACACACGCTGCCACTTCCGGCCTCTGCCTCCTGGCCTGATGAGGGGAACTTCAAGACCTTCCTGGGCAGGGAGGAGCCACGGAGCCTTTGCAGGGCTGCCCAGAGGAATCTTCTCAGCATCTGCTGGACCTCACTTGGAGCTGGACTCCTGGAGGTGATGGGGGACCTTGTGGCTCTTGAGGAAGAGGGCGGGGTCCTCGGCCCCTCCAGGTGGCTTTAGGCATCCTGGGCGATGGCCTTGGTCAGGTCCCAGCGGAGATTCAGAGTCCGCCCTTGGAGCCTGCAGTAGTGGGGAACGTTTGTCCAGTCTCTGCCCTTGGTCCCTTTTGAGGGAAGGGAGGGCGGCTGGCACACAGCTCCAGAGGACCCCGGGTGAAGCCGGCCTGGGTTCAGGCCAGTCCCAGCCTTGAAGGGGCGCTGGCTGTCTGGGGGGTCTGGGATGGTGGCCCTCTCAGGGGCTTTTGCTGCCACCCAGCAGGGGGTCCTTCTGGGCCAGCCCTACGGTTCTCCTCCTTCCTCCATGACCAGCGTTGGTAGGAGGGCAGGCCCAGGCCCCGAGACCATGCAAGACGGAGAGGCCCCTGGGAGGGAACTGTCTGGTCAGGCCTGGCATTCATCGTGTGCCATGCACCCTACTTGGGTATCTCCTCCCCAGCTGGACAGGGGAGGTGCCGGCTGAGGGCCTGGAGCTCATGTGGGTTTGGCTGGGGATGGACTGGCTCTGACTTGGTCCTGGCAAGACAGTGGGATTTTGGCTCCCCCCCCCCCACTGCTCAGGCCCTGGTGATGCTTCATTACAGATGAACAGAGTTGGAAGGGGCCGTGTAGGTCATCTAGTCCAACCCTCCACCCAAGCCGGAGACCCTACACCATTTCTGACAGTCCAGTCCAGTCTCTTCTTGAAAGCTTCCAGTGATGAAGCTTGCACAGAAGGTCTGTTCCCTTGGTTGATTGTTCTGTCAGAAAATGTCTCCTTATTTCCAGGTTGAATCTCTCCTTGATCAGTTTCCATCCATTATTCCTTGCCTGGCCTTCAGGTCCCTGGAAAATAGCTTGACCCCTTTCTCCTCCCTATGGCAGCTCCTCAAATATTGAAAGTCTGCTATCCTGTCTCCCCTGGTCCTTCCCTCCATGCTCAGTTCCTGCAACCATTCTTCATATCTTTTAGCCTCCAGCCCCCTCATCATCCCGGTTGCTCTTCTCTGCACTCTTTCCAGAGCCTCAACATCTTTTTTTATAGTGTGGGGACCAAAACTGGATGCAGTACTCTAGGTGTGGCCTTACTAAGGCTTTGTAGAGTGGTATTAGTACCTCCCTTGACCTTGATTGAATCCCTCTGTTAATGCAATTTAGGACCACATTGGCTTTTTTGGCTGCCACTGCACACGGCTGGCTCCTATTTAAAGCATCTTTGGCTTAAATAATCTTCGGCTCTGGATGGGTGGGATTTCCCTGGACTGAGCTGAAGTGCAATTGGGGGAGGGGGTCTTGTTGGGCTCAGGGCTCCTGCTGAAGGAGCAGCCATGGCCGGAGAGGCCTCTGCATCGGTCAGTCTGGTGAGCCAATTGATGACCTCCACATGGGGCTGCCCTTGAAGACCAGAATGTGGCAGCTGATGAGGTGGTGAGTGGCCCTCATCGTGCCCTTTCAAAAGCCCCTTTGGTGACTGAGAACCTCCCAAGATCTTCTCACCAGTCGCCCCTCTTCCTTGCCGAAGGATGCCCACAGGGGGGTTTCCGAACCCCTCCCTACCCCCTCCTCTCTGACAGCCCGCAGGAGCTGTTTGGCAAATGGGGTTGGGGAGGAGGCCCTTCCTCTAGGCCCCACCTCCTCTGGGCCCCTCAGCCAGGGGCAGGGCAGACGTGGGAGCAGGGTTTTGGCCTGGAAGCCCCCAGGAGCTACGGTGGTGCTTCTTTGTTTGCGAAGACTTTGGGAGTTTCAGCATAGGAACAAGGTAAAAATAGATAAAGGGAGGCAAATTGAAGGAGTAAATCAAAAGCATCCTACTGGCTCATGATCCAAAGCCACATGTTTGTGTGGGGCAAAAGTACAGGTGAACCTCCGGGACGATCAGTTCCGTTGAAGGGAAATTAGAGCCAGGTTTCCCATCAATGGGAAGCTAAGCAGGTGTGAGTGTGGGAGGTCCTGCTTATTCTTTAAATTCCTGGTGTTCCTACCAAAAGTCTGATCCTCAGGATGGAGGTGTGCGGGAGTGGCTCCAACAGATTTCCGAAGACTTCCAAAAACATTGGGTGACTCTCACCAGGGTGGAAAATGTTACCAAACTGTTTCCAAAAAGTTTGGACTTCACCCTCTGGCTGCTGGGCAGATGATGTGCAAATGAGCCAATTCCTGGGATGCTCCACCAACCAGCCAGGCAACGCCATCTCCCCCCCCCCCCCCCGAGCAATCGCCCCCGATCCCGAGGATCCGAGGACCCTGCAAGCGAGGCAAAGTCTCTCTGGCATTGACGAAGTCAGCATCCACGAGAGCCGCTCAGGAGGCCCCTGAAGAAGAAGAGCACAAGCAGGAAGCCACCAGGCCCCAAGAGGAACGTGGCTGCTGCCCAGGGGGAGTTTGTGAAAGGCCCCCTGGATAAGCCAGGAGGGAGGAGGTTCTGTGGATAGGGGAGCTCAACACGGGACATTCCAGCCTGAATGGGAAGCCCGACCTTTGGAGGAGGCCAAACGCCGCGCTCGGCAGAAGGACCTTGTCGTGGTGATGGCGGCACCTGCTTCGAGGCCTCTGGATCAAGAGGGCTTGCCCTCCTTGGAAGGAACTCTGACTTCTGGGCTGTACCAGCAGAAGCTGGGCCTCTGCCCATTAACTGGAGCTCCAGAGGAACTGGGTCATGCCCTCAAGGACCCACAGCATCCTATTCACACAACCAAGGAATGGCTAAAGTCCAGACATTAACCTCGTAGAAATGCTGTCGGGGGGGAGACTGACACAGGGGGGTCCCACGCAGAGGCGGCCACCAACACCCCCAAGTTGAAGCTGTTCTGAACAGAGGACGAGGCTAAGAGCTGTCCGGTCTCCTTCAGGTGGACGGCATAAAAATCGAATGAACAAACGTTTTTGACTTATTTAATTGGCTTCTCTTAATCTTAAGACTTGTGTGGGAAACGGATCACATTTTAGGTCCCTTTTATGTGGAGACGTTGAAAATTCAAAGGGGTTGGCAGACTCCTCATCACCACCACAGGGATCTCCTGCACGGATCTCCCCCCCACTCCCAGCAACAGAGTCTAAGCGCCTCCCCCCCCCCCACCCGCTCTGGGTGTAAGAAACGCCCTCCGTTGCCTCCTTTCCAGAGCTCCAGCCTTCTTAGGCCAGAGCCCTCGGCCTCCACCTGCCCGGGAAAGGGCGGCTTCCCGATGGGGGTGCTGGATTGGCAGCGGGTCTCCAGGGAAAGAGGGGGCCCTTCATTTCTTGAGCCCGGCTGGGTGCAATGCAGGTGGCGGAAGGGATTCTCTGGATGGAGGCCACGAAGCAGCACTCTGAGTCGGCCCGGCTGTTGGCTAAGGCGCCACCCCCGCCCCACCCACAGAGAGAAACTAGCACAGCCACGATGCGGCCCTGCAATAACTTGGCTAAAGACGCCCCACCCATCCCGAAGCAGTGGGGGCCTTTGAGCAGGAAGCTCTTTGTCCAGGAGACAGGAAAGCCCTTCTCAGAGCCCCCGGGAGCCCCCTGCAAGACTCGGCAGGCCTTGGAGATATTTAGGCCCCTGGAAGTTGTGGCAAGAGCCGCCCCTCCCCCTCCCTGCCAAGAGATCCGTCCCCCCTCCCTTGTGCACGCAGAGAAACGGCCCATTCCCCCCTCCCCCTCCTCCCCCACCAGAGGCTTTTCTCTTCCTTGGGGCTCCCCCTCCCCCCCTCTGCTGCCACCAAGGAGGCTTCTGAAAAGCCTGAGAGTCATAGAAGGGGAGGGGTGGGGGGAGGGGGCTGGGAACTGCAGAGCACAAAGAGGCCGGACCCTGCTTTTCCCAGCAGCGAGACCCCCGAGCGACCCTTCCCTGAGGAAGCTGTGCCCAGAAAGCCTCCGCTGGCAGCCACGGGGCGCCTTCCAAAGGGGGGAGGGGAGGGGGGAGCCCAGAGGATCTCATGCCAGTTGAAAATGTTCTGCCACCCCGGGTCACATGGCAGGAGCTGCTCCTTTGCGCAGCCTTGAATGCTCCCCCCGGGCGGGCGGGCGGGCGGGCGGGCGGCTGGCTCAGGGCCCAGGGAGGGCCAGGAAGCGGGAGGGGAAGAAAGCACACAAAGCCGGTTCATGAAATCATCGCCTTTACTGCTCTCCCAGCCGAGGGCTTGACAAACACTTCAAGCTATTTACAGGTCGGGGTGTAGTGTTTTCCTGCCCCCCCCCCCACCCACTGGAGGGGAGTCTGGGAAGTCTCATCTGGAAGAAGGGGGGCCCTGGGCACAGGCCACCCGACAGGCTGGGGGGGAGGGGGAGAAATGGACAAGGGCTTTCCCAAGTAAACGCAGCATGCAAAAAACAAGAGCAGCTGGCAATGAGGACGAGAGACAAATGCCAAGGATGGGATGGCTGATCCAGACGCAAAGAAGCAGCTATGTGGGGGGGGGGGGAGGAGGAGGGCCTGATGGGGCTGTGGGGAGGGGCTGCCTTTTCCACCTGAAGGGGGGAAGAGGGGTGAAGACATCTGTGCACGGAGGGCCCTGGCAGTGGCTGAAAAGGCTCCCTCTCGGTTGGCACAGCTCCGCCTCGAGAGGGACCTCTGGCTGCAGAGACCAGGCAATGCAGGCTCCCTGAGATGACAGACGGGATGACGGATGGCCTGGAGGCTGCAGAGGGGGGGGGGGGGAGACAGGCAGGGGCTGCTCTCAGCATGGCCAGGCCGGCCTCCTGCTGACAGCACAAGGATGGCTGCTTGCCAGGCCTTGCCAGGACAGTCCTGGGGCTCCAGGGTGAATCGCCCCACCCGAGGAGCAGCTGGCTCGCTGGTGATGGGCGGAAGGGTCAGCCTTAGGGAGCTGCCCTCTCCTGGCCACTGCTAACTAGTCCGCGCTGGTGGGCTGCAAAGGGGGGTGGCGGGAGGATCAACCCAGGGCACGAGATCCACGGCAGCTGGGAAGGACGTGGGATGGCATCCAGCAACACTACAACAAAGTCAAGAAAGAAACGGGATGGGATGAGACAGAGGAAACCACAAATGCGATGATGCTATCAAACCAAGTGGGGGAGGAGATGACAGCTGGCCTCACTCTGCAGGACCCCCCCTTTCCCCCCCCCCCGGGGCTGCTGCCCTTCTCCATCTCCTCCTCCTGGGAGGCCGGAAAGGGAGAAGCGCACGCAAGCAGCAGGCTGGGACCTGGCAGGTGCTGGGACACCTGGGCGGGAGGCCTCCTCCCTAGACCCACGGCCTTCAGTGGTTCATCTCTGGCTCACCAGAAAAGGAACACTGGGGAGGGGGGAGCCCAGGAGGGGCCCCGGGGGCCCGGTTACCTCTTGAGGAGCCGCCCGATGCGGGTCTCCTGGGTGGCCGACGCTGGACTTGCTAGCTCCGGAGAACCAGCCCAGGAGTTCCCGCAGGGTCAAGGGGTCTTCTTTGGCGGGCCTAGAAGAAACCGTCTGAGAGAAAGAGCAGACATTATGAAAGAGGAGCCGGGCGAGGGCAGCAAAATCCGGGGTCAATGGCCTTCGTCAAGCCGCTTCCTCCC
The DNA here is from genome assembly GCF_009769535.1 of Thamnophis elegans. Taxonomy (NCBI): domain Eukaryota; kingdom Metazoa; phylum Chordata; class Lepidosauria; order Squamata; family Natricidae; genus Thamnophis; species Thamnophis elegans. The sequence goes on along the minus strand of NC_045548.1, from coordinate 80,563,274 downwards.
CAGATCCAAGCCACCCACCATGGCAGAATGCCACACAGGAGCATACTCTCCCCCCTCCCCACAAAAGCAGAGAGCCACACCTCCTGGAGATCTTAGCGCCATCCCCTTTTGCAGGGGCAGTAACCCAGAGATGTGGGTCTGAAGGCTGCCCCCTTAAACTTCACTCCCAACCACCCGCAAGCCTGAAAGCCACATGCAGGACCCCCCACCCTGCCAAGCTTCCCGGGAGAGAGAGCAGTGGAGCGGAGCCCAGAGGAGGGTCAGGGTCTGCGGAGCCAGGGAGCGTGAGAGGCAGCCGGGGAGGAGAGCCGGAAGAGGAGCGGCAGCCACCGGTGGGCTCCTCCGAGGGGCAGCAGCAGTGCAGCAGGGTCCCTGCACTTACGGTCCAAGCGCAGAGTCGCCCGGGTGTGGAGGGCAGCCAGCAAGGAGGTCGGTGGAGCAGCGCCAGGAGAATCCCGTGCCCGTTCCATGGTGGAAGGCCAGCGAAGAGAGCAGCTGAGGCCGCAGTGGAGGGAGACGGGAGGGCAGATGTGTGGGAGATGCTCCTGCCAGCCGGTACTCCTGGAGGCACGGACAGTCTTTGCATAGGCAGGTGATCAGGAGGCACTACAGAAAGGACGAGTGAGGAAGAAGAGGGTGGCAGAGCTCCTGGCATGGGTGAGGGCGGGTGGGGAGGAAAGGAGCAGGTTCCAGGGGGCATGAAGCGGCGTGGGGAGCACTGATGCGCTCACATTCTCTCTCTCTCTCTCTCTCTCTCTTTATCTCTCTCTCAATATACAAATACTATCAGAACCATCATATATTAATATATTAGTGTAGTCTTTTTGGTTAAAGTTTAGGCACTGCTTTGGAAGGAAACTCTGGTTTTTTAAAAAAGAGCAACAGGAGGAGTAATAAAAATATTGGTAGGATTAGCCAGCAGCTTCATCACATGCAGAGCGAAAGGAAGGCCATGTTATCTCAGCTTGGGAAGGGGGGGGAGGGAGGGAGAGGGGGGGCCCTTTAGGCCACAGGCAGCTGTTTCCCAGGCAGTTCAAGAGGGGGAGAACTTCCTTTCCACCCACAGCTCCCCTCTGGATAAGCCAGGGTGCCACGGAGGTCGGCTGCATCTGTGCTGCTGCTGGTGGCGCCTGGTGCGTATCTGCGGCCGTAACTTGATGAGCTGTAGGAGGAGGAAGCGAAGGAGACGGAGAAGCCGGAGCCGGTGGCGTCAAAACTTCCTCGCCTGGAGCCTGGCCTGGAACCCGTTCGTGAACCCGACCGGGAGCCGGAGGTGGAACCGGAGCCACTGACGTTGTAAGGACTGTAATAGCCTTTGCTGGATTGCGAGGAGGCTTCCAGGAGACGGAGGCCCGTCCCTTCTTCAGTCATGCTCCTGTCCATGGCGTCCTTGTAGGAGATCTTCAACTTGGTTTTGGGACAGGTCAAGTACTTGGAGTAAGTGTTGACGTCCCGAAGTTTCTGGGCAGTGCGTGCATCGACGGTGTTCTTCTGCAAGGCCTCATCGAGCGAGACCCGCCCAGACACCTCCGGCTCAATCAGCCCACCGGTCAGGTATTGGACCTCCAGGAACCGCTGGCCGGCCTCATAGTACAGCCAGCCCTTCTTTAAGGCTTGGGCAGCAGACATCTTGGTCTTGGTCCTTGGATCCTCAAAGCCGTAGAAAGCTTTTTGAGCAAGGTTGATTCTGTCCACCATGATCTTGTCCACCAGGTTCTTATTAACAGCATCTGCAACAGGGAACTTCTCCCCTGAAACCGGGTCAATGATCCCACCTGTGCAGGCCTGGGCCTCCAGCAGCCTCTGGCCTGTAATGTTATCCACCAGGTTACGGCGCATGGCTTCCGTAATGGATACTTTTTCCAGGGTATCTGTGTCCAAGATGCCAGCAATCGGACCAGTCTCTTCAGTGGGATCGCTCCAAGAGGTCAGCTGGGGTCTGGCGTGAGCAGGACTTACGGAATAGGAAGAGGAGGAGCCCACGGAGGAAGACCTGGATCGGAATCCACTGACATTGCCAGACAGCATGTCTGCAAACTCCGTGATGGACAAGGTCCCTGAGCGATACTGGTCCAGGGCAGACTGGTCTATCAGGCCTTTGGCCAGGGCGTCATCTATGTCGTACTGCCGTCCCGACCTCCGATCAATGATCATGGACTTGACCACCCCATCAGAGGAGGAGATGGTGATTTCCTCCCATTCACACTCTTGTTCCGAGAGCTCCAGGTAGGTCTGGTGGTCAATGAGGCCTTTGCGGTAGGCTTCATACACAGACATTTCCTTCCCGGTCTCTGGGTCTACAATCACCACCCTGCGCTTGCGGACAGAGGATTTGGAGGAGGTCTTCCTTTCCCGCTTCTTCTCTTTCAGCAGCAGGAGGCACAGCCCGGTCTGGGGGTCCGTGATGCACCTTTCCATCAGTTGCAGGTAAGTCAGGTTTTCCTCGGTGTTTGGGTCAAAGAAGCCCTTGGTGTCATCACTTGGGTCCAGGAGGATTTCATTCATTTCCTCGTCAAAAAGGCCCCTCTTGTACGCGACTTCTACCGGCAAGCGATGGCTCTCCTCAGGGTCAATAATGCCTCCTGTAGCAATTTGAGCTTCTAGCAAACGAATCCCATGGTCTTTCAGGATCAGCCCTTTCTTCATGGCTTGGAAAAGGGATATTATCTTGCCAGAGTAAGGGTCCTTGTAACCGATCACTGCCCGCTCGGCTGAGATCAACTTGTCTTTGAACTCTGGGCCTACAATGCCCATGCGCACCGCTTCCTCCACGGCCAGCTTGAGGCCCTTGATGGGGTCAATGACGTAACCGGTGGCCGCCTGGGCCTCCAGCAGCTCAAAGGCCGTCCCTGGCCGGAGAATGCCCTTCTTCATGGCTTGGTATACAGACAACCTTTCCTTGGTCGAGTCCATGTAGACTCCAGCAATACAGCTGGTGCCCTCTAAGAACTGCTGCAACTTTTTAGAGACCTCCTCCACGGAGGTGAGGCCGTCCTGGAGTTGCTGGGCAGTGGCTTCATCCATGACTTTTGATCGCACCAACTCCTCCACCGTGATCTGCTTCCTCAGCCCCCTGAAAGTCAGCTTCCGAGTGTCGCAGAGGGAGAGCAGGAGGAAGCCTGTGTTCTCGTCCTTCTTACATCGCTTGAGGATCTGAGCATAGCTGAGCTTTTCATCTGTGGAGGGATCTGTGTAGCTGCGGATCTCACTGGGCTCAGAAAGTCTGTCAAAGGTCTCCCGATTGAAGTAACCACGTTGGTAGGCAATTTCTAAGGGCAAGTGAAAGCCCAGGAAGGGGTCTATGATTCCTCCTGTGGCCAACTGGGCATCTAGCAATCGGAGGGCTTCTTCAGAAGGGATGAGGTCCTTCTTCATGGCTTGGAAGAGAGAGATTTTCTGCTCACTGTAAGGATCTCGGTAGCCTGTCACAGCTCTTTCGGCAGAGAGAAGGCGATCGTGCATTTCTGGGCCCACCACCCCTTTCCTCACTGCCTCGTCTACCGTAAGCCTGTCGTTCTTTATAGGGTCAATAATGAAGCCGGTGGCAGCCTGGGCTTCCAGCAAGGACCGGGCAACTTCAGGGCTAATCAGCCCCTTTTTGAGGGCCTGGTAGACGCTGAGCTTCTGCTTGCTGGAGGGAAGGTGGATGCCAGCGACACAGCCGGTGCCATAGAGGAATTTCCAGGTGGTCTCGATCTCCAGAATCTCTCGGATGGTCTTGGAGCCCTGCTTCAGCGCATGAAATATCTCCAGAGAGATTATCTTGGCCTCGTAGAGGTCTTCGGCCGTGATGCGGTGCCTAATGTAGTCATAGGAGGTGACATCTTGCTGGCGGACGATCTCGGTTTTCTCTATAATCTCAATGATGATGATGATCATGCGTTCCTTTGTCAGGTTGCCTAAACGGAACTCTTCTAACAATTTTTTACGTTGCTCTTCAGGGAGGAGATTGGAGTTCATAATTTCCCAGAGGGACATGGAGGAGCCAGCAAGCTCTCCAGTTGGAATGTCAATTTGAGTTTCTTCAAACATCTGCTTGGTTTCTGCCTCAGTGTACACTTGAGTTCTCTCCACCACCGCCGGCCGTTCGGGCTGCTTCAGAGGCAGGAGGCAAAGGCCACTCTCGGGGTCCTCAATGCACCTCTCTTTCAGCTGCAGGTAGGAGAGGTTCTCCTGGGTGTTGGGATCAATGAAACCCCGGGTGTCATCAGAGGGATCTGAGAGAGTTTGGTTGATCTCTTCATCAAAGTAGCCTCGCTTGTAGGCCACCTCCACCGGAACTCGGTGGCTGTGCACAGGGTCTATAATGCCCCCCGTGGCAATCTGGGCCTCCAGCAGGCGGACAGCATGCTCTCTGACAATCAGTCCCTTTTTCATAGCCTCAAAGAGGGAGATGGTGTTCCCGGAATAAGGGTCTCTGTAGCCAGTGACGGCCTTCTCAGCAGACAGCAGCTTTTCGTGCAGCTCTGGTCCCACAAGGCCAGCCTTCACCGCTTCGTTGACGTGCAACCTCTGATTCCTTACTGCATCCACCATAAAGCCGGTGGCTGCCTGGGCCTCCAGCAGGACAGTCGCTGTGCTGGGCAGGAGCAGATTCTTTCTCAGCGCCTGGTAGATGTTCAGCTTCTCCTTGCTTGTTTCGACATAGATGCCGGCAATGCAGTCACTCCCTCTCAGGTATCTCTTCACCGCATCCACTTCGGCGATGTCCTTCACCGACTTCTTTCCTGACTCGAGCTGCTCGTACTGCTGCTGGCTGATGACCTTGGACTCAAGCAGTTCACTAGCAGGCACTGGTGCTCGCAGGCCACTGAAGGTCAATTTTTCTTCTTTCTTGGCCTCGCTCTGTTCAATAATTGTGATAACTATCTTAATGACCTTTTCAATGGTGACTTTGCCAGTCTTGAACTGTCGTATCAGCTCCCTCCGCTGCTCTTCAGTCAAATATTCTGAGTGGATCAGCTCCCAGACTGTCACCGTCTTGCCCTTTTGGCTGCCGGCAGGAACTTCAACGGTGGCCTTACCAAAGGATTCCTTGATGGCACTGTCCGAGTAGAGCTCCTCCTGATGACGCCGTATGGCCTCATCCGAAAGGCACAGCAGGTGGAGGCCCGTCTCCTTATCCACCTGGCACCTCTGCAGGAGCTGGGCATAAGTGAGGTTTTCTTGGGTGTTGGGGTCATAGTACAGCTTGAACTCGTCGGCCGGATCAGACAAGGCCTTGTTCATTTCTTTGCTGAAATAGCCCCGTTTGCAGGCTACTTCCAGTGGGAGGCGATGGCTGTGCACAGGGTCAATGATGCCTCCAGTGGCAAGCTGAGCATCTAAGAGCCGGAGCCCAGTGTCCTTAGGGACGAGGTCTTTCTTCAGTGCTTGGAAAACGGAGACCACCTGCCCCATGTAGGGATCCTTGTAGCCGATGACAGCCCTCTCTGCAGAGAGCAGCTTCTCATGAAGCTCAGGCCCCACCAGTCCTGCTCGGACTGCTTCATCCACAGGAAGCTTCTCGTTCCTCACGGGGTCGATGACATGCCCAGTCCCAGCCTGGGCCTCCAGAAGGATCAGGGCCGCCTCGGGTTTCAACAGGTTTCTTTTCATTGCATCGGCAAGAAGTAACTTTTGGCCCGTTGACTCTACCAAGATGCCCGCAACAGGGCCAGTGCCTCCCAGGTATCTTTTTATGGCATCCATATTGGCGACATCCTTCACGGTCTTCTTGCCTTGGTGCAGCTGATTGTAGAGTTCTTGGTTGAGGATTTTGCTCTCCAGCAACTCAGCCGCCGGCACCGCAGCCCGGAGGCCTTCAAAGCAGAGTTGGCTTTTCTTCTCACTCTCTTCGACCACAGTAATTATGATCTTAATGATCTTCTCCACGGTGATCTTTCCGGTCTTGTACTGACGCAGGAGTTCCCGCTTCTGCTCCTCAGTAAAATACTCGGAGTTGATGATCTCCCAGATGGTGACGGTCTTTCCCTGGAATCTACCAAAGGGAGGAGAGACGGTGGCTTTCCTGAAGACGTCCTTGGCCTCTTGATCAGTACAGACCAGCTCCCGTCCTCTGGCCGCTTTGTCCGTCAGTGGCAGGAAGATTAGCTTGGTCTCAGGGTCAGTCACACACCTTTCCATCAGCTGCAGGTAAGTCAGGTTCTCCTGCGTATTGGGGTCAAAGAAGCCCTTGGTGTCATCTGTGGGGTCTGAGAGGATCCGCTGCATCTCCTGGTCAAAATAGCCTCGCTTGAATGCCACCTCCACAGGGAGACGGTGGCTGTTGACAGGGTCGATGACGCCACCGGTGGCAATCTGGGCCTCCAAAAGCCGAATCCCGTGGTCCTTCACGATGAGGTCTTTGGTCATTGCCTGGAAGAGGGAGATCTTTTCACCCGTGTAGGGATCCTTGTATCCAGTCACCGCCCTCTCTGCAGACAGCAATTTATTGTGCAGCTCAGGCCCAACCACGCCTTCCTTTACTGCCTGACTGACAGACATCCTCTTGTTATTCAGGGGGTCTATCATGAAGCCGGAAGCTGCTTGCGCTTCCAGCAGGATGAAGGCCGTGCCTGGGCTGAGCAGCTCCTGCTTCATGGCCTGGTAGATGCTCATCTTCTCGTTGGTTGGCTGGATCAAGAGCCCCGCGATGCTGCTGCTGCTGCCTTGCAGGTACTTCCTGATCTCCTGCCTCTGGGACAGCTCCGGCACGGTCACCTTCCCACCCACCAGACTCTCCAAGGTCTCTCGGCTCAGGATGCCAGCCTCTGCCAGCGTCCGGGCAGAAACCTTCTGTCGGATGCCATCAAAGGCCAGCTCAGGATCACCGTTTTGAGAGAGACCATCAGGCATGTCTTGGCCGTTAGGCAGTGCCGTGACTGGAGAGACGGCTGCCTCCTGAGGAAGGTCATCGGTCTGGATCATGATTTCTCGGGTCTGAGCAAGGGCAGCCTGTTGCTCCTCCTGCAGTTGCCTCAGTTTCTCCCGGAGCTTTTGGTTTTCCTCAGCTAGAAGCTTCTCCTGCTGTTGACGCTGCTTCTCCAACTGCTGGAGTTCCTCCTGCTTGCGATGGACACCCTTCTCCGCTTCAGCCTGCTTCTCCCGGGCATCCCTAAGGGTGGCCTCCAGCTGCTCCTTCTCCTGCTCCATCTGCCTCTGCTGGCGCTCCTGCTCAGCCTTCAAGCTTTGGGCTTTCTTGACCTCCTCCTGGAAGAGGCTCTCCAGCTTGGCCTTTTCCTCCTCTACAAATCTCTCCTTCTGCAGGAGGAGGTCCTTCTCGGAGAGGAAGGTCTGCTGGAGCATCTGCGTCTCCTGGCGGAGCTGCTCCTTCTGAGCAGTCTGCATCTGGATTAGGAAGAAAAGAAAGGGCATCAGCCAGAGGGCGAAGGAGGGGGAGGGGGTCACCTAAAAGGCAGGCGCCAGTGGTTGCACCCTGTCCGGCCAGTGCAGAGGGAAAGAAGCCACCGGGGAGGAGCTACCTGTCCTGCCAACATCACAGAAGCAGAGGACAGGGCCGTTTCTGTCTCGTTTTATCAAACACTGCCCTGTCCCTTTGGCACCAGAGGAACTCCCTATGGGCTGAGGCTGGAAGGAGCTTTCCCAGAAGAGAAAACTGGTGAAATGAGGAGTGGGCTGGGCAACCAGTTCATGGCCAATTCATAGAACCCGTTTCCATTTGATGTCTCAGAGCAAGAAATCCCTCTTATCTCTGCACAACCACCCTGACTGGGCCAGCTGCCGCCGCCTGCGTCGAATCACCCTCCACACTTGACAGGGAGCTCCGTCCTTTTTGCCCAGGGGGAGGCACCCCTTGTGGCAGAGATCGTCCGCCAGGAACCCTCCCAAAAGATCCCATGGGAGCCTTCCCAGACCAATCCCAGGAGGGCACCGCCTGTTGATGGGGCAATACTCCACCCCCTCAGCTGCCTTCCCACCCTCCCTCTTCTCAGTTGCCATCCCCACTTCTGCCAAAATTCAAACAGACTTTGACAGAAACAGCGAGCAGCAGTGAGGTTGGAACAGGGAGGCTCCGGGATCGGCCCCCGTGGTTTGCACGCTCTAGTTCAACAGCACACAAAATCAACTCCCCCTAACGTCCCCCTTTGCTTTCTTGATGCAGAGAGGATTTCCCGCTGAAACGATGTGCCATCTTGGCTGAGGGAGAACACAACCAGCCACCTCCTAAAGGACAACTTACCACGAAGTCATCTAATAAGCAGAGAACACTCGGTCGTCAGTACTGACCTGCAAGCAGCAGGGAACATCTTCTGAACCGTACCAGGGAAGCGAGAACATCTCCTCCTCCTTCTCTCCTCCCAAGCCATTGAGTGAGGCAGGTCGACGCTCACACAACCACACAGCCTGCATTCTTGAGTGGGACAGGAACCCCGTGACCGGGGGTGGGGGGCATGGGGCCGTGGTCCACTGCATCTGCACTGCTACCATATCTACCCCTCCCTCCTGCCCGAAGCCTCCTCAGTCAGGGGGATGTGGACTAATGGACTGGCTGGGGCCGATGGGCATTGCTCAACCTGGGAGGGAGGGAGAGAGGGGGGGATGTGGGGAGCCACCACCGAGCAGGTACCTCTTCCGCCTTCTGCTGCAGCAGCTGGGCTTCCCGCTTCAGCTTCTCTTTCTCCATCTCCAGCTCGGCAATAGCCTTCCTCAGCCTGTTGGCATCTTGATCGCTTTGCTGCCTCTGGATCTCCAGTGTCTGCACCAGGGTCACCTTCTCCTGAGTGGACAGCTCCATCTGGTGCAGATTCCCGCTGATCTCTTCGGCCTGCTTCCTGAACCGCCTGGCCTCTTCCTCCGCCTTCGCCTGGGCCAGGCTCAGCTCCGTGACTTGCAGCTTCAGCCGCTCGGCCTCGGCGGTGATCTGCAGCTGTCGCTTGCGCTCGGCCTGCAGCGTCTTCTGGAAGCCCTCCGTCTCCTCCTCCAGCCGCAGCCGGATCTGCTCTTTGTCCTCCTGCAGTTTGCGGGCGTGCTCCTGGGCCAGGTCCTTCTGCTTCTGCAGCACCTCCGCCTCGGCCTTCAGCTGGGTGGCTTCCTGGATGGCCTGCATCTTCTCTCTCAGGATCTTCTCTGCCAGCGCCCGCTGCTGGGCCAAATCCTCCTCTGCCAGCTTGCGCATGCGGGCAGCCTCCTGGGCTTCCACACTCAGCCGGGCAGCTTCCTCCGCCACCTGCTTCATCTTCTCAGCTTCCTCAGCGAGGATCTTCTGCATGTTGTCCTTGTCCTTCATGATGAGCAACTTGTTCTCCTCCTCGATGCGGACCTTCAGCTTGATCAGCTCCTCCATCTGGATCTTCACCTTGAACAGCTCCTCCTCCGCTTGGACCTTCTGCTTCATGGCTTCCGTCACCTCCTCTTTCAGCCGCTGCTGCTCCTCCTCCAAGAGGCTCTTCTGATGGTCCGTCTCCTCCAGCCGCAGCTTGACCTTGGTCAGCTCCTGCTCCACCTGGGCCTTTTGCCGCAGGGTCTGCTCTGCAAATTTTTTGTGCTTCTCCATCTCCGTGTCGGCCACCTGCTTCTGCTTAAGAGCCGCCTGTTCCGCCTGGGCTCGCCTGGCCGCCTCCAGCTCTGCCTCCTTGCGGAGCTTCTCAGCATCCTCCTGGGCCCTGGCTTTGTCTTGGGCCTCCTCCTCGGCTCGCTGCTTCATGCGCTCGGCCTCGTCCACCAGCTGCCGGGACAACGTGGCCTCTTGCTCCGCCTTGAGGCGGGCAAACTCTGCTTCCTCGGCGGCTCTCTTTGCTCTCTCGGCCTCCTCCTTCAGCCTGTCCAGGATGGACTGCTCCTGCTGTCTGGTCTGCAGCAACTCCTGCTCCTTCCGGCGCACCAGGGCCAGGTGAGCGGCCTCTTCGGCAGCGATCTTCTTCTGGGCTGCCTCCTGGGCCAGCAGGATCTGCTTCTCCGACTGGCTTTCGGCCACCTCCTTCTGCTTCTTGGCTTCCTCCACCTTGGCCTTGAGGCGCTCCACCTCCTCCAGAGCGGCTTTGCGCTGCCTGGCAGCTTCCTGCTCCGCAGCCAGGGTCTTGTGGAGCTTCGCTTCGGCCTCTTTGCGGCGGTTCTCCTCTTCCAGGGCCACCCGCCGCAGCCTCTCGCCCTCTTGCTCCGCTAGCTCTTTGCTCCGCTGAATCTCCTCTGAGCTCTGCCTGATCTTGCTGAGCTCCAGCTCCAGGTCCGTCTTCCCGACGGAGGCTTTCTCAAAGTTGATCTTGAGGATGTGAATTTCCTCCTCAATGATGCGCCGCTGCTTTAGGGTTTCGTTGACAACAGTCTTCTGCCTCTCTAGCTCACTCTCAGAGGACTTCTTTAGCTGTGCAATCTTCTCCTCGATGTCGTGCTTGTGCTGGGCCGCCTGCTCCTCCAGGACCCTCCGCTGGTAAGCCTCGTCCTCCGCTAGCCGCCTCAGTCGCTCGTTCTCAGCCTCCTTCTCCTTCAGGGAAATTTCCGCTTCCGCCTTGAGGCGCGATGCCTCGCTGATGGCTGCCAGTTTTTCTTTGAGGATCCGCTCAGCTTCTGCTCGCTGCCGAGCAGCCTCCTCCTCGGCCAACTGCCGTTGCCTCTTGGCTTCCTCAGAGAGGGCGCGCAGGCGACCTGCCTCCTCTGCCACCTCCCGCAGCTTGGCGGCTTCGTCCTCCAAGATCTGCTTGGACTTCTCGCTGGCAGAGCGCGACTCCTTTTCTGTCCTGGCCTTGCTTTCCAGCAGGAGCTCCATTTCAGCCCGCAGTTTGGCCAGCTCTTCCTCCAACTCCCTACGCTTCTGGACAGCCTCGCTGACCTCACTCTTGAGGCGGAAGAGCTCTTCTTCCAGGAGCAGCCGCTGCTGCTCCCCGTTCTCCACCTCCGACTTCAGGCGGATCAGTTCCTGCTCAGCCAGGAACTTCTGCTGGGCTGTGCCCTCGGCCAGCTTGCGCTGCTTCTCCAACTCCTCCTCGGCCAGCTCCTTCTGGCGCAGGGCCAGCTCCTCTGCCTTGGTCCGCTTCCGGGTTTCGCGCTCGGCATCTTCCTTCTGCTTCTCTGCCTCCTCCTGCGCCAGGGACTTCTTGTGTGCCACTTCCTCCGCCTGTAGACGCAGCCGGAGTGCCTCATTGGCCTTCTGCTGCCACTTCTCCAGCTCCTTCTCGGCCTCCTCCTTGGCCCGTTCGGCTTCCGTCTGCTGCGTCCGCAGGCGGTCAGCCTCCTCCTGGAGGTAGGTGAGGGTGACATGCTCCTGCTTCAGGGTGAGCTCCAGCTGGGCCGTCTTCTCGGCAAAGGAGAGGCGCCGGCTCTGCAGGTCTGCCGCAGCGCTCTTCTGGGCTGCCTCCCGCGCGACCTGGATCTGCCGTTCCTTCTCCAGCTCCGCCTGCTTCATCCGGCGCTCAGCCTCCTCGGCCTGTGCACGGAGCTCCTGCAGGGCCCTCAGGGCCTTCTGCTTCTCCTGCGCTGCCCGCTGCTCTGCCTGCACCTTCTCCTGCAGCTGCTCCTCCGCCTCCCGCTTCCTTTGGGCTTCGTCCTTGACCTGCTTGCGCAGGCGCTCAGCCTCCTCCTGGGCAGCTTTCTTCTGGCGCTCGGCTTCCTCCGCCCGGGCCCTCAGAGCCTGCAGCTCCCCTTCCGCCGCAGCCTTCTGCTTCTGCGTGGCTTCCAGCTGCAGGCGGATGATGTGGATCTCCTCTTCCACTTTCCTGTGGCTGATCTCCACTTCCTCAATCAGTTTCTGCTTGGTCAGGATTTGCCTGTCGGAGCTGAGCTTCATCTGCAGCAGCTCCTCCTGGATGTTCTGTTTCTGCTGCTCGGCATCCACGGCTGCCAGTTGCCGCCGGCTGACCTCCTCCTGCATGCGCTGCTGCAACTCCCTGGCCTCCTCCTCGGCCTGAGCCTTGGCCTTGGCGTGGGCCTCGGCCAGCTGCCTCTGCTTCTGCAGCTGGGCTTCCACCTCCTCCAAGCGCTTCCGCTCTGCCTCCTTCAGCTGCTCCGCTGCTTTCTACGAGGAGGGGGCAGAGGGGAGGGGAGGGGGAGAGAGAGAAAGATCACAAGAGCAGATGGGGGGGCCGGTCTTTGGGGTGGGGGCAAAGGAGAGCAGGGAAGGAAGCAGGCAAACCCACATACTGAGAAAGAGGACGGGAGCACCGACGGACGGATGGGCGCCAGAAACAAGACCAATGAGCCACAAGAGCACACCTCCACCATGCGCAATGCCCTGCCACCACGCAGCGGAATGTCCAGCACACCGGGAGACCAAAAGCTTAGGGGTCGGAGGTGATCCAGCCTGGGGCACGTGAGGGGAGTGACCACACTGCAAGAGCGACCGTGGGGACGGTGCTATTTCACAAAGACCCCCTTCCCCCTCTCCCGTTTTCAGCACACAAGGCCGGCATCTCGGAGACTTCAGGGGAGTCAGGAGGGAGGGGGATGACCATCCGCACGCATCCAGGCCAGGCAGCACACCAAGCGGGCTGGAAACCTTACAAGCGGGCAAATCGAGGTGACCCAGCAGACCTTCCCCCCACCCCTCCTCTATCCTTCCCTCTCACCCAGTGGGCCCTCCCAACGCCCCCCCCCCCAGCTGTGTGATCAATGCAGGGCCACGGGGGGGGGGGGAGAGTGCAAGGGTGGGGGGGACATGCGGATGGAAGGAGTACCTGGTGGAAAAGCTGCTGTTGCTGCTGCTGCCTCCTCTGGAGGTCAACCCTTCCTTAGAGCCCCACCAACACCAACCTGCCCCGAGCAAGCTCAGGCCAAGGAGCTTGGCTTCCGAAGGGCAGAAGCCAAGAGTTAGAAAGGGGAGGAGAGCACAGCAGAGCCGAGGAAAAGGGGGCAGGCAGGGGAGTCCCGGAAGCAGCCCCAGGCAGAGCAGGAGGAAGAGCAAGCAAAGCAGTCAGTTTCCCTGCAGGGCGATGAGGCCCACGTGGGGCCACAGACTGCCCAGGGGAGGGGGGGGGGCGGGGAAGAGGAACAGCCAGTCAGGGGGGACCATCCCCCCCCCCCGCACAATCCATCCAGAGGCAGCCAAGCCATGCTGGGCCCACCCTGGATCCCTTACCTCCTCTTCCTCCAGCCGCCGAAGAGTCTCCGTAATGAACCTGATGTACTGGCTGGTCAGCGTGGTCAGCTCGCTATACTGAGTCCTCAGGTCAACATACTGCAAGGCCAGAGGGGGAGGGGGTTGCTCTGATGAGCCCTGATGGCCTCTTCCTCCCAAGCACAGGAGGGAGGCCTTCAAAAGCCCTGGGACAGAGCCTGCGGGCAACTGGCACCAGAGCAGCCCTTCAGACGCTCCCATTCACCTCAAGGGAAGCTGCTGCTGATGCCACCCCAGAACAAGACCCCCAGCTCTGGCCAAGAGCGCCCAGCAGGGCCAGGGTGGCAGGAAATGCTTCCTTCTAGAACCTCTGTCCTTACTCCCGGCACCCCCCACCAGCCCCGCCCAGGGACGCCCCTCACCTCCTGGATGATGCTGTCCGAGGCAGAGTGGACTTTGGGCTTCTTGGCGGGAGAAGAGACGGGCTCCACCTGGGCCTTGTAGGTGACAAGCTGAAGCTCGTAGTCCTTCAAAGGAAAGAGGGGTTGGCCTGCTGCTGGAGCCCCCCGAGCCCAGGCGAGGACCCCAGCCTCCAGAGCCTGCCCGTCAAGCAGGCCCGCCTGACCGCCACGTACCTTGATGGCATCAATGTACTGCTTGGCCAAGCGGTGGCTCTCCTCCACCTTCTCCCAGTTCTGCTCACACTCTTCCAGCAGTTTCTGGAGAAGGAGAGGCAGAAGGAATAAGCGCCTCCCCCACCCCCAAGGCCCCCAGCACAGGGAGGGCCCACGGCTCAAGAAGAGGCTGCCTTGGAGGGAGGGTCTGCGGAGAGGCGTCTCAGAGGAACCGGCAACAGCACCCCCCTGCCCCCTCCCCCAAAAGCAGCCCCAGGGCACTGAGGGAGGGGCGCAGGAGCCCCACGGCCAAAGGGAGGAAGGGGTCTCTGAACCGGAACCCTGCCAGCCTCCAAGGAACCCCAATCATTGGGAAGGCCCATCGCTCCCCCCCCCCTTCTCAGATAGCTGTGCATACCTGAAAAGTTCAGGCCATTTATTTGTCAAACGGCACAAACTCTTCAGCTATACACAATTACACAAAACCCCAGGCCTGATCTGATGGGACGCCAGGTCTACCCTCTGCACCCCACCCCAGGGCCCCGAGGCCTCCTCTTAGCCCTGCCAGCCCCCCCCCCCCGGCCCTCAAGGGGGCTTCTGCCGCCTGCCCAGCCAGGCCCAGTCTCCTCTCGGCCGGCCTCACCTTCTCTTGCAGCAGCTGCTCCCGCACCTGCTGGCTGCTGGTGACGGGCACAGCCTGGAGGCCCTCCTGGCGCTGGCGGGCATCCTGGATCCACTCCATCAGCCAGCTGTAGCTGTTGCGGTAGTAACGCAGCTGGCGTCCCAGCTGGTCCAGTTCCCGCTGCCGCAGGTCGATCTGCCCCAGGACAGCCTGCCAGCGGTCGAGGAGGTGCCGCACGCGATCCCGGTAGCGGTCCAGGTCCAGATCCCTCTCACTGTGGCCTCTCACCATCCTCTCGTTCACCTCACTGGCCTTGGCCAGGTCCGTTTCCAGGGCACTGAAGACTGGCTGGTGCCCCTCGGCCTGCCCACGGAGCCTCTGCAGGACAAGGAGATAGGGAGGGGGGTGTCAGGGTCGCACGAGCCCTTCGGAGCCACAGGAGGCTCAAAGGTCTCCCCCCGTGCCCCCCGGCAGCTGTGGGTCTGGCCGGTCACCTTAAGCTCAGCCTTGGAAGCCTCAACAGCCTTGAGGTCGGAGGGCACAGCCTGGACGTCTTTGAGCTGCTCTTCGTAGCTCTGGACCAGCCCCTCAGCTCCTTGGGTGCTACGGATGACCAGGCTGATGGTCTTCAACCTGCAGGAGAGGGGGATCGACTCAGGCACAGCAGCCGGACAAGGCTGCCCATTCCCCCATTCAGGGGGCCTTGGAGTCCTAGTGGAGAATCCTCTAAATATGAGCAAGCCGTGTGTGGCAGCAGCCAAAGAAGCCAATGCAATCCTCGGTTGCATTAACAGAGGGATAGAATCAAGGTGAAGTGTTAATACCACTCCATAAAGCCTTGGCAAGGCCACGCCTAGAATCCTGCATCCACTTTTGGTCTCCACTCTCTGAAAAAGATGTTGAGATTCTGGAAGGAGTGCAGAGAAGAGCAACCAAGAGGATTAGAGGGCTGGAGGCTAAAATAGGCCAGTTGCAGGAATTGGGCATGTCTAGTTTGATGAAAAGAAGGACTAGGAGTGATATGACAGCAGACTTCTAGTATTTGAGGGGCTGCCACAAAGAGGGGGGGGGGGTTCAAGCTATTCTCCAAAGCATCGGAAGGCAGGACAAGAAACAACGGATGGAAACTAATCAAGGAGAGGAGCAACCTGGAACTAAGGAGAAATTTCCTGCCAGTCAGAACAATTTAACCGGTGGAACAAATTGTCTCCAGAGGTTGTGGGTGGATGCTACACTGGAGGCTTTGAAGGAGAGACTGAACAGCCACTTGTCCAGAATGACAGGGGGACTCCTGCTTGAGTAGGGGGTTTGAAGGCTTCCAGGGCCCCTGCCAACTCTGCTATTCTGTTATCTGGGCTGCAGTTACTCCAGTTATCTGGAAGCGGATATAAACCAAACTTTTCTAGGCAACATTTGGACTCCAAAGCAGATAAGAATTAGCCCACATCATCTTTAAAAAGCATAGCGGGGAGCAGTAACATAGAAACGGCCACTTGAAAACCTTCAGAAACTGGAAACGGAGTTAGCTGTTTGTCAAAAGGATGTTGAGAGGCCAAAAGAGTCTCTCGTGCAAAGCTGCCAGGGACACCGAGGAAACCAACGGCCCACGCTACGTTCCTGCCCGTCCCTCCGCAGAGGGCTGGGGCTGATGGGAGCTGCCTCAGGGGGACAGGAGAGCAGAGGGGAGCTGGATCAAGGGGTCCCAGGAGGACCTGATTCCCCAGCTAGGATCTCGGAGTGGCTGCTGCAGAGTTTGTAATAAGGACAAGGGCGGCCAAATCCGATGCCCAGCCTCCTCCCCCCCTCCCTCCCTTTGTCCCCATGGCCGGGCAGGACGAGGCCTGGTGCTAAGGACCACCTACTTCTCCAAGAAAATGCTGGAGAGGCTGTACACCTGGCTCATCTTCTGCAGCGTGATATCCAGCTCGGAGTGCAGCAGGGGAGCCGAGCCGGCCTGCTCTGGCTGAGCCAGGACCTGCCCCGTCTGGGCGCTCACTTTGCCCAAAGTCTTCTGGAGGGTTTCCAGCTCCAGATGGATCTCCTGAGGGGAGGGGAGGGGCGTCACGGACCCAGGCCAGGAAGCCCCACGCACAGAGCTCAGCCCCCTCCTCCTGGAGGGAGCGCCCCCCTCCTGTTTCCAGATGGGAAGGTCAGAAGCGGCTCCGTGGGCAGAGCAGTCCCGGACGGTCTCTGGGGCAGCACAAGGCTCTCCTGGGGCCCGGAGGAGATTCCAGGAGAGCCATCAGCTGTTGCAGCCGTGTCCATCTCAGGGCCGAAGGGAAGCCATACCTGCTGGTCGCTGATGCGCTGCGCACATTCCTTAACAGGGTCTTGGTCAAGCGGAGAACGGATTTTGTGGATGGTGCGGGACTCGCAGCCTTCCAGCTGCAGCCGGATGTCCTTCAGCTGGGAGAGGAAACTCCTGCACAGTGACTCCTCCTGCTCCCCTGTCCCCCCACAAACAAAGCCCGGGGTTAAGGGATGCCGGCACCACTCGTGGCTACAGGCCGGTCAAGAGAGGAGCACGGAGAGGCTGCCGAGGGAGCCGGCCCAGCTCCTTGGAGGCAGGGAGAGCCACGGCCTGAAACCGAAGCGTGGGCCCAAGGCGTGCCAGGGGCCACAGCCCGCCCAGGGCCCCGGACCTCACCTTTCTCCAGCCCGCGCAGCAGCAACTCGTACTTCTGGGTGCAGATGGTGTAATCACGCTCTGCCTGCAGCCGGTCGTCCGGGTGGAAGTTCTGGGAGTCCTGGCTGTCGCGCAGGAACTCCTGGTAGTGGGTCTCCAGGCTGCGCAGGGTCTGCCGGTAATCCTCGGGAGGCATCGTCCGAAACTGCAAAGGAGTCCAGGAGAAGGTCAGCCAAGCCAGCTGAGGTTGGTCCCTCAAGGCCTCCCAGGGGCCTCAAAAGGGGGGAAGGGGCTACATCCCCCCCTCCCGCCTGCCGTGGGGATCGCCAGCACAGCTCTCTCTGCCGGAGGCTTGCCAGGAAAGCTGGCATCGGGGAGAGGAAGGGAGTCGGGCTCTCACAATGAGGAGGGACCAGGTCTGGATCTGCTGGATCTCCCGCTGCAGGAGCTGCCAGGACCGGAGGCTCTTCAGGTTGAGGTGCAGTTGCTGCCAAGTGCCCAGCAGCTTCTGGTGCAGCGTCTCCAGCCTAAGGGGACATGGGGGGGGGGGGGAGGTCAGGGGGGAGGCTGCGGCTCTCCTGGCTGGGAGGGGGCGTGGGGAGGGAAGAAAGCCAGGCTTGCAGCCTGGCCCCAGAGCCAAGGAGGGGGGGAGGACAGGGGGAGAATGATGGCCTGCTGGAGAAAGGAGGGCCTTTCTAGCCCCCCCCCCCGGGGGCCCAGGTGAGGAGCACCTACCTCCCGACGGCCTCCAGGGCCTCCTTGTTGGGTGGAGGGATCAGGAAGCAGATGGAGGGGGCCAGGGACTCCTTCCCGGCTGCATTCAGGACCTTCCACTTGTAGGGCTGGGCGTTGCTGAGGAGGGTGCAGTGGTCCCCCTTGTGCACGGTGATCTGGGGGGGGGGAAGGGAGGGCAACTCAGATGATGCAGCCAGCCCCCCTCCATCCCTCCCCCCCCCGCTCTGCCTCGGGCCCCCTCCTCACTCACCTCCACTTGCTTGTAGTCACAGACAGCCTGGAGGGGCAGCCGTCCCCTGAGCGGGGGGCTTGCGCTGCGGGGCTTCAGCTGGACAATGGTCTTTGCCCGGTTGGCCAGTCCCGCCAGGTGACTCTGGTACTGCGTGAGGTGGTCTTTCTCCTCCTGAAGTGGGGGGTGGGAGGCAGGAAGCAGCCCCGGTAAGTGAGGGGGGAAGGGGGCTGCTGGGTCCAGGGGAGGGGGCCAGTCCCTCCCACCCTCACCAGGGAGTCCTGCAGCAGGTCCTCCAGGCGGGTCCCGGTGATGGACCGGTCGCAGCTGAACTTCTTCTTCATCGTCTCCTGAGTCTTGCGCAGAAACTCCTCCGCTTCCTTCACGTCGGAAAAGAACTGGGGAGGGGAGGGGGAGGGTGGTGAGGGGGCTGATAGGCGTCCTCTGGGGTTCCATGCCCCCGAAGGCTGGCCGGCCCCTGCCGGAGTCCTGCTCTTCTGCCCCCCCTCCCCCCGGCCTTCCTGCAGGGCTACCTGGAAGTAGCTGCTGTTCTCCTTCAGGTGAGCCTCGATGCAGCAGCACAGTTGCAGCAGCCAGCTCCACTGGGTCTGCAGGGCCGCCTGGAAGGCCTGCAGGGGGGAGCAGAGCAGAGTGGGCGGGGAAGGCAGCAGAGGGATGCCAGGGAGCCCTTCCCACGCCCCGGGCGCCCGCTTGGGGAGGGCGGTAGGCAAGGGCCAGGAGCGGTCATCTGACGAGGGCTCCTCGTGATGCAGGCGTGACTGCTGGCACTTCCCCCGACCGCACCCACCTCCACCGTCTGCCTGGCTGGGTGATCCTCCCGCAGCAGCCGGTCACCCGTGCTCTGGATCTCCTTCACCCGACGCTCCCGCAGCTCCAGGTCTCTCATCAGGCCCTAGAGGGTGGCAGAGCACAGATCCGGGGGTCATCCGGGGCTCATCCGGGGCCCAGCAGCCGGACTCCTCGCTCGGGGCCAGAGGGAGGGCGACTTTTACCGAGTAGCTCTCTTTCTTTGCAGCCATGTTGCTGTTGCGCTCGCTCCAGTCATAGTTAACCTCCTCCTCCTCCTTCTCATTCAGCCACATCAGCTCTTTGGTGGCTGCAGCCACGAACCCCTGGAGGTTTTCCAGCTGCCGCAGGCGGGCTTTGGATGAGCTCTGCAAGACACGGATCGCAGCGGCTCGGCTCAGCACCGAGAGGGGCCTGACGTCAAGGGAAAGCGTCCGCGGCGAAGTGCTCCAGGGCACCCAATGCCGCTGGGTCCCCAAGGGGAAGGAGAAGCGGGGTCTCTCCTTGCACCCCCTCTGCTGCCCCGACTGTCCCCCGGCCATCTGCTCACCAGCAGCTTCTCGTACTGCACGTCCAGCTTGCTGAGGTAGTCCCGGTAGGAGGCCTGTGTGCCAGGAGAGAGCTGGGCCTACGGTGAGCAAAGGACAGCCATGAAACCATCCCCACTGCGCAGACACGGCGGCCTCCTCCTTCAACAAGCCTTGCTGGGAGGCTGGCATCCTGGCACCCCCAGGCCTGCCCTCCATACCTCGTCCGCCTGGGCTCGCTCAATCTTGGGGCGAAACTCCTCGATGGAGCGGTGCAGTCCGCGGTGGCTGCCGAGCTGCGACTCCACCATGGGCAGGTCCACACCCCATTCGGCGGCATTGAGGCGGGCCTGGTTCTCTTCCACCCAGGCCAGCAGATCGTTTAGGTAGCGCAGGGTGGCATCATCCAACTCCGGCCGCGAGCGCTGCGTGACCGGCACGGACACTTGGACCGTCCCAGATTTCAGGCGCAAGTTGTACTCGGTGCGGATGGCCACAAGTCGCTCGTGCAAGCGGTAAACCCTGCAAGGGGGGGGGGGGAGGGAATGCTGTGCTACAGATGAAGGTCCCTGCAGGAAAGGCAGCAGCCGGAGCTCCCTCCTTGCAGGCCCAGTGAGAGTGGCTGCAGCGGCCCCTGAAGAGGTTGCAAACTGCAGGGAGAGGCTCCCACCACCAGAGGGCAGTACACACGAAACCTGTCAGCCATTTTGGGGGGGGGGGGTTCTGAGTCTCCCTTCCAGGAAGGGTGGAAGACCCTAACTTCATGGCACCAGCACCATTCTCCCATGTAAAGATGCCCCCCCCCCACATATGGGGAGAGGGGAGGGGAGGAGCATTACTGACCTGCGATACATCTGTTCGCCTTGGGGGTGGCGCCCATCCTTGAGGGCTTGCACATCATTGAAGAGCAAGCGGAGCATGGCCTCCGCCTTGTCCAGGTCCCGCTCAATCTCCGCCGCATGCTGCGAGGCCTTGCCTGCATTCAGCAGGCGGATGTCCTGCATGAGGGAAACCAAGGACCCTGAGCCTGACAGAGCACTGGGCCAGACCCTCCCGCCCACTCCTGGGCTCCCTGGGCTCCGGCCTCTCACCGACTGCAGCAGGGTGTCTGCCTGGTTGAGCTGCTCCTCGCAGAGGCCGGACTCCATCTGGAGTTTGCTGACGATGCGCTGCAGCCGTTCCAACCTGGGAAGGCAGGAAGGGAGCGCGGGAGAAGTCAGCGAGGGTTCCGGCCAGCTCCCTCCACTCTGCTGGGACTCGGCTCCCGTCCCTCCTGTGCCAGGGGAGGGCAGCCTAGCTGTCCCAGGCTGCCTCGGCTCCCTCTGCCCGCTGGCCCAGATGCTTCCTGAGGAACACAGCCTGGGAGGAGGGGCGTGGTGAGTCACCAGTCGTGTGTTTCCCATTATGGCTGGGCTGGGCCGGCTGCGGCTGGGAGGGAGCTGCCAGCTTCCGTCCTGCTGGGCTCCCTTCCCAGGAAAAGGAAGTCCCCGACTCCGGCCCCTGCGCCCCCCCCCCCCGCTTCCCTCTAGGCGCTCTGTCAGGCGCTCCTGCTTGCCTCTCAAACTCCGAGCGCAGAAGCTTCTCCCTCTCCAGGATGGCCACGTGCAGCCGGCCCCACTCCTTCTCCACGTCCAGCGGGTGGTAGCCCGGAGGGATCTTCAGTTGCCCGCTTTGCACAGCAGCCTAGTGGAGCCAGAAGCAGATGGGAGCCACTGACAACGGCCCCCAGAAGGACACCCCCCCGCCCTCCAGTAGGCTGGCACGCTGGCCGGCCCAGAGCCCCCCCCCAGGGCCCCCAGGGGACAATTCAGGCTCACCTCCAGCGACTGGAAGATCACCTTGGAGCGGCTCTTGTCAGCCTCCTTGGCGGGCAGCTCCATCTCTTTGAACTTCAAGAACTGGTGCCACAGGATCTGCGGGAGAAGAAGGCGGGGGGGGCTGGTGGGGGGGGGGCCAAGATAGGTCCTGGGGGCATCCCAGTGGCACCAAGAGGCCCCAGAGCTCTTTCATCTGGGCCAAGCCGCCAGCAACTCTCCTGGAGGCAGAGCTGGTCATGGAAGGGGACTCCCGTGGATGTTCAGGGAGTCCTTGCACGGTGCCCCCCCCCAACATGGAAGGGAGCGCCAAGAGAAAAAGGCTGCACCCCAGCCGGAGAGGGAGGCGGCGCAGGGCAGAGGGAGGCTCTCACCTCGATCTCCTCGTAGCTGGCAGGGAACTTCCTCTCCTCAAAGGTCACCGTGTGGTGCTGGATCCACTGCAGAAGCAGGCTGACTACGCCGTAGTATTCCTGCCAGCGCAGCTGCAGCTCCTAAGGGTGGGGAGGGGGCGTGGGGGAAAAGGCGGTGGGTGCCGAGGTCATCCCCCAACCCCACAGACCGGCCAGCCCCCCCCCACTCCATCCCCCGACGCTCACGTTGGCTTTGATCCCGTCCTGCACGTCTGGCACTCGAGGCATGGCGTCGTAGAGGGAGGACACGTAGGTGATGATGGACTTCTCATCCGGCTGGGGCACATCCACGTCTGGGAAAGCGAAAGGGAGAAGGAAGGGAGTGCCATGCTGCCCCTCCCAAAGGAGCCCCCCCCCTTGCCATGGGGCAGCCATGCTGGTACCTTCCGGGTCCAAGAGCCGCGTCACGCCCAGGTCGTGTTCGGCCACCGAGAAGGCCTGCTCCAGGTTCTCCACGTTGCTCTGGTGGTAGACCTTGTTCATGTCAATCAGCATGGGCCTGCGGAGGGGAGAGGTGGGGGCTGTGGTCAGAGGCCCCCCAGCTCACCCCAAGAAGAGGGCGGAGCTTCTGCTGGGCCCCAATTCTGTGCCGGACCTTCCCCTGGAAGTGAGGTGGCTACGTCTCTCCCCATCTCCTGCTCGGCCTCCCCTGGCACCAGCCTTTGTGCCCCCTGTGGGTCTTCCAGAGGTGGCATCGGAGTGGCCTGGAACAAGGCCGCCCTGGACCTTAAGCTTCTGCTCCTTAAAATAGGGGCCACAGAAATAGCTGCAGTAATAAGCTTCCCAACAATTGGAAAAACTCAAGGTTCACTGCAGTATCGTCCATGTGTGTGCGTGTGCCCAAGACAGGATATCATGAGCCAAGCAGTCCTGCTTCCTTCTCCCGCTAAGGTCGTCTGAATAGTTGCCCCCCGTCTGTGCCTGGGATGAACCCCCCCCCTTCTTAGGGCACAGGGGCCTGCAGGCACCCGAACCCAGTGTGCCTTGTTTGGGAGGGGCCCCAGGATGAGTCCGCAGCTTGGAGAAGACCCACCAGTGACTGAGATTCTGGCTTTTCAGAAGCAACCTCCCTCTGCCGAGAGTCTGATGCCCGCTGGGCAATCTCCCTGGCCTTGACCTGGGAGTGGGCGCTGGGTGCCCTCCATCAGCTGGGAGGGGAAGAGAGGGGCCAGGCCAGAGGGACCCCAGCCCATTCCCACCCCTTCCTCCCTTCACAAGCAGGGCAGCCTGCAGCTGAGGCCCCCTGCCCTACATCCATGGCTGCCTCCTGGGTGCAGCCACTACAGCCCCTTCCATCAGAGCCCCTTCCTAGGCCTCTGCCCCTCACCCCTCGCCCCACCCCTTACTTGTGCCTGTGGATGACGGCGTTGAAGAGACGGCCGTCGCGCCAGCTGGAGCTGAAGTTGTCGCAGCGCAGGCCCTGGTAGCCCTCCACCATGCGCTGGGACCACAGAAGCAGCTTCTCTTTGGCCGTCATGTCCTCCGACTGTCCGCTCACCTGGATGTCCGAGATCTTAGAGGGAAGAGGGAGCGCCTGAATCCGGGAGCCTGGCTGAAGTCGCTGGCCATCTGGGGATGGTGCCTCCCGCCCCCAACCACCCGACGGGCTGCAGAGCCTTCCAGCCAGGGCTCGGTCTCTCTATGAGCCCAGACCTGGAGCTCCCAGCAGCCCCCTCAGGGCTGCCCTGCGCCCCTCAAGAGGGGGAGGGTCGATTCTTTCTGCTGCCCTGGTGGCCGCGATGCCCCAGGCCAGGCGCTGGCCCTCCACTGGGAGCCTTGGGGGGCCCCTTGGGAGCCTGCCTTCAGTAGTTGCCTCTACCCAGCGCACAAGGCGCAGCTGCAGGGCTCCAGATGCTCCCATCCCTGCATCTGGGGCGTGCCAAGGCCTGCGGGTCGCCCCCCCCCACCCAGGCCCAGCACTCAGCGGAAAATCTTGTGTCCTGAAGCGACTGATGGGTGAGTCAGCCCCACAAGCCGCAGCATCCTGTTCTCTCCCAGCCACAGCCCACATTCCTCCCCTCCTGGGTTCCTCCTCCTCCTCCCTTACTCACCCTGCCAACTCCAACCTCCCCCGCCTGCTTCTGAGCGGCATCCCTGCCAGCCTCTGAAGGGAAGGGCAGCCCCGGCCTCCTTTGCCCATCTGATCGCATGGCACTTGTGGAGAGGCAGCGGAGGGGGTGGGGGAGGAGGCCCTTACAAGAATCTGGCCCACAGGCGGGGGAGGGGGAGGCGGGGAGGGGCCGAAGAGAGTCCTTGGCCCCAGAGCAGAACAGGGAAGAAGGCGGGGGGGGGGGGGGGGAGCTGGCCACACCTGGAAGTGGAGGATGATGGTCCAGATGAGGCCTAGTGTCAGCTTGGGGTTCCCATCGGCGATATCATCATTCCGGATGTTGACCAGTTTCACCTGTGGAAGCAGACAGGCAGATGCACACAGGCACCCTCCCCCCCGGCCACCTTTTTCCACCTTCCCCTCCAGGCTCCTTGCCCCAGATGCTCACCTGCCGGTGCTTCAGGTACTCCAAGGCGATCTGCACGTTCTGCAGCTTGTGGAAGCGCATGCGTCCCTTCTCCCGGGGCTGTGGACAAAGGAGGCTCAGGTCGGGGCCCTGGAGAAGCCGGGGTGGGGCTGGGGTCCCTTCCCTCCCACCCTTGGAGCCAGGAAACGATGCAGGGGAGGAAAGACTGAAACCCCCTCCCACCTGCCCGCCATCCTGGATCCCCTCCACAGTGCCCGAGGCTCAGGGGCAAGGGGACGGCCACACTGCCAAAGGGCCCGCTGCGTGGGAGCCGGTCGTGCGATGCACCAGCCTCCCGTCAGCAGTTACGGGTCAAGCAAAGCTTTCGGAGGGACTGGACGGGACGCGGCTTCTGCGCAAGCGGGGAGGCGGTGCTCATCAGCCGGCCTCCTCTCCAGCAGGCGCCAAGAGCAGCAACAGGGCATGCAGAACCGGCCGGGACCACTCACCAGGCGCAAATTCCGGATCACGTCGCGCTCTCTGGGCTGAGCAGCAGGTGACAGCCGAGCGAGAGGGAAGCAGAGGTCAGAATCCAGCAAAGAGAAGAGACAGACAAACAGCACAGGGAGCGGCAGACAGACAACCCAGAGGAAGTGAGAGAGAAACAGAGTCCGGAGTAGTAGCTCTTGCGTCAGAGGGAGCGGGCAGGCTCAGCCTGCCGCAGGGGGTGAGGAGGAGGAGGAGGTGGCAGCAGGGGGGTGGCAGCATCCCAGCTGTCGCTCTAAGCACCACCCTTGGCGTCCGTGCACCTCACGCCATCGTCCTCCTTCCAAAAAGCCTCCCTCTTAACTCAGGAGGCCACCGAGGGCCCTCGACCTCCACAGATCTCCTTTCCGTGTCCCGAAGGCCGGCTGCCATTCCTCTTCCTGAACAGTACCAGCGGGAGGACTGCCCGTGTCTGTATCGGTGCAGGCGGCTGACATGGAGGCGGTAGAGGAGACGTCCCCCTCCAGCTGCTTCTTTGGCCATGGCACAGCCGGGGCTGCGGTGGGCTCCCATGGTGTTGGCCCTAGATGTCCAGCCCCCGGGGACCCAGCTCCCTCCCCAAAGCCTCCGGCCGGCCATGCAAGAGTCGAGTAAGAGGGAAGCTGCTGCTTGGACTCCCGGCTCAGGCCAGGCGACACACAGGTGCAGGCAGCGTGCAGCCGGGGAGGAGGTGCAGAGGAACCCGCAAGCAGGAGGCAAGGATGGCGGACACTGGAGGGGGGGAGGGAGGGAGGGCAGAGACACGGCGCTGGGGGCCCCGGTGCAAAAGCTTGAGCTGCTTCCTCTGGAGCTTGGGTGGGAAGAGTGGCACTGCCCACCGAGCCCCGAGGAGCAGGTGGCCACGTACCAGAGTGTCCCCCGAGAGCACTTCCAGCAGCGAGATCAGGTTGTGTCCATCTCGCAGGTCCTCGTAGAGGTCATTCACATGGCGCTGGGCCTGTGGAGGCAAAGAGGAATCGCAGCGGTTGAGAAGTGGAGCCGGCTGGGGGACGGTGGGGGTGGGCTTGCTAGGCATGCCAGTCTGGCAGCCACGCCCATGCCAGTTCAGGGAGATGGTTGCACCCAAGGAATGTCCAGCCCCTGCCCTCCGTCTGGCTTTGGGGCTGCCTCCAAGAGGCTCCCTTTTCACCCACACCCCAGACAGCCTCTGTTTCAGGCCTGACCCGGCAGCCATCACCAGAGGAAGAGGCTGCAGGACTCCTGGAAAATAAAGGAAAGAAGGGAGGGAAGGAGGGAGGAAGGAAGGAAGGAAGGAAGGAAGGGAGGGAGGGACGAGGGAAGGCAGGCAGGCAGTGGATCAAAGCCCAGCCGCCTTGGCACATACCTCTGCTCGCCAGTGCTGTTGCCAAGGCAGGAGAGAAGGAAGAAAGAAGGAAAGAAAGAAGGAAGGAAGGAAGGAAGGAAGGAAAGAGAGAAGCATCAGGGAGAGACAGAGAAGTCAGGGTGGAGAAATGCCCACAGGAAGCAGTTCAGGAATGGGGGTCCTGCATCACCCCAACTGGTGGCATTTCCAACTGTGGGCAGTATGGGGCAAGGCCTCCCAAGTGGAGGAAAGGAGTCCCCGAGAGACAGCTGCCCTCCTGCTGCTGTTCCCCAGGGCAACCCCTCTCCACCCCCCACCCCCCCGGAGCCCTTCCCCAGAGATCCCAGCCCATCTGCAGGCAGAGCTCCAGGACTCCCAGCCCCAGCCCAGACCCATGATGGGGCACACAAAGTCTCCTTGCCCAGAAAGTGGGTCAGGGGCAAGGAAGAGAGTCTCCTTCAGGGAAGGTCCTCAAGGGGCCTCCTGCACGCCATCCCTGCTCCCAGCCCCATCCCTGGGGAAGCTCCAGGCCCCCAGAACTGGCATCCTTTCGGCCTGGCTCAGATGCAGGCAGGGAGGCTGACCCTCATCCTCCCGAAGCTGCCCCTGAGACAGCCGGCTCCCCCCCCCCAGGGAAAGGGGGGCTTACCTTGAAGAGGTGCTTGTTGACCCATTTCGTGAAGGTTTTCTTCTGGACCCGGTCCCGCTCATCTGCAAGAGAGGACGTGCGTGTATGTATGAGTGTTAAGTGGGGGCCAATGGAAGAAGGCGGGCGCGGGCAAAGGGAGCCGAGGGGATGGGAAGGAAACCCACACCAGGAACCTCCACCTCTCCAGGGGCTGGCCAGGGACAGGGGGCCCCCACTCCCTGGCCAACACCCCCCCCCCCCGGGGCTCCTCTGGAGGCCTGGGCAAAGGGAGGGCACAGCCGTCCTCCATCAGCAGGGATAGGGGAGGGGGTCGAGCCCCCTTGCACAGATCCCCAAAGGGTGCCTTGGGCTAACTGGGCCATCCTCCTGCATTTGTCACTGGCTGTGGGCTCTCTTTCCAGTCCCCTGCCCAGGCGTTTTCGGCTGGGAGGCCCTGGGGTGGAAAAGGAAGCTCATCGGGACACCAGGCCCTCCCTCCTTCTCTCTTCCCCCTTCTGCCCCAGCCACCCACTCTTGCTTGCAACCGGCTCTCTTGGCACGGCCTGGTGTTCCTTGAACCCCTCTGTTTTCACCCTCTCCTTGCCTCCATGCCTTCTTGATCTGCTCCTTCCTACCAGCCCCTCCCTCCACCCCCAGGCCTGTTGTGCAATTCGGCTCTCAGCTGCTCTCCCCGTACCGCCAACAACCGCTGCAGCGAGACTATTTTGTCCTGGTCGCTCACTCTGGCACATCACCCGCCTCCCGTTAATTCACAACGCATCCTTCCCCATCGCTCCTTTGAGCCCCCACCCCCCACCCCTTGCCACGGCTCTGGGTTTCCAAGCTAAGCTTGCCTGACGCACTGATTCCAGATCCCACCCTGGGCAGAAAGAGACTTTTTTCCTCCCTTCCCATCACTGCTTCCACCTAACCCTACATCCCTTGCAATAAAGGACATTATATCCGTTTTCTTTCTGCCCTATTTGAACATCTTAACAAATTTTCACCCAAAGTCCTTTTGACAGGTTACTTTTCAACTTTGCATCCCACAACGCAGCCCGCTTTGGCTCTGAAGGGCAGAGAGTGCCAGCCGGCCACAGCACCTCCTGCCCGTGGCATTCGGGTCCCACCCCAAGGACGCCTCCACCCTCGAGGACTTCAAACGGTCAACCTGCCCGGATCCCAACGTGCCAGTTCTTCTTCTCAAGATGCTGGGCTTCCACCAAACCTCCTTCTGACCATGATCAGCCCCCATCCTCCAACTCCAGGCTCCCCAGAGCAATCCCCACCCGAGCCCTCTTCACTCAGACCCTCCTCAAGGCTGCTGGGCAGAGAAAAAGTGGCCTGCACACCACCTGCGGACAAAGCCCCCCCCCCCAATTGCTAGCTGCCTGGCCCTCTTCCCATGGGAACCTGGGGGGCCCTCGCCAGTCTCCACACACAGCCTGCCCAGCTGCATCAAACCCAAAGCACCCCCGTGTCTCAACCTTTCTCCCCAACACCCCTCTCCACCTGGAACCAGTTTTCAAAATCCTCAGAGCAATTTAACTTTTTTCATCATTTTCGCTTGGAAGTTGGTTCCAGCTCCACACTTTAACATATTCCTATAACTTCAGTGCAAACCCTAAAATTCTTTCCACCATTCCTCCTCTCCGGTTTTCACCCCAAATAACGTTCTCATTTATAATTCCCTCATTCGAAGCCTCCTTGTTTAGTCCTCTTCGTCTAACCCCCAAACAATTGATTTCCATTAGAACTGTTTTGCATTTTCTCTGCCTCTTTTAATCATTCTCTTGCACCTCACTCACGAGGCCTCTGGTTTCATCATTTGTCCTTCTTATATTTCCTGTTACTGTAACTTCTGTGGGCCTGAGAATCCCGCTAGGCATTTCCAAAGCAGATTCCTTCTTTTCTCCTATCAACTTTTCATTCATTCTCTTCGCCTTTTCCAGCAGCACCTTCGTTTTTCTTCCATTTTCCCTTGCAAATCTCCTCTCTCCTTTTCCCCAAGATCCACTCCTGACCTCCACTCACGTACAACTCTAGGCCTGCTTGCAAGGGCAGCCGGTCCTGCTTTCGGGCATAGATGGTGGTTCCATCATCCCTAGTGAAGCCAACCCACCCAGGTCTTCCCAGAAGGTCCACTCAGTCTTCCTGCCTGCACTGGCGCCACGGATCTTACGCGTTCTCCTCCTTCCCCCGCTGATTCACTGGGGCTCTTTCCCACTTACACAGCCCCCCTCCCCCTCACACTACAAACCCCGCCATCTTTAGCAGCCCCTCCTCTCACCAGATGGGCTCATCTCTGCTGCGGATCCTGGCTTTGGCCAAAGGAGGCTCTCACCAGACAGACAGACAGACAGACAGACAGACGGAGGCACCGGAGTTAAATAGACCAGGCCAAAGTCCCGCCCTGCCCCAGGCTCCATTCCCCGTGGACGGGGTCCCTATCCGGTCAGGGTGCCACCAGTATTTACTCAAGAGTAAACCAAGCACTCCCTCATTTTATTAGCCAGGCGCTTTAGGGAAGGGCCAAACTCTTGCCTGCATCCCAAAAGCAGCCTGGCAGAACAGCCTTTGCCCACAGAGCTGCTGGCAGCTGCGTGCCTGATGCTTTGGTGGGCTTCATTTCCCGTGGGACGCTCTGGTTGGTAGAGTGAGAAAGCTCCCTCAGCGGCTAAGGCAATATTCTACCCGTCGGAATCCACCAGGCGTCTGGCTGGGAAAGGCCGCCATGGGGCGTGGAAGAGCAAGCGCCCGGGGAAAGGGGGCTGGAGGGGGAGCAGCCGAGGGGCAGGTCGGATCAGGCCCGGCAGCGCTGCTTTCCTGCCTCTCCGGCCTCCTGCCAGCCAACCCCCTTCGGGCCAGGTGGCGTCGCGGCTTCGCTGAGGCAGCAGCCAGGCGGACCAGCGCCCTCCCGCAGGTGCGCTCTCCCCCCCCCCCCCCCCGCGTCCCGGCTCAGCAATCCCCGTCGGAGGATTCGGGCGGAGCGGCTGCGGCTTCCCTTCCTCCGGCGGGTCTTGCCTGGGATCAGCGGCCGCCGCCGCCCCCTCCGGCAGGGTCCAGGTGGGTCAAGGAAAAGCCTCCCCCCCCGCCGCCGCCTCCGCCGGAACGTGGACAGCGCCCTGCTCGCTCCCTCCGCCGGCGGCCCTTTGCTTCCCACGCCGCGCACCAGGAAGTGGCCCGAAGGCAGAGCGGAGCGGCTCGGCGGCGCCGGGGAAGGCGACCTTCGAGCGGGGCAAAGGCGGCAGGCTAAGCGGGCTCCGCGGGGCCGGAGAGGCGGGAGGAGCCTCGGCCGCGCGTCCCTTCCCGGTACCTTTCTTGCCCTCGGAGGCGCGCAGGACGGCCTTGTACAGGTTCTCCTCGGAGCTGGCGGAGTGCATCGCCCCCCCGGCGGAGGGACCCTCGCCCCCCGCCCGGCTGCGCCCCCTCTGCCGCGACATGTGCGCTCCTGACGCCGCTGGGACCCGCTCGCCACCTCGCTCGGCTCCGCACAGACGGTCGCTCGCACACCGCAGGCGGACGCTCCTGGCCGAAGCTGTTCTTCAGCGGAACAAGGTTGGCGCAAGCAGGCCAGGACGCTCGGCCTCCCGCAAGCCCGCCCTCGGAGCCGCTGGGGCTGGGCTGGGCGGGCCCTGGGCTTCCCCTGCCCCCCCCCCCCCGCCTGCCCCGCCCGCCTCTTGCTCAGGCAGGAAACCGCTCCTGGGCCATTAACCGCTTCCCGGCCGGCCATCCCCGCAGCGCCCGCGCGTGAGAAGCAAGCGGGGAGACCCAGAGGCAGGGAACCCCAGGCTCCCCCCCCCCATGCTAAAAGGTGGGTGCACCCAGCCCCCTTCGGCCCGGACACGGCAGGGCCAGAGCACAAAGGCAGAGCTGACAGTGGATCCCACCCCCTCCCCCTGCCCAAGAGGACAGGCGTGTTCTGGGAGCAAAGGTTGCCAAATATCAGGGCTGCACATCCCCAGGCGGCGCATTCCAGGCTGGCCAGGCCCGGCCCCACCCAGCTCCACTGAGGCAGACCTAGGCTGGCCCAGACACAGGAATGCGCTGCAACACGAGGGCTTCAAAGCAGCCCCTACTGCCCGCCCAGGCGTCTGGGGTGCCAAAGCACGTCAGAAAGGTGGGGCTGGGCGCTCATCCTGCCAGGGAAGGCACCTGGAGCCAAAGTCCCCACCCGCCTGAGTCACATCCCACGGAGGAAGCCAGTGGCCGCAGGGCACCACTCTGGAAGCGGGAGGGGAGGGGAGGGGGAGGGGGGAGGAAGGAAGGCCTCCCTCATTCTCCCCAACGCAGGAGCAGGAGAGGGTGCACGTGCCTTCCTGGCCCTCAGCTCACAAAACAGCAGCCAAAGGGGGCTGCTTGGTCACAAAATAGCTGCCCACTAGGATCCAGCTCTGGAACGCAAGGCAGCCCACAGCCCTGGACAGATGAGGCCCCTCCGGAGCCAAACTCCTGCCCAGAAGAGCAAAGGAAAAGGGGGGGGGGGTCCGGAAACGAAGTCATGGAAGTCAAAGGGACCCCATGCTGTACGTGAATCAGCAGTGCAAACCGCCTGATGAAAAAACCAAATGCAACTGACGACAGGCGTGTTTTCTGAAACATAGGAAATAACTTTCCACCCGACTCCACCCATGATGGAAGGAGGGTTGCTAGGCTGCCTTTGTTCTGCTCTCTGGTTCAAAGGTCCTCCTTCATTCCTCTGCCCATCAGCCTCCCTCCAAAGAGCTGGGAAGCCCCCAGTGGACTCCCTCTCCTCTGCCTCCCAGCTCAGTTGCTTCCCAAGCAAAACCTATAACACGCTCTCCTCCCCCCCCCTTCCCAGCGTCAGACCCAAAGGGTCCCTGAGGGCCAGGGACAAGATACCCCAAGGGGGTGGGCTCCATAGGGACCCTTCAAACCCATCCTCCCCCATCTTGTGTAAGGCCAGATCTTGCACAAGCCCTCTCAGGAGGACCTCGGAAGGGCAGGGCGGGGCAAGGACAACATTTGCTCAAGGAAGCCCGTGTGACCTTCAAAGATGCCTTCAAAGATCACAACTGCCCCAAAATAGGGGAAATAGGTGCTATTGTTGAAAGAGCAGCCGATTGGGTCCCAGCCGTGCCTTTAAGGCCCCCTGCAAAGGCAGTCCCGCCTAGAACACCCAGCTGCAATCCACAGGGCCGGGCCACACCCCCACCCACTGCTCAAGCAGGCACCCCGGGAGTCCAGCAGGGCCCCCCCCCCCCCCGCGGCGTTTGGCTGCTCTTCCGAGAGCTGCTGGTTTGTAAAGGTAGAAAGTTCCCTGTCCTGCCCTTTCTGGACTAAGGAGCGCCACTGAGTTCTGAGGAAGAAGCCTCGCGCATGAGCCACGCATGGTCCTATGGCAATGGGGAACTCAGACAGGGAGCCAAGCAGAAGACAGGGCCGAGGGGAGGCTCTGCGTTTCCTTCTGGAGCCAAGGATCCACTCAGCTAACAGAGCAAACACTTCGACAGGGGAGGCTGGTTGCATTTAAGCCCTGAGCGCACAGCTTCATCCGACAGCCCACGGCCTCACGTTCTCCTAGTGGCCGCCCAGAGGAACATCTGCCACCACTGGTTCCCTGCAGTCTGGATTTGGAGCCCAGCCCTGCTTGGCTGCACCCAATCCCTTTCAAAGCCACCCGGGTTAATGGCCATCACCCCACTTATGTCAGGTCCACAGAGGGGCCTTCTCATCCGGGGGATGGTGATTGCTGGCAGATGTGAAGAGGACAGGGAAGGAGCGGGGCAGCCCACTCCAGCAGCCCTGCTTTCTGGATTCGCACTGGAGCCCGTGGTGCACCAACTCTGGCCTCTGAAGACCCAGCAGCTCCCCACGGCTCCCCACTCACAAATGCCCATAGTCTTCCACTCAGAGACAAAGCCTAAAGCAGTCTTTCTCAACCTTGGCGAGAGCTGGCTGGGGGATTCTGGGAGTGGAAGTCCACAGGACTTAAAGTCGCCAAGGTTGAGAAAGACTGGCCTAAAGGGCAGGAGAGCAGATTCTACAGGTGCTGAGCAGGAGGAGGGGGAGACTCTTCAGAACAAAAGTCACCTGGGAGTGGCTTTGCTGTGTAGTATTGGACACAACTTGCTTCTCCTCCAGATTGTTTCCTTATCCATCTCAGCCCACGCCTGACCCGTCTCAAGGTCTCAAGGCTTCCTCAGGAGAGTTCGCTCCAAGAGCAACCACTCCGGTTACACTTCTGGCTGGGACAGATGCACAACTGGTTTACATTCTGGATGGCGGCCTAGCCAGAAAAATGAATGAACCCCACCCACCACCCCCAAAAAAGAAGGGGAGAAAAGTCCCCTTGTCCAGGTTTGGGTCCCTGCTGCCTTTTTCCAAGCTGAAGAGTCCCCAAAGTCCCAGCCTTTCCTTCAGATCTTTTCCCCTGTCACATCCCTCCAGAAATCTGGCAAGCAGAACTTTCCAGGGGCTCCCTAATTGCCAGTTTCCAGGGACTCCTCCCTGGGCAGGACACGGGCTGCCAAGAGCCGGGGGGGGGGGGGGCTGCCCCCTCCTCCCCTTTGCATACTCTGCACCCGTGGCAGCCCCTCCGTCTTCCCCAAACAGCTGGCTGGGACAGAAGCAGGCGACTCTCTCCAAGGGAAGGATGAGTGAGGAGGGGCGCATTTCCCACCCCTCAGCCACCAGGGCTCTTCCCCCGCCACACCCCAAGCCTCCAGCCCCATCAAAGGGGACTCCCACCCACACGCCCCTCTTGCCAACTGGCCCACTTTTGGTGCGGTGACTGCGCCACCCCAACCCTCTCATTCCTGAGAAGGGGAGGGGGCTTCTTGGTTTCCTGCAGGCCACGCACTCCCTGCCTTCCCCCCTGGCCCGCGGGAGGCGGGGGCACGCTCGGAACCCTTCCATTCTCAGGCGCCGCCGAGCTCGCCCCCTCCGCCAGTCAACGCCCCCCAGCTGCCCGGGCTCCTCCCCGCCTGTTCCTTCAGAGCGAAGGGCTCGCAGGGAGAAGCGGCGGCGGCGCCAGGAAAGCCAGCTCGGGCAGCGCTGGGAAGGGCAGCGCTGGAGGAGCCGCTCGCTCTGCTCCAGCGCCCGGCGCAGTCGCGGGGCGAGGCCGAAGGAGGGAGGGCCAGGCCGTTGCTCGGGAGACGGGAAAGGGCCGGGCCCTCCCGCCAGCCCCGCGCGTCTCGCCCACTCACCCAGGCAGCAGAGGCGGCTGTGCAGGAGGCGCCGCCGGTGTTGTTCGGGCGCGCTCAGCCACTCCGAGCCGCCCAGCAGCACTTCCCGCTTGTAGGCGAAATACGCGGCTACCGAGGGCTCGGCCATCGCCCCTCCGCCGCCGTCAGCCACGGCAACCCTCCCGCCGCTTCCTGCCGCCCGCGAAGCGGCCGAGGGGAGCTCCGCCCTGCCGCGCTCCGCCCGCCCCTCGCCGCGCCCGCCCCGGGCAGCCAGCCGCGCCGGCTCTTTTGCGGTGGCGGCGTCGGGAGCTGCGCGGGAGCCCCTCGGAGCCCGTCCAGGAGCCCCTCGACGGGGAGCGCCCAGAGCCTCCGCCGGCGGGGTCACTCGGGGGGCTCCTGCGGCGGAGCTTCCCCCGAGGCCCCGTCCCGCAACCCCGCGGAGCCCCGGGGGAAGGCGCGCCGGACTTGGCAACTGCCCCGGTGGGGAGAGCGCTGGCTCCGTCCTCGTTAGCTTCCCCCCCGCTCCGGTAGCCGGTTCCTTCCGCTCGCCGCCTTTCTTTCGGGCTTTGCGCTCCGGAACCCTCAAGGCAGGCAGCTCCAACCGCCCCGCTGCATTCTCACGACCAGCTGAGCCGCACCTTGGCGCTCATTTCAATCGCGGTGCTTGTGGGAACCGTGCTGGCCGGTCGCCTCCGAAAAGGGGAAATCGCGAACAAGGCGGCCACCGTAGTTGTAGCGCGCAACCAAAGTCCCGCGAACCAAGCGCAGCCTCCGCCTGCAATTATCGGCCGCGCCGATAGAGGCGCTCTGGCTGCAGGCCTATCAGTCGTCTCGAAGCCCTAATTTACTCCAGCGCTGTCCTGCTCCCGAGTCCAGTGGCTGCCTGGAGGGAAGCCCCGTCCAAGATCTGCCCCTGCCAGCTGCTGGGCTTCCCTTCCTGGCCTGGGTCTTGACGGATGGCACAACTGGGGGGACCCAGGGCCACATCCTGCAATGTGGCAGCTGGCTGGCTAGGACACTCCTCCCTGGCATGGAAAGGAGGGGGGGGGGGCACTGAGGAAGCCTGCAAGAGCCCTTAGTCCAGTGTTTCTCAACCTTGGCCACTTGAAGATGTCCGGACTTCAACTCCCAGAATTCCACAGCCAGCGAATGCTGTAAGCGATTGTAAGCGAATGTTGGCTGGGGAATTCTGGGAGTTGAAGTCCGGACATCTTCAAGTTGCCTAGGTTGAGAAACACTGCCTTAGTCACTGCGGGTGGGAGGAAAAGTCCTCCGCCCAGGTCCGGCGCAGTTGGCAGCCCTGCCTGGACACCAAATTCCAGGGCTGCGGAGGGGGCCCTTTTCCCTAGAGCTCTAGTGGTGCAGTGGTTAGAGTGCAGTGTTGCAGGCCATCTACCCACAGCCTGCTGTTCGATCTTGATGGGGCTCAAGGTTGACTCGGCCTTCCATCCTCCCGAGGTGAATAAAATAAGGAGCCAGATTGCTGTGGGCAATATGCAAATAATGCTTTGACCTTGTTAACCGCCTGCCCGCCCGCCCGAAAGTGCTATAAAGTGCTGTGGAGCATTACATAAGTCCCAGTGCCGCTGCTTCCTCCACACAGGGCTCCCTCCCACGGGCCGGCCTGCACAGCAGAGATAAGGTGGGGAAGGGGAGCGAAGGCAGCTATCACCTCAGCCAAATCCTCTGCCACCGAGGGCTTCTTGCAGGGCGAACCCGCAGCCGGCTGGCCAAGATGGGGCTTTGTGACCCCATCTCCCCTGAGAGTCTTCCTGACCCCTGGCAACCGGTGAACCACAGGGAAGTGGCGGACCAGTCCCCGGGGTTTGCCCAGGACCAGCCGAGGAACAAGGGAGCCGCTTGGCACCGCTTCCAGGAAGACCAGGGCCCCCCTCCTCAGACCAGTGGGGGGGCAGGCGAGGGGGGTTACCGAAGCAAGGAAAGAATGACTTCCTGCCCTCCATCCCATTAGCCATCAATGACTACCCAAGTGGGAAGCAGTGGGGTTAAGGGCTCGGAGCCCCCAAACTGGGGTGGCTGACCCACGGAAGGAGGCCCAACGTTTTCAGTGTGTGTCCAGGCAGCTCTTTTCTTGGGGATTCACAACAAGCTCTGGATTAGTTAACTCCCCCAGTTAAGTCCTGCCTCCAGGGGAGGGACTGCACAGGGTCCCAACCCCTGAAAGTGGCCAGAGGGAAGAAAGGGTGAATCCCCCCCCCTCCCCTGGCAAAGCTGAGAGCTCTGTGGCTGTCAATCCTCAATGCTGCGGCTGGGGGGCACCAACATCCCCCTCCCCCCCAAGAGAGAATCCAGGTCTGCAGCAGACAGCAGAGCCACCATCCAGCAGAGGGCAAGAGATTCCTCCCCCCACCTTGGTATTCAGCAGGTAGAGGCACCCACGGGGGCATTAAGGTTTCTTTACTGCATGTTGGCTGACTCCCTTGGCCCAGGCTCCCCCCTAGGGGCTCCCCGGAGCTGCCCTGCAGCTTCTCCCTCCAGGACGGAGCGGGTGGGTGAGGGTGCCTGGTCTTTTATTTGGAGTATTTTCCAACTCCCCCCCCCCCTCACTTTCTGCAGGCCCAGATCCCACAGCGGTTTCACAAACAAGCATTCCCCAGGGAGCCTCCACTGCTGCAGGGTTTTCTGTCGTCCTCCCAGTGCAAGAGCGATGCTGACCTGGAGGGACTCCACATCCACCTTCAAGGGCATCAAAGATGCACACGGCTCAGTCCCACTCCCTCGCGGTCCCCCCCCCCCAACAAGAGGCCCTGCCATTTGGATCCAGACAGACGGCGCCTCCTCCCTCTGAGCCAGAACTGGGCTAAACAGAGCTCGGCTGCTCCCTGGACAGGCAACACGGCGGGGTGGGCTCTGCACAGTGAGGCGTGTGGCACGTAAACCATGAACAACAATAATAAATCAAAACAAAAGGACCAAGAGTGGCGGTGGGGAGAGGGGGGAGGCTGGGGCCTATCCTGAGGACAGAGGTGACCTCCGTGCCCATCAACCAGCCGGACCTGCCCTGATGCCTCTGAGCAGGTGTGACCTTAGAATGCAGCAGCCCAGCCAGAGCCAGACTGGCAGAGCACCAGCGCCAGGAGCTGCCTTCCCTGGGAACAGGCAAGGGCCCAACTGGATTAGCAGGAGGAGGAGGAGGAGGACAGAGGGGCTGAAATTAGCCCAGCCCCCCTTTGCTCTTTTCCCACCCCCAACGACTCCCGGGTCTCTTCCTCCAACAGAGCAGCCGTGAAACACCACGCAGAGGGCCACCGCTGCCCCTCTGCTCCAGCCTGGGGCCTCCATCCTGCCAGAGGCCTCTTGCTTTGGGGCAAGGTATCCATAAGGATAGCTGTAACTCGAGAAGCACCTCCAGCTCCCCCTTCCCCACCCCCAACAGGAGGAGGTTAGCAGGAAACAAGGGCCAAAGGCAGCCAGGGCCTCCATGGGGGAGGGGGCATGGAGAGGGGCAGGAGTGAGCTCCCTTGTCTGGAAGGGAGGCTGAGCAAAGGACCCTCTGAGCAGGACCCAAGGTGCAAAAGCCCTCCTGCTGGGGCTTCTGCTGGGCAATTAACCGGGAAAAGCCTTGAAGTGGCTTGCCCGCTTCAGCAGAGGGGAACCAGAAGACTCCCCTCCCTTTCTTTCCCGCAGCTTCTGCCAGTGGCATCAGAATCAGACCAAGAAGGCTTCCCCAGCGTCATTGCTACTGGCTGGGTGGAGGCCCAGCAGCCTCTCTCCGCAGGGGAAGCCCCAGCAGCCTGAGGCTGGGTGGGCGGCAGTGATTCACAGAAACCAGCAGTGATTCAGAGAACGGGAGAAACCACAGGCCCAACGGCCCAGAGGCGCAGCAGGAAGGGAGCCCCCTGGCCATCACTGCCCAGAGCCAGCAGGGAGCTTGGCTTCAGCTGCCCCTCCAGGCTGCCCTCAGTTCAGCCACTGAGGGTGGAGCCTCACTCGCTGAAGGGGAGGGGAGGGCCTTGCATGACTGGATGCAAACTTGGGGAATTGACGTTGGAGCCTACCCTCTCTGCACACACTCAGCAACTCAGCCCAGCCCTCTGCCACCAGCAGGCCTCAGAGGAAGCCATTCTGAGCCGTCCTGAGGCCCAGTCAGGAAGCAGAAGCAGCAGGGAGCACAGGGAACAGGCCCCAAGGATAAACACCAGTAGCAGCTAGGAGGGTGGGGCCCCAGTGTGGGTTCCTGTATACCAAGCGGCTGCCACCTAGCTGGAAGAGGGGGAGCCCCGCGCAGTGCCCTTCTGCTGCCTTCAGCTGAGGCCTCTGCCCCAAACCATGAGGATGGCAGAGGGGGCCACTCCAACATCCCTCAAGCCTTAGGCCACAAGGCTGCCCTCCTCTGGCTGCTGGGCACCTTGACAGCTGCAGGAAGCACCTGACAACCAGCAGCCATCCTCTGGATGGGCTCTGGAACTCCCAAGGCAGAGTGGGCACAAGTCCCCCCCCCCAGGCCTCTCCGCCATAGACAGGAAGAAACTCAGCGAAGAAACGGCTCCAGCCCAGGCAGAAGATCACCTTCTGCTAACGCAAAGCCCTCCAGGAAGCAGGATTTCAAGGGGGGGGGGGGGCTAAGTAGATGGCGGCGCTGCAGAGGGCAGCAGCTCCTCCACCCAGAAGGGCAAACGACGCCCGGCGGGAGTTCTCAATGCTGCCTTATGCAGAAAAGGTCACCGGGCAGAGGAAGGCGGCATAATCCCCGCCCTGAATTTCCCGGATTTTAATGCCGGCGTAGCTCAGCTCTTGACCGCGAAGGAGGCTGCTCGTCTTCTCTCTCGCCAACACACGCAAGCACGCACACACACACACACACACGGGGGGAGAAAACGGGGGAGAGGGAGAAATTGTTCAAGCCCAGAAGCTTCATGGCGCCCAAAGCAGCTCCTTCACCCCAGGGACCCGGGGCAGCCTCTCCAAACGTCCCCTGGAAGAAGAGTGGAGGCTGCCACGTCCAAACCCCCCACCCCCCGCCCCCGGGCTGGCTTCCTGCTCAGTCCAACAACGGGGGGATGCAAGAGGGGCCTCCAGCTCCAGAATCTACAAAGAACCAGGCGAGGCACGGAGCGTCTGACGGGCTGCTCGGCCGGCCCGTCGCGTCACTAAGACATCTGACCGGCACCGCGGGCTAACTCGAAGGCCCGCCCCGCAACGCCCGACCCCGCCTTTGCCGAACCGAGCGGCGAATTTCCAGCCGCATCCCTGCCGGGACACTCTTGCCGGGCCCGGGCGGGATCTCAGTCCCGGCGCGGCTGGTCCTCGGGCAAGCGGGCGGCTACAAAGCGGAGGAGACCCCCCTCTCCGTGCCGTTCCTCCTGCAACCCCGGAGACCGCTGGGCGAAAGCTCCGGCCAAGGTCAACGAGCAACTGGCTGCGGTTGCCTGCTGAAAGAACGGAGCTGCTGGCAAAGCCCCGAAGACGGGCGGGAGGCGGCGGGAACACACACAAACACCCCCGAATATCTCCGACTAAGCCAGGCGCGCCCCTCGCGGCTATCCCGCCCCCCCCACGTGGCTGTGTTTGCTACAGCCCGTGCGAGCGAGGGAGGGAGGGAGGGAGGGAGAGCGGGCGGAGGGAGGGAGCACCCCGCCCGCCTGCCCCGCCGCCCGCCCCGCGGGGCCCCAGCGCCGCCGCTCCGCTGGCTCTCACCGTCGTCGGCCGCGCGGTCGGAGCTCCCTGCGCGCCGCCCGTACCAGACCAGCGCCAGCGTCAGCACGTGTCCGGCCACCACCAGCGACGGGAAGAGGTTCCCCCCTCCGGGATCCATAGCGAGCGCCGCGCAGAGCAGGAGGCGCTCCGAGGACGCAGCCGCTGGGCCGAATGCCGGAGCCGAGTGAGCAGCGGCCCCTCCCGGCCGCGCCGGCCTCCTCCGCCTCCTCCTCCCGGGCTGTCCGCAAGTCCGGCCCCCTCGGCCCGCCGCCCGCAATGCGGAGCCGTCCTGGCCCAGCCCGAAGCCTCGCACCTTCCCGCAGCGCTCAAGGTTACCCGCCCCGCGCGCGCTCCTGCCGCCGCCGCCGCCGAGCCTGGCACCTTCGGACCCGCCTCCCCTCCGCCCCGCCAGAGGTCCGGGGCCTAGGAGGCCCCAGGGCGCCGCCAGCTCAGCTGCTCACCCCTCCACAGTGGCGGCGTAGCGGCCCGATGGCGCGGAGCCCACGGTCGCCCCCACCGCCGCCGCACAAACGTCCCCTTCCCGTCGGGAACCGGCGCCCAGTGCCCCGGCCTTCCCGGGACGCGGGTCGTCGCCTACCCGGCACGATTTTCATGGTGAGGCCCCGTCCCTGAGAGCAGCCCCGGCCTCGGCAGCCCCCTGCCCACTGGCTGCAGCCCCCGACTGAGGCTCCGAAGCGTCTCTCGGCCGAACCCCGACTGCCCCCCCGCCGCGATACCCCGTGGCAGGGGAGGTGGGCTATAAATAGCTCTTTCGTCGCCGCCGGCCACGGTCCAGCTCGTCACGGCTCCAAGTTAGAACATTACGCGGAGCGGGGGAGGGCGCCCCTTCCAGCACAGCACCTGCGGCCGCCCCCGCCACACCTGTTGGGGCTGCAGCTGCCTCCCCTGCCCTCCGGCACCCACGGGATGAAGGGTCGGGAGGGGGAGCCGGGCCTCGGCAGCGGCGCCATCCAGGCTACCAACCAGCCCGGAGGCATTTGCAATCCTTCCCATGGAGTATGCCCAAGGGGGGGGGGGCAGTTGGAGCCAATCAGTCTAAACCTCCAGGGACAGGAAGGAGGCTCTCCCACAACTAGATAGGGGGCATCGCAGCTCTGTGCCCACCTGGAAGTCTTCAAGGGGAATCCGCAGGTGGCCCTCAGAAGAAGCCTTGGGGTTTATCCCCAAGTAGGGGAGCAGAGGGTCCTCCACTGATTGCACCCCCCCCACCTGCTGCCTCTGCTCTGATGCCAGGCAGCTCACCTCCCTGGAGGATCCTGAGGTGCCCCCTTGAGCTGCCTGCCAAGAGCCTCTGGCCCAGCCAGGGGTCGCTTGCTGTGTGAATGCGCCCACTGGTGACCTGCGCAGAAGACAGAAATGTTGGGGTACACCTGCTGGGAGGCCAATCGGGAGGAATGTCAGGTCCCTAGTCATCCCAGGCCGAAGAGCCCCCGGCCACTCGGCCCAGCCTTTGAGGTTTCTGGGAGAGAGGGGGATCTCCTCCACAGGGACCCCCCTCCAGGCCCAGCGGTCAAGGTGGATCAGGCACTGACCAGCAGGAGCATATCCGAGCAGAGAAGCTGCTCTGAACCATCAGCCGGCATGAAACCTGCCCCAGGTGCAGGGGGGGCCCTGGGGGAAGCTGCCCCATCATGGCACATGCTCCAGCTCCCGGGCCAGCCCCCCCCCCCCCCCCGTCCTCTGCAGACAGATGGGTGGCCAGCTCAGTCCTTGCTGTGTCTGTCGGAGCCCTTTTCCCTTCTCAAAGCTCCTGAATTGGGCCCAGCCTCTATGGGGGGCACAAGAGGGCCCTGTGCTGCCTCCAGCCCCCAGAAGCGACCTTCGTGCTCGGTCCCAGCAGAATCGATGCCCCACAGTGGAGAACTCTGCCCATAACACCTCCAGCCCTCTGGGGGCTCAGGGCACTCTCCAAAGGGGGACTTTTGGCACATCCAGGGGGGCCCCTCTCGGGCAGGGGCTGGATTGGAGACAACCTGGACAGCCGGGGGCTGCCTCTTAGGACAGCGGGGGGCATCTTCCCACCAGAGATGGCCAGCAGTTCTCTTGGCCTCAGCTCCTCCTGAGGCGGCTGCTCCGGCAGGAGGGGTACCTGGGGGGGGGGGTGAGCAGAGACCAGCTTAGCCTGACCTGCAGCAGGGCTGGAGAGGAGGCTTGCCTGGGGGAGGGGGGCAGGGGGGCGGCTCTTGTGCCAAGCAAGAGCAGTTCTGTCAAACCCCACGGAAAACATGGGCCCTGCAGGGCCAAACTCCCTGGCCAGATGGTCCCAGAGGCTTCGCCTGACTCATCCAGCACAGGCGGGTTCAGGCCAGAGAAGATGCCCACATGTTGGCCGTCTCTCATTCAACTCCAGCCCCCAGGCCAGCCACAGCAGCAGGCCGACCTCCTGCTCAGCATGGGGGAGGGTCTGGGGGTGGGGGAGGCTGGTGCACCCCTCTGGCTCTGCTTGCTGTGGGCCAAGCGCTGGAATGAAAGGGGGGAAAGAGGCACCTCAGTTTTCACAGCCACCTTTGGGGCTCAGTGGAATTGCACAGCCGGCTGCGTCCCATGCCTCCCCAAATCTCATGGGGGGCTGGGGCTCCTGGGTGGCCCTGCCCAGCGTTTCCCTGGAGGGAAGAGAGGCCCAGCAAGTCTCTGCCCATCTACTGCTCCCCCCTGCCCTGAAATAAACTGCTTAATTCCCAAGAGGGGGGTGGAGGGGGGCCCCCCCGAGGGGAAGAAGTGACCTCAGGGTGGGTGTAAAGGAGGTGACCAAGAGCTGCCCTAGAAGCCTCTCCTTCAACAAGCTCTGTGTCACTCAATTGGGACAGAATTCATGGCCTCAGGGAGCCCCCCGATTCTATTTTCCCTTTAGGGGGACCATCCCTGCAGGGGGAGAAGGGGCCCTCCTTTGGCTTCAGATCTGAACCTTCAGGCGGGAAGACCAGGAGCTGGCAATGGGGTGGGGGGGGCAGGCTGCCCTTTGCAGGGGCCAAGGGGGTTGGAGGTGGGGCAAGGGGAAGTGCCCTGCCAAGCCCCCCTCCTCGCCTTCAGCTCCCACCATAACCGCTGAACTCTGCCTGCCCCCCCCCCCCCCCACGGGGTCTGAGCACAGCCTCCCTCTGTGCTTCCTGCCTGCCATTCTCAGGGGAGCCCCCCATCCCGCGGTACCTTGCCCCTGCTGGATAAGGTCCTCCATGAAGTAGCGGCCGTCCTCCCAGTCGGAGGCTACGGCAGCCGCCATTCTGGCCCTGGTGAGCGAGGAGACGTTCGCGGGAGAGAGCAGCCACCTTCCTTCCTCTCCCGCCAGATCGCACCCCAAGACTCCGCCAGCCAGGCAAGCCCATGCAGAGCGCGGAAGCCAGGCCCCCCTCCAGCTGCCGCCGCCGCCGCTGCTGCCACACCCAGAGACGGCCTCTGGGCTCCCCTCCCCCCAGCCTCTCAACAAGAAGCCCCAAATTCACTCCAGCTGCCATCTGGGTGCAGACGGGACGCCTGGGGCGCTCTTCCCGCTCAGTGCAGAAATGAGCGTGGTTGGGAGGTTCTCTCCTGCACAGCCTCCCCTTGCAGGGGGGTAGGGCGGGGCTCACCACCAGCCGAACTGAACACCCCCGCAGCAAAAAGTCCAAGAGGGACACACAGACCCCAACATTGCTGGGCTACTTGAATCATTCCCATGGCTCCCCCAGGAGTGCCAATTGGCAGGCTGGGTCTCTCCAGGATCTCCCCCCTCCCCCCCCCTCAAGGCTGCCAGATGGCAGTGAAGACTCCCAACTGCCCCCCCCCCCACTGCAAGGCGCCCGGGAAACAGCTGCTGGGGAAGAGCAGGGCGTGGCCCTCCAATTCCAGCAAGGCAGCCCCCCCTCTCCCTGAAGAGGGGGGCCACTCAGCTCATAGGACGGGGAGGGGCCTTAGCTGACTCAGAGCCTGGGTCTACACACACACACACACACACACACACACACACACTTCCTTTCCCACATGACCAGCTGCCAGAGCAACCAACCAGCCTGTCCGGCCCCTCCTGTGCCTGTCCGGCCCTCCCACACACGCAACGGCCCTGGCACTCAGAAAAAAAGTGGCGTCCCATCGGTGGCAGCAGAGCCCCTCCCCCTATTAAGGAACCCCACCTGAACCACCCAGGAGCCGCTCCTCAACAGACCGGCCCGCAAACGCCTGAGACACCCACTGGTCTCCCTCCAACTACCCCCCACCAGCTGCCCCCTCGCCCCCCGCCTTCTTCACCCGGGAGCAAAGAAGAGGCTGCGAGGAGCCCCCAAGCCCACGTTCCACCCACGCAAGGAGACGGGCAACAAGCGACCCTCCCCGATACCTTCACCCCGCTGCCCCCCCCTTCGCCTGCGCTCCCTGCGCCGCTG
This sequence comes from Thamnophis elegans, assembly GCF_009769535.1. NCBI lineage: Eukaryota > Metazoa > Chordata > Lepidosauria > Squamata > Natricidae > Thamnophis > Thamnophis elegans. The sequence goes on along the minus strand of NC_045548.1, from coordinate 80,519,784 downwards.
CCGCCGCCTCTTCTGCAGCTCTGCCCCCGAGAGAGCGGGTCCTCCAGCAGGCTTCATGGGCACCAGCTGCCTCTGACCTTGGCAGGCGGGAGAAGCGGCGGGGCTCCCAGCGACGGGCAAGGAGCTGCTAAGGATAGCAGCACAGCAGCTGCCGCCCACCTGTCAGCAGCAGACACCCCCCCCCCCTCCAGCGTGCCATCACCAGCACAGAGGCTCCTACAGGGCACCAAAGGCGGAGCACAACGCCCCCCCCCCCCGACCTCCAGCTCCTCCCCCAGGAGGAGGCAGCTCCGACCCTGTGGAACGATCTCCCCGTGGAAATTGGTACCCTCACCACCCTCCAGACCTTCCGCACAGCCCTCAGAACCTGGCTATCCCGTCAGGCCTGGGGCTAAGACTGCAACCCGCCCGAATAGTATGAATGTTGTGTTTTAATCATGTATTTGTCTTATATGTTAAAAGTTTGTCTCCCCCCCCCTTTTTAAGTTGTAAGCCGCCCTGAGTCCCCCCAGGGAAAAGGGCGGCATATAAATAAACTTTAAATCTAAAATCTAAAATCATCACGGTACAAATGAGATTTCCTGCCCTCCGTCTGGAGCACCGTCCCCCCCCCCCCGCCCCGTCCTAGGCGCCAGAAGGAAAGGGAAGGCAAAAGCCTTGCAAGTCACAGAAGACCCCGACAGAGACGTCCAAAAGAGGAGTAGGGGGCCCTCCCCCACATGGCCAGCCCTCCCCCCCCCCACAAGGGAGGCGGTCTGACCTTCATCCGAGGAAGATGCTGGAGGCAGCACCGTCCTCCTGCGGGCAGACTCCACAGCTCCGGCGGCATCCTTCCAGCGGTACTCCTGCCGCCAGCCCTCCTCCCGGGGCTTGGTGGGCTGGGAGAGCGGGCCCCGCACGGCTTGCATGCCAGGGGTGCGCGCGGCAGGCCGGGCCACAGGGAGGGGGCGACGGGCACGCTGCAGGGTGGTGGGCACGATCTCTGGCGGCAAGCGCAAGTACTGACGGAGGTGGGCGATGCCCTCGTCTGTCAGGTACCAGTAGCAGTGGCGCCAGGCAAAGTTCTCCCGGACCAGCCCCCGGGAGCGCAGGGAGCCCATCGCCCGCCAGACCTGCAGGTGGCTGACCCCGGGCAGCTCTGGGTGGAAGCTGCGTGGGCGGGGGTCTTTCTGCCCCACCAGCACGCCGTCCCGAAACAGCAGCTCGTAGATGCTACGCAGCTGCCCCAGCGGCATCAACATGCCGGCTACCATGATGCCGGAGGGCAGGGGGGCCGGCCGGCTTCGGAAAGGGGGCAGAGGAGCAGCAGTCGCCTTCGCTGACGGGTAGCCCGGACAGGAAGGAAAGCTCCGCTGGGCTGGACCGCCCACCCTCCCTCTGCCCAGCCCCAAGGAGCCTCCCGCTCGAGCCCCCCTCCCCCCCCCACAGCGGAGAGGGAGGGGGAGGCACATGTTCCTCCTGCCGCGCCTGAGTCAGCACGGAAGGGAGGGGCGTCCCGCTCAGAGTTTCCTTCCACAAACTTCTGGGCAGCCGGAGGGAGGGAGGGAGGGGAGGGCAGGATGGAGGAATCTGTGGGAACTCAGGCCTGCCCAGAGGCTGGGCAGCTGGAGGCCTGGTTTGAGGCAGTGGTGGGATTCAAATAATTTGGCAACAGGTTCTCTGCCCTGATGACGTCTTCCAACAACCACCCGACTGCTCAGAAAGTGAAGCCCGGTTCTCCCGGAGTGGTGCAAACTGGCTGACTCCCACCAGGGCACCCCAAGGCTCCCTATTCCCTTCTGGGAAACTGAGGCACAGAAGGGTTACACAGAAGCCACTGCCAGTCTTTGTAAAGGCAGGAATCCCTTTCCAGATGTGCATGGCTGCTGGAAGGGGCTGAGGCACTCCCCCCCCCCCGAAAATGGAGGGGCTCTGCTGGCTTGTTCCAGGGGCTTCCCCAGGCAAGGGGCAAGGAGAGGGAAATCAGCTGCCTGCTTGCCCGCCCCCCCAGCCCCCTTCCAAATACCTGAGACCCACAGCCCCCCCACCACCACTCCCCTGCTCTGGGCTATTCCTGGGTGGAGGCTTTGCCAGGTATGTGGGGCCAGATGGGGCTGCTTGTTCCCCTCCAATTATAGCATCAGCCCCAATGCCGGCAGCTGGTCTCTTGGGGGCACACCCAGGTCTGTGTGCTGGGGGAATGCCTGCTTCCTTGCAAGCCTTCCCTGAGCTCAAAAGGGCTGCCCAGGCATGGGGGGGGAGGGGGGAGAGACAAATAGGATTGGAAGGACAAGGACAGGTGTCCAGGCTGGCATCACCCAGCAGCCCCAGGCAGCATCGGCAGCGCCCTCTTTCCAGGGAAAGATGGGGAGGGGCCGGGCAATGCTGGAGAGGCCTGACACAAGCCCCGCCCACCTGACAAGTCTCCGCCCAGCAGATACCCTCCACTTCTCTGGACACAGGGGGCAGCTGGTGCCCAGGGTACAATCGGGACCCCCGGCTGAGTCTTGCCCGAGGGTCCTTGGGCAGCCCTGGGCCTCCTCCACAGGCGCTGCCAGCCCACCTCTCTGGCACTCAGGGATCTGCACCTGCCAGCAACCACTCCTCAGTTCCCACTGGGCACAGTGCCCACTTGGCAGGAAGCGACACTTCAAACCGGCTGGGCAGTTTCCCCAGTGCTGTGCAGGATTTGCCTTTGGTGGTGGTTCTGCTGGTCCAGCCCCACCTTAAGCACACATGCCGCCCCCTCAACCGTACTCACAACAGCCGCTTTCCCGAGGGAAGAGCCCCGCTTGCCCAGGGCAATTGGCACACGCCCCGGGGTACCCTGGAGGCCATCACTGTAGAGAGGAACCTCTGGCTGCTTCCTTGCCCCTCTCCTGTCCCCAAGAGAGGGCAGGCGTTCAGTGCCACGGAGGGGGGGGCAGACAGATAATGGGGAGACTGAAAGGCAATGGGGGCCCAAGGGGTGCCCTGTGCCGCCTTCTGTGAAGCCAACCCATGTTGCCTAGCCTCTCCTACCCGGCCCCCAGGGAGACACGGCTGCTCTCAGACTGCCCTCAATTCCTACCCAGTCCCACCCGCAGCAGGTGAGAGGCAGCAAAGGCAGCACCCATCAGACTCAGCAGGGGCCCTGGCAGCTCACCCTGGGCCCCAGGGAGGCCCCCGTCCCGCCCCTCCCTTTGGCTGGCACCTAGCAGGAAATGCCATTCTCCAGAGCAGCTGATCCTTCCTTCAAAGCCTTCGGGCTGGCCTGAGACACCCCCCAGGTGGAGCAAGAGAGCCAGCGAGAGGGAAGCAGGGCCTGGAGACAAAGGTTACACATCTTAAAGGGCCCCCCCCCAAAAGGACGACGCGGAACAAAGGAAGCCATGACAAAACTTCTGGGCAGGAGGCCTGGCACACCAGAAGGAGCAGCTGCACCCACAACCTGCTCTCTGCCAAGCGGAAGGGATGCCCCTTCTGACAACACCAGGGCCCAGAGGAGGGCACAATTTCCTGGGACAGCTGAGAAACTCCAAGGCTCCAAGGAAACCTGCTCAACTGGCAGCAAAATCGGCACAAGCCATGCAAAAGGTGGGCACAGCCCCCCCCTCCCCACCTGTGTGGAGGCGGAGAGGCTGGCTCCACCACAAAACCGCGGTCGACTAAAGCGCGCTCGACGAAACCGCGTACCTGACGTCATCACAGCGCGACGAAAAAAGCACGCTGTGAGCGGTAAAGCTAAAATTAACGCGTAAACCTAAACCTAACCCCCCCCAAACCTAACCCTCACCCTAACCCTTAACCTTAACCCTTAACCTAACCCTAACCCTAAACCTAACCCTTACCTTAACGTGAATCGGCTTGCTTTCAAAGCGCTTTTTAAAGCGCCCTTTTTTCTCCGCGGTCGTTGTTGTCGCGCTGCTGATGACGTCAGCGACACGCTTTAATCGGGCGCGCTTTAGTGGACCACGGTTTTGTCGTGCCACGGAGAGGCTTAATCCCCTCCGGCAGCCACCCACATCTGGAAAGCCAGAGGGAGCACTCTACCCGCCCCAGCCTTTGCCAAAGGCTGCTGTTCCTGGCCGAGAGGCCTAGCCTGGCCAGGGCCCTCCTGGTGAGAGAGCCCCAGCTTGGGCCTGCAGCTGCCCGGCCCAAAACCCGGACAGAGAGGCCCTTCCTTTTGCCCCCTGGCTGCTTGGCTCCTGCAGAGGAAGAGGGGGCCCTTGGCAAGCATGGGCTCTCTGCCCGGGGGGGGGGGGCTTGGGTGCAGTGGGGCTGCTCTCCCTCCTGACTCAGGCTAGGGAGCCCGGCCTCTCCGTCAGGACAGACTGTGAGGTAGAGAACCCCACTTCCTCCACCCACTCCAAAGAGTGCCCCACTGATGCCCCACTGGCTCTTTGCACATCTACTGCCCCCTCAAGTGCCCTTCTAAGCTCCTCCCCAGGGCCTCCCCTCCCCCAGCAGGAATCCAGCCTGTGCCAGTCAGTGGAGGGAAATGGGTTCCATTACAAATGTGCGAACGACAAAAGCGCACCTGACTAAACTGCGGTGACAAAACCGCACCGACGAATGAGCGCTGAAGCGCGCCGACAACAGTGCGCCGACAGAAGCGCGCTGTAACCCTAACCCTAAACCAAACCCTAAACCTTACCTTAACTTAAATTGCGCTTCTGTCGGTGCGCTTTTGTCGGCGCGCTTTTGACATTGCGGTTTTAGTCCCGCAGTTTTGTCGGCGTGCTTTTGACGTTCGCGCATTTGTCGGGTCACGAGGGAAATGGACTCCCCCAGGGAAGGAGAGACACCAGGGGGGTTGGCAGGGGGTCTAGGATGGGGGCTCAAGGCTGTGGCTCCCCAGAGGCAGCCGATGCCAGCCCGGAAGGAGCCAGGAGGCCCAGAGGGAGCCAGCCCCCTTTCTAGGCCTCTGAGAAAAAACATTTTTTTGGGGGGGCTTCTCAAGGGGCCCTTCATCCATAAATGAACTGGGGCCCTTCATCTTCCCTGGCACCTTCTGCTGACTTTCGCCATGTAAGATGCACCCCCCCCCCAAGAAAAGCCTCTCTCCCCAGATTCACAGCTGGGTGGGTGCAGTCTTCACTCTCCCTCTCTTGCCCATTTGCCCACCGGGCATGATGCCTCTAAACGTCCAGTTGGACAGTGGGCGGTTCACCCTAGGACGGCTGGAGGGAACGGCCTTGCGTGGATTGGCCCCCAAAAGGGACTGCTGAGCCTCAGGGCCTTGACTGCCCCCCCCCACATATTATGGGCCCAGCCCAAGCCACCCCAGGCTCTCCAGCACCCCCCCCCTTCCAGCAGTGACTGCAGGAGACTGAGCCAGCCAGCCTTGCTCCACTCCACAGCATGGGCAGAAAAGCTTCTCTCCCCCCCCCAAGACACGCCCAACCCTTCGTCCAGCCAGGCGCATCACACACCAGCATCGGCCACTGCAGCAGACGCAGGGAAGTGCAGCGTCAGCGCAGCAGAGAGGCAGACTGTGACTGGCAGGCAGGCTTCCAGGTCTGCGCCAGCTTTGCCAGCCAGCCAGGCGCTGGGCATCTCGGTCAGCTGAAGAAGGGGGCCCAGAGGAGCAAGGAAGGCACAGTCGCCTAACAGCCAGACCTGCCCTCGTCCCCCAAACACAACATCCGCTCTCTACCAGCACCCTCTTCGCACAACCAGGAACACGCACACCCTGAAGCCGGGTCAGGGAGGCAGCCCCCCCTCTTCCAGGCCCAGCTCAGCAACCGGCCAGGAGTCCCCAGGGCATAGCAGGAACGGTGGAGGGGAGGCCGATTCCAGAGGCTCTTTTTTGGCCTAATGCGGAAGCGGCTGGCCACTCCCTGCCTTGGCAGCCGTTTCTTGAATTCCACTTTACCCCACAGCCGCGGGAGGCCTTGGCACCAACCGGGCCAGCGGGTCCTTCAGCTGGATCTTAAGAGGGGCAAGAGCCAGGCGGCCCTGGAGGAAAGCCTGGGGGGGGGCTGCCCTTCCGCTCTTGGTCACTCAGTGGGGAGGCACCGAGAAGGGCCCTTTCAGCAGAAGCCGAGGGCAGGGTCTCCGAGGGGGAACACTGGCGGGGCCAATCCAGGCCGCCTGAAGGGGGCACTGCCTCCCGGGCCAGAGGGTGGGGGCTCCAGACCAAGCCTCCTCTCCTGGTAAATCATCCAGGCGCAAAAGCTCGCCGGAGGTCGAAGCACACATGTACAGACCCCACGCCTGCACGTTGCTTCACAGCGCAAGACCCCTGGTAAAAGCCTTTGCAGGGTCTTTTCCTTCAAGGCTCTTCTAAACCTCCGCATCTGAGGGGCTGTGAATGGGAGAGGGGGTGGCAGAGCCCCCCCCAAAGGTTAAGGTTGCCCTGGAGGGGTCTGTCAGATGTGGTAAACACACAGCCAGTGCAGGTTTAGGCTATCCCCCGCCCCAGGAGCAGCCTTTCCCCATTAGCCCAGTTCCTACCTCTGCTTTGCCAAAGTCTTGCATTCACACACCACACACCACACACACACACGTGCCTTCCCCATGGATTGGCAGGAGCAGAAAAAGAGCTTCAGATAGAGAGGCAGTCTAGGCCACCAGTGAAGTTGCCCCAGAGATGGAAAGAGGGCCAGAAGAGACCATGGGGGTGGGGGGTATTCAGACAACACACCAGGGACACTCTCCCCCCCCCCTGCCACGCCCCAGTCCAAGTGCTTTAACTTGGATTCCTGCCAGGAGTTGGTGTCCCCAGGCCTTCTTGTCCCCTGGAGCCCCCTCAGTTCTCCCCCTCAGGGCCACAGTGGGCATCCTAGTCCCACGGAAGCCACCAGAGAAAGGCCAGAGCAGAGCAGGGGCCTGGGAGAGCCTGTCCAGATTGCGGGGGGGGGGGGGGACAGCAAGTGCTTCACCTTGGAAATTTTGGAGCTCCTCCCCCTCTTGCTGCCTTCTGCCAGAGGTCTGTGCAGGAATTAACCCCCCCCCCCCCAAGGGCCGTGTGGACTGGCTAGAGGAGGGGCTGCCTCTGGCACCTCCCTCTTTTCATTCATCAAGCCCCGAGAGCCACTCAGAAATGCCTTCTCCCTCATTCAGCTGATGGTTGTCCCAACGGGGCTCTTCTCTGAAGACTTTTCGCTTCCCCTCCAAGAAGCCTCTTCAGCTCCATCCCCCACCATCCAGTCAGAGCCGAAGAATCTTCTTGAATGAGAAGCAAAACATCTTCAGAGGAAAAAAGTCCAGTTGCCTCTTGGAAAAGCGCCTTCGGGGCAGCCGTTGACCGGGGCACTGCAAACAAGAGGAGCCACCTGAGCAGCCAAAGGGCTGGAAGGAGGGGCTGTCAGTCCCCCCCCCACTTGGTGGAGCAGGTGCGCCGGAGGGGCAGAACCTGCTGCTCCACAACCCCTTGCGGGGTCTCCAAAGGCTGCAGTTCCCTGGAGCAGCCGGGACGCCTCTGCAGCCCCCCTCCCACGCCGCCTTTTCTCGCACAAGGACCCCCTCCCTCCCCCTTGCCGCCATCAGCTACGCCCGCAAGCCCGCTTCTCTTCCCACCCGCAGATTCAGGACATTGGCGGGTCAGCCGCCCCACCGACAGCCTCCTCCAGCAGAAGCCCCGCCCGCCGCCCCCCCCTCTTTCCTGGACCAAGCACGGGGGGAGCTGCCGACCCCGCAGACAGCCCGGAGCATCCCGCACGGAGTGCGACCGCAGCCCCCTCCCCACCCACCCCCGTCATCCGCAACCGACTCCGGAGGGTCCGCCGAGGAACGCAGTTTGGCCAAGCAACTGCGAACGGCTTCACCTCCGCTCCCCTCGCGCCAAGGAAGGTCCGGCGCAACGGAGCCAGGATGCGGCCAGCCTTCGCCCGCACACCCGCCGCAGCTTCATCTCTGCACCCCTTCCTTGCACCAAACGCAAGCGCCCTCAGCGCCCACCCGCCCACCGAGGCCTCGCCAAGGGCTACCTTTCAGCGAGCTGATCTCGTGCTGGATGGAGCGTGTCAAGTCCATGGCGCGAGGATGCGGCGCCGGCGGTGCGCGCTCCTCTGCCTCCTCCGGCTGAGCGCGTCCCCCGCACTGTCGGCCGTCGGGGCGGGGCGGTGGGAGGTCCTCCCCGGGCAGAGCCGCAGCCAATCAGCGTCAGGGGCTCCGGCCGGCCTCCTCCCCCGGCGGCTCGGCCACTGCGGCACTGCGCTTCTCCCGGGAAGGAGGGGGGGCAGGGCTGCCCCGCAGACCCCACGCGGGAGCCCCGTGCAGGAGACGCAGCGTGTCAGCTACGCTGCGGCGCTCTGGCTAGCCCGACAGAGCCTGCCGTGGCCGCGGTCGAAAACTCCCCTCCGCGGGCTTCCCGAGCTGTCGGCGGCGGCGCCTGGGCGCTCCTGGGCTGGCGAGAGTCGCGGCCAGTAGGGGCCAAACCCTCCCGCGCGATCCCCCGGCCGAGGCGAGCGCCGGCTCCTCGCACCCGCCAGCGTCACCCGAGGGGGCCAGGCGAGACTCAAAGCCTCAGGTCTTGCGGAGCAACGTGAGTGCGGAGACCCCTGGAAGAGCCCTCCGTTCCGAGCCAGCGAGAGGACCCTCTTGCCCAGGCTTTGGCCCGCCCTCCGTCGAAAGGCGCGTCGGGGGTGCCCAGCCTGCACCACGAAAAGGGCGCCCGCTTCCCCCCAAGGCGAGGCAAGGAATGTCGGACCCGGACGTCGGAGCCCTTTGGGCAGCGGCCGCTCAGCGAGGTCCCCGCCTGCAGCTCAAGGATCCTCGCGGGAGGTGTGTGGGCTGGCCGCCACAAGAGCCGCCGCCCCTGAACGGCTGCCCGGCGTCGAGCGGCCAACACGCCGAGGGGTGCAGCGCAATGCAATACAACCCTCCCCGCTATGAACATAAACCGGCTAAGTTCAGAGAACAGGCGCCCCCTTTCAAGCGCTCCCTTCGGGGTCCCCATGTGGGTCCCAAAGCAGAACCAAGGTTCCCGCTCTGGCCCGCAAGACTGGCCTCTCCCCAGATAAGAGGAGCCCCCAAGGGGCCCCCAAGGGGCAGAGAGGTCTGTGGGAAGGGGTCTCCACTTGATCTGGACCCCACGCAGGGCTGAGTGCCCCCCCCCATTGCCTCCTGCCCTAGAAGGCCTGGGGGGCTGCCCCCACAGCCCCCACCCAGGGCCCTTCGCATCCTTTGACTTCCTGCATCCCAGAGGCTCCACCTGTGCCAGATCAGGGCCAAGAAAAGGAGCAAGAGGAGCCCCTGCTGAGATGGCCTATGCCAAGGCCCGGAACTGGTCAGAATCGGGGCATCTGGGTACAGGCGCGCATGGCCAGCAGTGCCAGTGCTCCTGTCCCAGTGCAGCCTCCCAGGGCCGGGAAGAGGGAAGAGGGCAGGACGGGAAAGTTTTGCCAGGAGTGCAAAGAAAAGGCTTCCGGCGGTCTATTCCCCCCATCCCCAATGGCAATGAAGCCCTTCTGCACGGGGGGGGGGGGTCTCTATGGACAGCATCCCTGCAGAGCTTCTGGGGCTGCCCCCTTCCAACTGAACTGCGGCCGGATTGGAAGGCAGCCCCACGGACGGGTGGGGTGGGGACTTCATTACTCATACACTCATGCCTCCACCTCAGACAGAATCTCTGCCCGCTGGGCACCCGCTTGACCTCACCCTGCTATTCAAACACATGGATGCCTTGCAAGGGAGGGAGTTCACCTCACCAGGCTGGCATTCTGTAGGTCTTGAAAACAGAAGGTGCCAGGATCATTGCCCACTGGGGCTCCCAGAAAGGAGAGGGAGACTGTGGAAGGCAAAGGGGGTGATGGAAAGGGGGGGGAGGTGCTTGTGGGTGCTGAGGGCATCACCTGCTAGAGTGCTGGGAAGATGTGCTTCTCCAGGTGATGCCATCTTTTGGTTCCATAAACAAGCCCAGGAATGGGCAAGTGGCTGGGCCATCTAACCTGGCAAGGGGTCATGTGGCCACAGAGAGCCTGTGTGTGTGTGTGTGTGTGTGTGCATGTGTGTGTGTGTGTGTGTATCACAATACCAACCTCTCTTTCTTCCCCAAAGCCCCTCCCTTCTACTGAATCACTCAGGCTCTTGGCAGGAAGGGGTGGGGGGGTGACCACAGCTGGCAGTTCTCCACAGCTGGTCTTTGGAACTGTTGCACACTGGCACTCCTCCCCCCTCACGCAGCCAACACAGAGGGACCCTCACCTGTCAGCCTCTGCTTTGCTGCTGCTTCGGCTGCCATTGAAACGGGGAGGGGGGGCATGGTATTTGGGAGGGGTTTACTAATTGTGCTGGAGGAAGATTCTGGAGTTCTGCTGCCTGTCGGACTGCGCATGCGGAGGAGGTTTCCCGCCAAGGCTAACGGCACCGACATTCCATCTGGGTGATGCCTTTCGAAGTTATCTCACACCTGACACTTGGGAGAATTATGATTGGACTGTAACTGGGATGCCAAGGGGTGGGGAATGGGTTATTCTATATATCACTCGCTTTCGCGCCTAAATAATCAGCCTTCGCTTTGCTACGCTTCTAATCATTTATAATTAGTAAAAGTACACTTGATTTCTATCAATGGAGTCTTGTGGTTTTGGTGGCCATCTTTGAAGAAGGACATTGAACTTTATGTTGCCAGCTGTCCGGTCTGTGCAGCCGCTAAACGCCTGCCGGGAAAACCACAGGGTTTACTCCAGACTGTAGCCCGCCCTGTCGCCCCCTGGAAGGAGATTTCTATGGACTTTATTGTCGAACTTCCTGAGAGCCAGGGGCACACCGTCATATGGGTGGTTACTGACTTATTTTCCAAGCAAGTTCATTTTATTCCGTGCCATAAGATTCCTTCTGCAAAGGCACTTGCTAAACTCTTCATTTCTCACGTTTACCGGTTGCATGGCGTGCCTGACCGCATCGTTTCTGATAGATGTGTACAATTCACTTCTGTTTTTTGGAAGGAATTTCTTAAGCGCATTGGCTCCACCCAGGGTCTAAGCTCCGCCCACCACTCTCAGACTAATGGGGCTTGCGAGAGGACTAATTCTGTTCTAGAACAATATTTACATTGTTTCATCAATTACCAGCAAGATGATTGGGTGGACTTATTATAAGCCACTTCCCCATGTGGCAACAATTCCGTACATAGCAGCACTGGATTCACCCCTTTTCGAGTTGTATCTGGCCAGGACTTTGTTCCTATTCCCGAGGTTCCTCTTGAGCAGCCACAGATTTCGTCCATCTCCGAATGGAGTGAGCGGTTGTGGCATATTTGGCCTTTGGCACTTAGTACTTTGGACGCTGCGCATCGCGCGCATAAAAAACAGGCTGATAAGAAACGTGCGCAACCTTATCAGTACAAGGTGGGTGACCAAGTTTATTTATCCACGAAGTTCCTTCAAACTACGCAGAAGTCTAAGAAGTTGGGGCCTAAGTACGTGGGCCCGTTTCCCATAATAAAGGTCATCAATCCTGTTTCAGTTCGCTTGAACCCAAGCACCTCAGCCGTGTTTATCCAGTTTTCCACATTAATCTCATTAAACCTGCCCCCCTATTGATTGATGGTGAACAGCATTTTGAGGTCCGGGAAATATTGGACTCTCGGCGGAGGCGGAATCGGATTCAGTACCTAGTGGCTTGGAAGCATTTTCCTCCATCTCATGCCGAGTGGGTGGACAAGTCCCACCTCCGTGCTCCCCGGCTGCTCCGCCCATTTTATTCTATGTATCCTGACAAACCCTGATTGACTCTCCTTCCTGACGTTCTCTTCCCCCCCCCCCTTTTTCGTTTTCTGTTTTTTTGTTGTTCGTCTGTTTGTTTGTGTTTTGTCATTTTCCAGGCCTGGCCGCCTTTTTCCGGAGGAGGGCCGGATGTCAGCCTCTGCTTTGCTGCTGCTTCGGCTGCCATGAAACGGGGAGGGAGGGCATGGTATTTGGGAGGGGTTTACTAATTGTGCTGGAGGAAGATTCTGGAGTTCTGCTGCCTGTCGGACTACGCATGCGGAGGAGGTTTCCCGCCAAGGCCAACGGCACCGACATTCCATCCTGGTGATGCCTTTCGAAGTTATCTCGCACCTGACACTTGGGAGAATTATGATTGGACTGTGACTGGGATGCCAAGGGGTGGGGAATGGGCTATTCTATATATCATTCGCTTTCGCGCCTAAATAATCAGTCTTCGCTTTGCTACGCTTCTGATCATTTGTAATTAGTAAAAGTACACTTGATTTCTATCAATGGAGTCTCGTGGTTTTCTTTCCTAATTACTCAATGGAGGAGAGCCTCCAGATCAACTGCCCCCCTCTAACAGCTCTGGGGGGACCCCTCTCCCTGCTGGAGGAGGATCACTGGGCAGGAGCCATCCTGACTGCCAGCACCCTGGATCACGGCAGCAACTCACCATGCCCACCTCTTGGGCCACAAGGACCGCCACAGGCATTCAGTCCACAAACCTCAAAGTGGGAAATGAGGCCACAAAGCGGAGCTAGATGGGAGCCAGTTCAGTGCTCGCCTCACTCCAGAGTAAGGCAGAGTCCCTGCCAGTCAGAGAAGAACCATCTCCCCACAGTGGCGGTGGGTTCTCCCCACTGGAGGCCTTTCAAAAGACCCTCAAGGATAAGTGGCAAAGGGGGGGGGGTTGGATGACCTATTTGCGCCTCCCAATCCCACGGTTCTGACACTCTGGGATGTGCAGCAACAGCTGCATCTACGTAAAGCATTTCACCTTCAAGGTGCCCTCCAGGCCCGCCAGATTCCTGAAGCAAATCACATTTTCCAGCAGAGAGGATAATCATCTCCCCAGCAACCCAGGAAACTATGCCAGGAAGCTGTGTGACGATGCCACCGAGGCAGCACCGCTGCCAGGCAGCCGTCTGCCTTTTGCTGAGCCCCCCCTCCACACACACACACACACATCCTGGCCATGCCTGGTCAGCTCTCCCGAGGGAGTCATGCGTCCTGTGCCTGGCGTGCTGTGTGCACAGGCGCTCCAGGGCTCTGAAGTCATTCCATGCCAGGCACCTCAGACCCCAGGCCACATTGCCTCCCCACTGGCTGCCCAGGAACTCTCCAGTCTGACCCATACAGACCACCCGCCCCAGGGCCTCTGACGGCCACCATTCCGGTTAGTCACCCTTCCCCCCCTGCACGGCGGCCACCCCGGCATCACGGAATGAGAAGGGCATCTCCACTGAAGTTGGGGAAGGGGAGACAGGCCCCCTTTGTCAGAGTGCCCCTCTCCAAGCCTCTCTCTCTACCTGCTCACCCAGATCAGCCCTGGCACTCCCTCCCTCCAGCCTGCACCCAGGTTTCCCAAAGGAGCCCCAAGTCCCACAGCAGGGACCTCAACCGCTGCTGGCTCTCATCCTGCCTGGAAGCCAATCTCTCTTCTGCCTGCCCTTCTAAGGCCACTGATCCATTGTGGGAGGCCGGGGCTGGAGCATGCAGGCACCAGCAGCAATGCCCAGCCAGGGCAGGGCAGGCAAGCGAACCAGGCCTGGGGGTGGGCAGGGTGGGTAAGAGGCAGCTGATTCGCTGCCAATTGGCATTCACAGACAACGTGCCCCTAGGCCAAGCGGCCCCCAGCCCTTGGAAGGCCATAAATACTCAGCATGCACAGAGCACCTTCCCAAAGGGGCTGCAACACACACACACACACCATATTCTGCCACAGCAGGTGTGCCCCTCCCTCTAAGGTCCCCCCCTCCCATTCCGCAAGGGCAAAGCCCACCCTCGGGGGGGGGGGCATCCATCGCTGCCCCCTCCCTGCCTACCCTGGCTGGGCAGACGTACTTGGCTTCCTCCCTCCGGCTCTGGGCAGGGGAAAAGGCGGACAGAAGCCCCCAAGGGACAAGGGGGACCAGAGCAGAGGAGACTTCAAGGGAGAACCCCCCGCCGAGGCTCCCGCCCCCTGCCCACTCAAAATCCAAAGGAGACCAGCCTCGTCACCGCTCCCGTCTAAGCCCGCTCCCTTCCAGGCTGGGGCTTTTTCCTCTCCGGGGGCCCAAAAAGTCGGGCCCTCCAGATAACAGGGGCCGCCTGTGCCGGGGGAGTGGGGACATCGTCGCCCGATCGGCCAGCCAACTTCCCTTCGCCCTTGCCGGGTGGCCCTGCTTCGGTCCCAGGGCGGAAAAGCCTCCAGGGCCCCAGGACGCTTCGCTCCGGCGGAGCGCAGGGGCGGCAGGCGGCCCCCTCGCAGACCGACTCGAGCGAGGCTCTGGTCCCGCCACGGCCGCTTCCCTTTGCCCTATTAAGGGCAAGCGCGGCGAAGCAGCCCGCGCGGCCGCCTGCTCGGTGCCCACCTTTGTACTTCTCCCGCACCTCCTCGTAGGCCTGCACGAAGTCCTTCTCCTCGGGGTTGGGGGGCAGCAGGCTCAGGTTGAAGGTGGCCATGGCGCGGCCCGGGCAGACTGGGCTGGGTCGGGGGCCGCGCCGGCGGAGGGGGGCGAGGCCAGGCGGGCCGGCCGGCCAAACCCTGCGGCGGCATTCCGGCGGCGGGCCCGGCCCTACCCCTTAAAGGCACCGCCGCCAGGGTCCCCTCCCCAGCCCTGACCTCCCTCGTCGGCCTCTCCTCCGCGCCGGCCCCCTGCAGTCGCCGGAGCGGGCTGGGTCTGGAGGGCGGGGGGGGGAGCGGTCGCCGTGGCCGGCGCAGACGGGTCGGCTCCAGCAGGTGCGCCCGGGGCGGCTCTGGCCACACAGCCGTCTCTGCGGGGCTCCTCCCGCCGCCCCCACTGGCCTCCACCGGCCGAGCCTCCCGCGCCGCTTCCCGCCAGCCGGCCACGGGGAGCACCGCACTGAGATGCGGGGCGGCAGCCACTGCACCCCTCCAGAGCCCGGCCAGAGCCCGCAGGATGCCCGGCTCCGCGCCACCCGGGTGGCTGGCTGGGCGAACCTCGGATGCTGCTCGCGCGGGGAAATCGGCCGACACCAAGTGCAGAAATCCGGACTGCAGCTTCTGCTCCCAAAGCAGCCCCGAGGAGAGCGGGGGGGGGGGGCTCCCGGGATCCCCTCCCTGCTCCCCCCCCCCCGCCGGAGGAAGCGAGGAGTGGCCCTGCCCGGGTGTCTTTGCTTCGCGAGACGGAGGGGAGACAGGGCAGAGGTTCATTCACCCAGCCTCTCTGAGGCCAGAGCTGGCACGGAGGACATTCGAGGCTCAGGCACAAAACCTGGGGAGGGGGGCAGAAGGCAGCTAGGGGCCCCGCTGAGTGACCCTCAAGCCCCCCCCCCACTGCTTGGTCTCCAATGGGCATCGCCAGATGGGGCAGGGCAGCTCTTCTGGGACACCCCCCCCACCTCCCCTCTCCCAATTCAGCAGTGTGCGGCCCTCCCCCATGGCAGCCAGCATCTCAGCCCCAGCACACATCGAACAGGAGTGGAAGGGAGAGTGGCAGATTCCCACCTCCCAGAGGGATGAGGCAGCCATTCCCAAGAAGCTTGGAGAGGGAGGGGGATGGGGGGATTTTACTGTCCCAGTGAACAAGAAGAGCAGCATTCACACAGGACACTTGCGCTCTGGTTGGTACGGGAGGGGGGCAGAGATGATGGAAGGGCCACGGGGCCCTAGAGCTGTCTGGTGAGGGTCCCGCTACAGTGTGGCCCCAAATAAGGGCTCCTCCCGCCCATCGTCCTGGCCAGAGCTGTGCTGCCCCCACCCATCCCTCTTGAGCAGCCTTTTGCAGCCCACCCTCACAGAAGGGCCTGGCAATGCCCAGGGGTGTTCAAGGTGGGTGGGCTGGGTCAGGGGTCAGCCTCACACAGCCGGAGCCCCCGTGACTGCAATTGATGGAACGTCCCAAGGTTTTCTTGGCTATGCAAGCAGGCGTATGCTTCCTGCTGTGCCTCCCAGCCCCCCCCCCCCCTCACTCCAGGCTGGCCTTTGTGTGTCCCGCTCAATGGGACTCGGAGTCCCAAACAAGTTGCTACCAGGGACAAGCTGCGGGTGAGCCTGGAGCCCCAACAAAGCCTCTCCCCGCCAGACGGCGCCTCGGACTTGGCTGCACCTTCAGAGTCCCCATTCCGGCTGCAGGAGGGACCTGGGGGGGGGGGAATTTAGGGGGCAGCCCAACCCTGCCCCTCATAAAAGGATGTTCTGCGTGGGATTTGGCAAAGGCTGTGTGGTTTTCTTCTTCCACCCGGATTCCTTTCAGCTTGGTTTTTTAAAATAAGATAAAGCGAAGCAGTGGGGCAGACCCAGCCCTTCCCTGCTGGAAGAGAGGACTGGCAACCAGCACAAAAGGCCCTTCTTCCCTCCTCACTCAGGGAGATGCTTCTTGGGGCTCTGGAGGGCCCCGTCCATGGAGCACCCCCCCTCCCCGGAGCATACAGGGGCTCCCCAAGGCAGCTTCTGCCTGTCTGGACCTTCAGCTGGGATTACAAGTCCCCCCATTCCAGGCCTACAGAGCGGTGGGTGGGCGGGCGGAGAAAATACACTGAGGCTAGTATACCTGGAAGGCCTTCTGAGTGCTGGAGAGGCTCACTGGCTTACGAGAAAGATCAAAAGAAAAGAGACAAAATATTCCCTGGCCAGAGCATTACAAAACAGCAGGTAAAACGCATGAGGAGAAGAAGGCCGAGCGACGCCTGAGAGCAGGGAAGTTGAAGAGCAGCTAAGAGGATCAAAGGCCTGGAGAGGAAAACACATGGAGAACAGTTGTGGGAACTGGGTGTGGCCACTCTAGGGGAAAGAAAGGTCAGGGGGGACAGGATGGCAGCCTTCCAGTACTTGAGGGGTTGCCCCAAAGAAGAGGGGGTCATTTTCCAAAGCACTTGAAGGCAGGACAACAAAGAATGGATGGAAACTAAAGAAGAGAAGCAACTGAGAAATTTCCTAACAGCAAGAACAATTACCAGTGGAACTGCTTGCCACCAGAAGTTGTGGGTGCTTCAACCCTGGAGGCTTTCAAGAAGAGGTTGGACAGCCATTTCTCCCAAATTGTATAGGGTCTCCTGCCCGAGCAGGGGGTTGGACTAGAAGGCATCTAAGGTCCCTTCCAGCTCTATTCTGATTGATTGATTGATTGATTGATTGATTGATTGATTGAAGAAAGAAACCAAGGGGCTAATTCTGGCGGCACAAGACCCAGCCGTAAGAAGAGATGCAAACAAAGCCAGAATTGAGAAGACAGCAACAGAGAGCATTAAACGCTGCCAAGGAGCTGAAGAAACAGTGGACTCCCAGGTTAGCTGCTTCAAGAAAATCACACAAACTGACTACAATCAAGTCCTTATTGTTGAAGGAGCAACAATGGTGCCTTGGAAGATCTGCAAAAAATAGCATTTGCTTGCAAACAAGAACCGGTCAGACCATGAAATAGACAAGATAACAGAAAAGGAAGGAGCTAAAGGGCTCTGGGACTTTAGAATTCAACAAACAACCTCTAACACTTAACAACTGTTGATAAGAAAAGCAAAAAAGTTTGGACAGTAGAGGTGGCAATAACTGTGGACAGCAAAATAGAAGAGAAAGAACTGGAGAAGATGACAAAATAGAATAATTGTGGCAAAAGAAAGCAGAGAGGGTACCAATCGGGACAGGCATCCCAAAACCTCTGGAGCAGCCCTTTGGCATTGACCAAATCCCCATCCGTCTATAGCATGGCTCCTCCCTCCCTCTGCTGTGGCTCCCTGTCACTCAACGTATGATACCTGCTGGCACACAATTTATTGAGCTTCTTGAGACCTGGTAGGCCAACCACGGATAAATCCAGGAAAAGAAAAGAGAATGTTTAATTCAACTACATATTCCAGTTCTGTGGCCGCTCAGGAAACAGTCTGGCCTGGGGAGGGTTTTGTGGCTCCCGGTGTTTTCTGTGGGAAACGGGTCCAAATGTCTCTTTGAGTGCTTAAGGTTGCTGACCCCTTGCAAAGGGCAGATTGACTTGGAATAGTTTAGATCCTCCAAGAGCAAACAGCATCTGCCTATCTCGGAAAGGTGGGAAAAGAATGGAACGGAATACAATATTCTTTATTTTTTACTGGCCGAGCGTGATTGGACACACAAGGAATTTGCCTCAGGTGCAGAAGCTCTTAGTAAACATTCCAGCAACCAAGTGAGAACCCACAAAGGGAGACTCAGAGATACCAGTAGGAGCAGGTAATAAGAAAGAAGAGCAGGATAATAGACACAGGCAGTTCTTGGCTTACTATCACAATTGAGCCCCAAATTTCTGTTCTTAAATGAGACAGTTTTTAAGTGGGTTTTGCCCAATTTTACATTTCCTGCCGCAGTTGTTAAGTGAATCGTTGCAGTTGATCAGTTAGTAACTGATTGGTCGTTAAGTGAATCCGGCTTCCCCATTGACTTTGCTCATCAGGAGCTCGTAAAAGGGGATCCCGTGACCCCGGGGCTCTTCAAGGGTCATAAATATGAAGCAGCTGCCATGCATCCGAATTTTGATCACGTGACCTCGGGGATGCTGCAGTGGTTCTAAGTATGAAAACCCTCTTTTTACGGGCCGTTGTAACTTTGAACGGTAACTAAGCCACCTGTTGTAAATTGAGGACTACCCATAATACAGCCCTGCTACCTTGCTTGGATATCCTTAGGGAGAGAGGGTGCTGAGGGAAGGGAGGCCGTTACCAGAGGGATGGTGGTCTTGGGGGAGGGGGAGTGCGGGGGGGGGGGCTACCTTTGGGTCTAGGCAGGGTCTTTGTAGGCCCTGGAGAAGCGTCCTGGGGTTGAACCGCTTCTGTGTCTGGGAGGGTCTGGGAGGCCTGCAGGTATGAGGGATCGGGGTGCCCAGACCAGCCTAAGCATCTCGCTTGCCTGTCCAGACAACCATCATCATCATCATCATCATCATCATCGTGGCAGCCCTCGACAATTGAGCCCATAGTGAGACAGTCCTTAAGTGAGGTTTGCCCCATTTTGTGACCTTCCTTGCTACCGTTGTTAAGGGAATCGCTCCAGTCGTTAAGGGAATCTGCCTGCCCCTCCCTTGACTCTGCTTGCCAGAAGTTTGCAAGAAGTGATCACGTGACCCTGGGACATTGCAGCCGTCATAAATATGGCAATTTTGATCATGTGACCCCCGAAGGGAGAGCTAAATTTGGGACCAGGCAGGCAGCCCTACAAGGCCTGGGAGAGGGGACCCCGCCTCCTTCGCTCGGCTCCGGACTCTCGGCCGCTTCTATAAATAAGCAGCTTTGCAAGGCTGAGGGGAGCGGAGGGCAGCGGTGGAAGCGCCTGGTCACCCCTGGGGAGGGAGGAGATGGCGAGCAGCCCCCCAGCCACAGCCAGGCCTCTAACTGCCTACAAGTGACACCGGATGAGGAAGAGGCAGGCGAGGCAGCCGCCGGGGGTCTGGCGCCCAGAGCAGGCATCACCGAGCAGCTGCTTCCCTCAGGTGGAGAAGAAGCCCCCCGGGGGGGGCAGTGGCTCCGTGGAAGGGGAGGAGCCATCAGCCTTCCTGTGCAGGGACCCAGGCCACGGAGGACCACCGGCCTCGCTTCCTTCTCCAAAGCTCCCTGGAAATCCCACGCCAGGAGCCAGGTGGGTGGGACGGGAGGGAGGGAGGGAGGGGTCGGCTGAGACCAGGGCAGGGAGGCAATAGGAACAGAGCCCCTCCCCGGCCTCCCCCGCATTCCAGCCCAGGAACAGGGGAGGAGGGGGGAGAGCTGAAGGCCCATCCCTCCGCCTGGCCCAGAGATTCCAGAGCCCCCCAGCTGATCCCGCTCGGCTCTTGCTCAACCTTTGGGCTCCTGCCTTTCAGCTGCTCAGACGCAGAGGCCGCCCTGCCTCTTTTCCCTGCTGGGAAAGCCAGAGAAAGGCAGGAGCCGGGCGCTGCCTAAAGGCCCGGCTGGCACTTGTGCTGCAGCAGAATCACTGACCTGACCAGGCCCCAAAGGCCCCCACAGCCTTACTGGCAGCCTCCACATCCCGCCTCTTTGGGGGAGCCCCCCTCAAGGCTCCAGGACTGGCCAGACCGGGGGGGGGGCTGTCTCCCCAAGAGCCGGGATGGGCTGAGAAAGGCAAAGGGGGGGGGAGTTCAGAGCCTTTGCTAGAGGGGCAGCTGCACGCATTGCAACAGGCCACGTGGGTCCCAGATGCCACACCAGGGAGTCTGGAATGAGGGGGGGGGCTGCTCCCATCGTCTTTGGTTCATGAGTCTGGAACCCCCCTCCCCCACACTTTGTCCCATTCCAAAAATTCCAGTCTCCATCAATCGGAGCCCTGGTGTGCGAAATGCCAGATCCAGCCATGGGCAGCCAGCGGGCCAAGTGACAGAATGAGCCCGCCTGGCAGAAACTGGGTGGCCGTTCAGAGAGCTTGGGCTCCGGGCTGACTGGGGGCCTCTGCAGAGCTGGGGGTCCAGCCAGTGGGTGGCTGCTCCTTGCAAATAAGAGCCCGCCTGGTGGAAGGCACCGAAGCTCCTACTGACCCCCACTTGGGGGGAGTGAAGGAAGGGCCACATCCTCACGGCTTCTCCTCCCTCAGAGAAGGAGAACAGTCATGGGGGGCAAGAGGACTCCTGCTGGCTGCTTGTTTTGGGCTTAGCGGTTCCTGAATCCAAAGGATGGGGCTTGGATGGGGCTCAGGACCACGGCTGGTAGCTTAATGCGTCACAGGACCCCACTCGTTATCCAACGAGTCAGTCATGGCTGAGCAACCCGCATGAAGCCGGCCAAAGGGGAGGCTCTCTGCCTTGCCCCACGGGGGTGGGGATGATTTCAATACAGAAACACGCCAGAGCACCGGGGGGGGGGGGAGAGCCACGAAAGCTCCGGGAAGGATATTCAAATATCACGATGTGTGTTTGGAATTGTGAAGGTCAGAATGGTGGAGGCCAATGTTTCTCAGCTGTGGCAACATTAAGATGGGTGGACTTCAACTCCCAGAATTCAAAGACGGCTGGGGAACTCTGGGAGTTGAAGAGGGGCCACAGGGGAGAAGCGCTGGCGCAGACAATATGTCAGGGCTGCCCCCGACCAATCCTTAGGAAGGAAACCCCTCACTCCATGGATTTGGGGGGGGGGGCTCGGTTCCAGCAGCACCGGGGGCCTCCGGTTGGGCACTGCAGAAGATCGGCTTATGCGGTCACTGGGGGTTTACCTTGACTTATTTGATCAACCTTCCCAGGATTAAGTGGGGAGGTCAGGCAGATAAACTCCACGGAGATGGAATCACGCGGATTACTTTCATTATTCATCAGGCATTCTCTAAGCAACAACTCACAGTCCCTGCAGATTCTTCTGTCATAATCTGAACCCAGGACATCCAGGTGAAAAGAGGTCCTCGTTTCTTCCCCACGTGGGGGGAGCCATCATCCCCCCCCCCCCGCAATTAATTAAAAAAAAACACAACTTGTCTGCAGCAGCTACTAAGCCTGGCAGCCAGTTAGAAATCCCACCCAGCAGCCAATCCGAAACTCGGATGTGACCACGTGACATAAAACTACATTTCCCAGAAAGCAATCCCTTAAAGGGATAGTTCTTTTTTTTTTTTAAAGACAAGTTTTATTGCAATTCCCCCCCCCCCATCATATGCACAGTGTGGACCAGGTCACATCTTATGCATCATATTTATAATCATAGTTTCAATGTATTCTAATCTTCCCACTTTTATCAATATTCATCTCTTTTATACAATCCTTTATCTTTTCCATTAATTCATTTAAGCTTACATATCATTATTAAACATTCTTTTCTTTTTGTCTGCAACTAATTACTATTAATTCACCTTTACAAATTAATCATTTTTAACCATAGCTTTGCTATTCCAACTTCGACAATATTATTCTCTTTACATAGTTTTTTTTAATCATTTCTTATTCCATTTTTACACATAGTTAAAATCACTGTACGCCCTGTAGTTCACCTTTTTAACAATTTTTCCAGTTATTTACCCTATTTTTTCTTCCTAGAACAAATCTCACGAATTCCCTTTCCCCAGTCATTAAGATCTTAAATTCCCAAAGTTGTTTAAATTGCCTTCAAAAATTAAAAATTTAAGGATCCCATATTTAATGATTTTTTGATCTGCCTTTTATCCCGCCCTCTTGAAGTCTTATTTCTCTCTCTTTTTTAATTTTTATATGTGTTGCACTTTCTGTTTTGTATCCCTTTTATCCCTTTTTTGCACAGCCCTTTGCCAGAACTTTCCCTTGTCTTGGCAGAATTACCTTCCCTCTTCGTTTTTCAACTGCTTCTTTTTTTGGGGGGGGGGCTTTCCCTTAAGGGGACAGTTCTTAACTCCTAAACTACCCATTTCCTCTGAGCAGCAGAGTCTTCCCGGGCCAAGACCAACCTCCGGCCCTGGGCACAAAAGACCTGCCCAGCTGCTTGGAGAACCAGAAGCAGAAGGTGGAGAGGTGGAGAGGAGGGGAACGATAGATGCCTGGAAGGAAGAACCCCAGATTCCCCATGGACTCTGCTTCCGAATGCAGCCCAGGGGGTGGGGGGTGGGGGGAGGCTGAGGAGGTGGAGGGACAGCCTGGCCTGGTCTGCCCCATGGAGAACTGCAGAAAAGCGCCTGAGCTGATCCACAGGAGACACCCGGGCTGCCAGCCAAGGGAATCCCCTTCTCAGGGTTCCCTGGAGATCCAAAGGGAATTTGGACAGGCTCTTCAGGCCAAGCTCACGGCAACCACACCGCTCTCTGTGAGGCGGCTGTGGTTGTGGGGTTTCCGCAGAGATAAAGCAGCCTTGCTCAGCCTTGGCCACTTTAAGAAGGGTGGACTCTCCCAGGATCCCCTGGCTGAGGAATTCCGGGAGTTGGATGCACCTCAAAGTGGGCAACACGGACATACCGTGGAGACACGGCCCATCAACAAGGCCTGAGAAATGCTGAGCACAGAACATTAAAACGGGGGACGGAAACGTTGCAAAACCAGCTTTCTCCCCTTTCAGAGCCGCCCCTGGTTCTGCCCCAGAGGCAGCCGACGGGGGAGGGGGGCGTTCCCTTCGCTGGGGACTCTGGGCTTCCGGGTGCTGGAGGTCAGCTTGAATCCCAGCAGGGGCTCCCTGCCCATCCCCATCGGCTGCAACCCATCCCAGGAACAGCCTCTCCCTCCGGCGGTTCAAAGGTTGGGGCTGAGGTCCTCAGGGACAGACATAGCATTGGCTTTGGGGGGTGGGGGGGGGGAGGATGTGTTTCCCCTGGCGGCAGAATTCCCTTCCGAACAGCCTCTGGGTGGAGGGAGTTTTGTTCTCAGGCTTTCGACCACGTGGTTTTCATGGGTCTGTGGTTTCCTTTTGTATGCTTTGTACTTTGCTACTTCTTTTAATCTGAGTTATGGAGGGTTTTTTCCAATGCTCAACTGGAAGAGCTGAGAGCTTTGGAAACAAGTCAGCAAACCTTCCGCCTCTCTCCCCACCCCCACCCCGTTTCCATCCTTCAGCCCCACCCCCACCCCCGGGCTGCCTCCTTCCGAGGCTCTGCTGGCACTTCTACAATCCCTCTCCCTCCTGCCGGCTCTGATCTTCCCCCAGGCCTCCCCACCACTTGTTTCCACGTGGCCAAATGGGCAGAAGCCCATTCCTACCCACATTCGCCTCTCGCCACAGACATTCCTTCCCTGGGACATTGTCCCATTGTCCACCGGAGCCCAAACCCACAGAAGACGGCTCTGCGGCAGCCTCCGCCCTGGGCGCTTGGCCTTTGGCAGAGCCGTTGGCTGCTCTCTTGGGGACAGGCCTTCAATTCCCCATCCCTTTCTCCCCCCCCCAGTCCAAAGCCTGAGCCTTTTCACAGTAGACGCTCCCCCCCTCCACCATCATGGGTCCCCAGGGACCCCTCGCTTTTCTTCCCCATCTCTCCCTGCTGCCTAAGAGCAGGAAGCCTCCCTTAATGGTTGCACAGTATTAATGTCTTCCCTCGCATCGCTTGCTTTCAGAGTGGGATGCAGTTTCCCCCCCAACCCCCCTCTGCTTCTTCCATGGAAGGTAACAAGGATGGCTAGCAATTCCTCTTTTTACAAGGATCCACAACAGCCTTGTGGAGAGTCCGTCTGGACAACGGAATGAAAGCCAATTTCTCCTTTCGGTCCTGTGTTCATCAAGTACTCATGCTGTCCTATAGCTCGCCATGCTCCTCCAATGGGAACCTTGTAAGCACCTACTGATGGAAGAGAGTAATAGCAATAGCAATAGCAGTTAGACTTATATACCGCTTCATAGGGCTTTCAGCCCTCTCTAAGCGGTTTACAGAGAGTCAGCATATTGCCCCCAACAACAATCCGGGTCCTCATTTTACCCACCTCAGAAGGATGGAAGGCTGAGTCAACCTTTGAGCCGGTGAGATTTGAACCGCTGAACTGCTGATCTAGCAGTAGCCTGCAGTGCTGCATTTAACCACTGCGCCACCTCGGCTCTGTATTTGTAATTGTAGCTCAGGGCCGAACCGTGGGGGCTCTGTGGGGGGGGGAGGTTTTCTTGCAGATGTTTCATTGCTAGCCCCTAGTTGGATAATGAAACATCTGCAAGAAAACCTCCCCCCCCCACAGAGCACCCGGGACCCCACAACCCTCCAAGTCTGTATTGGTTCAGCACTCGGCCACTCGAACCAGGAAGTGAGCCCTTGGAGGGAAAACGTTCAAGCGTCATTCGGGGAAATACGACAAGAAACGGGGTGCTTAAAAAAGGAGGAAACAGATTTCATTCGAACATCAGGAAAAATGGGCCCATAGTAAGGGGCTGCCTTGGGAGGTGGCTGATGGAGGCTGCCCCCCCCCTCGGTCTGGATGGGGGTTGGGCTAGTTGATCTCCAAGGTCCCCCCCTGACTCTGGCCTTTGGTCCCGCTGTAATCTCCTGCCCCAACGGCCTCCAGCTCAACTGCAGGTGATTTTCCAATGGGGAGGGGAAGCCCCCCTTTAACAGAGAGACTTTTGTTCCCTTATTTAGCAGGGCAACCAGGCAGCCCCCCCGCCCTTCCCTTGCTCCACCTGAGCTTAATATCTGCTAACAATCATGGCTACAAAGGAGCCGGTTGTTAAAAGAACAAAAAAAAAACCGCTATTCAAATCAACTCACAGGCCACGCGCCAGTTTTGTGCAGCTCCCCAACCCATCCTTGGTATCCTTTGATACCAAAATCTCTTTCCCCAGACTTAAATTACTGTAAATAGTATTACGTGGTGCTTATAACAGTGAAACCTACCAAGGAAATGTTGGGACATTTTAAAAGTTTTTCTATTTGTATTGCATTGTATTTAATGGATTTATAGGCCGCCCAATCCGGGAGTTTTTTTCCTGGGGTTCATCCCTCCTTTCATCCCTCAGGAAACAACAAGTGAATGAAAAACTGCTGGTGACCTTCTACTGCTGCACCACAGAGAGTATTTTAACTCACTGCCCCTGTGCCCGGTTTGCCAAGTGCACAGTGGCAGATAGGACAGTGCTCCAGAGGGTCAACGTCATTGCCCAGAGGATCATTGGTTGCCCCCTCCCCTCCGTGGAAGGGTGCTATAGCTCCCACCGCCTTAAGAAAGTTCAAAACATCCTTAAAGATCCCTCTCATCCTGGACAGCCTTTTTTCTTTTAACTATTACCATCTGGCAGCCGGTGCAGGGCAATAAACACAGGGACAAATAGGCTGAAAAACAGCTTCTATCCCAGGACAGTCACTATATTGAATTCTACTGTATAGTGTAATATTAATGCAATATCAGGGGTTTTCAATTATGTAGCATGTGAAGGATGTGTCTTTGTGTTTTATTTTTATAGCTTTCTTATGTAAGATGTACACTGAAAATGGCATTTAATTTCATTATATAAGATGCAATGGCAATAAACTAATCTTTATGCCAGGGTAAAGGCTGCTGGGCACCCCAGGAGAAAAGGACTAAGGGGTGTGTGTGTGTGTGTGTGTGTGTGTGTGTGTTCTATGCTGCGGACCCTTTGCTTATTAAAATAAGTTGACCTTTGCTTTGCTCAACTTATTTTCCAAAGCATCTGAAGGCAGGACAAGGAGCAAGGGAGGGAAACTAATCAAGGAGAGACACAACCCAGAATTAAGGAGAAGCTTCCTGATTATTCCCAGAATAATTAACGAGTGGAACGGCTTCCCTCCAGAAATGGTGGGTGCTTTTAAGAAGAGGCTGGAGAGTGGTTTGTCCAGAGTGGTGCAGCTCTCCTGCTTGAGCAGAGGGTTGGGCTAGAAGACCTCCAAGGTCCCTCCCAGATTTATTCTGATTATGGGGAGGTGGGAAGAAGCCTTTCAGGGGACATTTTGCTCCTGCGCAGGAAGGTAAACAGAGATCTTGACTGAAGGATCATGTAGGAGATCTTTATTTACTTATCAATTTAAATGGCTGCCCACCTCATATACTGCACCCAACTCTGGGTGACTGACAATTAAAGCAATAAAAACATGAGTTATAAACATAAATGACAAAAAAAGAGCAGGGAGAAACTCAGTGACTTTGCCTTTAGAGTGCAGTGCAGGGAGAGGGAAAACCCCCATTCCACTGAGGAAAAGATCAGTTTTTAAAAGTAAATACCATTAAGCAGCCTTTGTGTGGATGTAGAAGCCCCCTACCCCCCACCCGAGCAGATCACCTCTGGCCATGGAAGGGTTTAAAGGTTGATCCTGTTGACCTCCCTCCAGGTCCACTCTGACCCAGGAACGAAGGTGTTAACCCTTGACCTCTGGGCCAGTTTCGGGGGGGGGGAATGTCACCCTCCAGCTGTCATCGGCCCCTGACCTACAATGACAGGAATCAGCACTGCCTCTCCAAGCCCAGCCCCCCCCCCAACAAGTCTTGTTCCCCCTTGACCTGGTTCGTGGATAAGCCAGGCCGATTTGTGGAGGGCGGAGGAGGCCCACAGACACAGAGACCGGTGTGGATCTGGTGGGTGACACACACAGGCCACAGTAAAGAAGGGAAGGCCGGAGGAATCCTCAGCCCCTGGCAAAGGGAAAGCCCACCAGGTGAGAGGGAAACGGCCCCCTCCAGCCATCCCGTTAGAGGAGGGAATGGCAGCCAATTAGGGACACAAAGTCTAGGGAAAAGACTCGAGGGGAAAGGATCAACCCAACGGCCCAGAAGAAGAAAGACTGTGTGGAAAGACTATTTAGGCGAGGCCAAGCACAGCAACCCTCCCTGACAACTCCAGGAAACGGAAAGAGATCATCTAGACCTGCCTCTTCCTTCAGGGGGAGATCCACGCAAGTTCATCCAAACGAACCACAACGAAAACAATGACACTATCACAACCTCTCAGAAACAACCAGCAGAGTATTACAACCCCGCGGTGTCACCGTAGCAGCGGAAACACCCAAAGCCCTCCGAAACACCCCCCGTAAGCCCCAGGGCAGCCCCAGGAGGAAAAACAGGAGTGCCAGGAGGGGAATGGCCGCTGAGTGGGACAGGCAGGCAGGAGGCCGCAGAGCCCACCCACCAACGCCCCAACCGGCAGCCAGAAGACACGAGGGAGACTCCTGCGTTCACAGCCATCCCTACAGCTGGGAAACGGAGAGCTTATCCTAGGACAAGCGAATCCCAACCGCCCGGGAGTTCCTGGAAGCCTGGCACTCAGACAAGTCAACAGCCAACAGCCGTACAGAGATAAACATTTCCACCACGTTCGAAAGAAACAATAAAAGAGGAAACAGAAACACCCAAAGGCCTCCTCTCCAGCAGCCAACACCCAGATAAGCAGGAATTCACACCAGGATTAACGCTCAATGAGCAACCAAGGGGTCCACAACAGCCTCATCAAGGAGTTCCCAAGGGAGAAGAGACATCCCCACCAACTTTGACAGAGCAAACCTCTGCATAGAAGCAGAGAGCACATCCCACCCCCCGCTAGACTGATGACGTTGCCTAGTTGGGTAACAAAACCTCTGTCAGAGAACAACTGAGCTCGGAGAGCACCGAGGAATCTACGGAGAACAATGTGGCCAAGCAGGCAAGATCGCTCAGAGTTCCAATTACGGGGACGGCATTGACGCAGGGCAGGGAGAGTCTGCATTCACAATTGTCCCCAGCAGCCTTTCTCAACCTCGGCAACTTTACAGTGCATCAGCTCCCATGCTGGCTGAGGAATTCTGGGAGTTGAAGTCCACACATCTTAAAGTTGCAGAGATCAAGAAACTCTGTTCCACAGTAAAGGCACCAGCAGTCAAGAGGTACGTTGCAGACCAGCCCTTGATTCAATGCCAGCAAAATCGGTGAAATTGGGGGTCCCTGGAGGAGACATTCCGGTGGTTGTGCCTACCAGGGTCAGAAGCTTGGAAGCCAGTGGCTTTTCCTGGGACCCTCTAAAGTTGGACTGCTGGAGAGGAGAGGACAACTGGCAGCAAAGTGGATAGACTCAACCCCAGCAATGGTGGCCGCATCCCCGGGGTCCTATGGGAGACAGACCCCACTGGAGAGAGGGTCAATTCCTGACAAAAGTCACGACTAATTAGCCAATCAAAATCAGAGGAGAAAGCCTCCTAATTAACAGTACTAGCCCGCAAGTCCTGGGACCAAAACTCTGGGATGCCAACTGCAGCACCCACCATCTCTCCTTCAGGAAAAAGCCACCTGATGCTCTGCTCTGCCCCCCCCTCCCCCAGATCAACAGCCCCCTTTGCAAGGGAGGGTCGCAAACGCCCCCCCACTGCCCAGTTCCAGCAAAGACTTTCAGGGCATCTCCCCAGACCCTCCAGAGGGCCCTTGAGAGCTCCTGGGGGAAGAGTCGGGGACGAGGCTTGGAAGATCTTTCGTGGCAGGCAGGAGGGGCCCAGAGCAGCAGCAGCTCAGCCAGCTCCCTGCCCAGCCCCACGGCCTTAGCCCTGCCGCTTGGGCCAATGGACTTCCCCAGCAGCCCCCCCCCCTGCTTTGCTTTCAGCCACCATTCTGGCTCAGATGGGAAGCCGAGGGGGTCAGGAGGTCAACTGAGAACATTGCCGTCATACCCAGGACTTGTCCCAGAACAGCCGAGAACCTGGGCAAATCCCCCAGGCCCCCGCCACGGAGGAAGCCCCTCTGCAGGGCAGAGCGAGCAGCCATCCGCCTCTGGCTTAGAATCGCAACTGGCCAGCTGACTCTGCTGAAGACCAATTTCCAGAAGCCCCACAGGACCTCCAGAGGACAGGAGCAGAGACCTCTGCCAAGGACGCCCTAGGAAACTAAGGCCCCCCTGGCACACGCCATCCCCACAGTAGAGCAGGGCATTGCCACTGAAGCACGCAGCACCAGTCCGATCCATGCCCACTTCGACAAAGCCTGCCGGGTCGATGCAGCAATACCAACCTGGGCGCTCAGAACTGGTCCCTCAAGGTGGCAAGCAAATAACCCCAGAGGCGGCACCCCGACCCCACTTCCCCGTGGCCGTTGGCCAGCCCTCGCCTACCTGCGATGCGGAGGACTGCCCTCTCCGCGGGGTCCAGCACAGAGCCGCTGCCGCCCGCGGCTGCCTTGCTCCGCTTGGTGCGCTGGTGCTTGGGCAGGTTCCATGGCAGGGTGTCCCCCGGGGTGGGGGAGCCGCTGCTGCCACTGGAGTCTTCGGCCATCGGCGGCTTCTCCTTCCATCGGGCAGACATCACCTCCTGCAAAGGGGGGACAGTGCCAGAGTTGGGGTTCTGCAGCAAGGGGCTAATCCCTGTTGCCCATTAGCCACCCCTCCCCAGGACTGAGTTGTCCAAGCGGTTGCCCCCATTCTAGGGGGAGGGGAGAGATGGAGGGAGACTGGCTCCCCCTGACTGCCCCCCCTCCCTCCATCCTCCCATTCCGGTTGCCATCCCTTTAGGCAGCAGATGAGGCCCAAAGTGCTCCAAGATGCCAAGGCCAGAGGCAAAGCGACCCAGGGCCCTGCCCCCTCCCACCGCGGGCCTAGACTCCCGCCCAGCGCTGTGTAGGAAGGGCCTCCACGGGTGAGCCACGGGGCCCCAGAAAAGCGGCAGGGATCTCCGGGGCAGAGCTGGCACTTCTCCGTTGCCATGGTTCCCGCTTCCCCGGCGCCAGTGGGAGGAAGGGAGGCACGTGCACCCTGCCCCCCTCGGGACGAGCCCCCGCCCGCCTGTTCTGCCCAGCGCGGCGACATCTCCCGCTGTCCCTCTCCGGACGGCTCCTCCGGCGGTCTCCGCCTGGGCACCGGGCGCTGTGGGAGCAGCCCAGCCGGAGGCTCTGGTGCCAGCCGCGCCCGTCGCTCTCTGCACGCTTCTCCTCCGCCCGGGACCCCCAAGGCCGCCTCTGCCGCCGGTCGGGCCGGGAGAGGGACGCGAGCGAGATGGCCGAGCCCGCCCCGCACAGCCCCGCCGCCCACCCGTTCCCCGGCGACGCCAGGCGACGCAGCGGGCCCGGAGCTCGCCCCGCGGGCAGCCTTAGCCCCGCCACGGAGGGGGCGGCCTCACGCGCGCTCCACTCACCGGGGGCGGGGACCGCGGGGCGCCGGGGCGCTCTCTCGCGCGGGAGGCATGCCGGCAGGGCGGGCGGGCGAGCTCAGCCGGGCGGCGTCATGGCCAAGCGGGGCAACCTGCGGCGGCGTTTGGCAGAGGCGCCGCCCCGCGCGTCTCCGGCAGGGCGGGTGCGCGAGCGCTGGTGCGCGGCGGCCGCGAGCCCTATCTCGGCGCCCCACGCGCGCGGCTCCAGGCGGCCGGACGGATTAGGCGCCGCGCTCCGAAGGGCGGCGGGAGGGAGGCCGGGAGCGACGGCCTGGCCGGCTTTTTTCGCCCGCCGGAGGCGGAGCTGACCGGGGTGCCAATGGGGGCGGCGGCCAAGGCGTCCCCGAGGAGCCCCGGTGGCTGCTCCGGCCGACGGCCCACCGGGCAGCGCCTCCCCGTCGGGCAGAAGGAGCGCCTCGGGGCGGGATGGCAGCAGGGGTGGGGCGGAGTGGTCCTCGCCTCCACTGCAGAGACCCGGAACGTGGCTGCCAGCGGAGCAAAGGCGGGGAAGATCA
The DNA here is from genome assembly GCF_009769535.1 of Thamnophis elegans. Lineage (NCBI taxonomy): Eukaryota > Metazoa > Chordata > Lepidosauria > Squamata > Natricidae > Thamnophis > Thamnophis elegans. The sequence goes on along the minus strand of NC_045548.1, from coordinate 80,489,071 downwards.
GGCGGCGGTCGGGACCCTTTGCTGGCCTTCGGGGGTGAGTCGCCCTCGGACGCGCAAGAGCCGCCGTTCCGTGGTCAGGGGCCAGGCGGGATGTGGCGGGTCCAGATCCGGTGCCCTTACCTTGCTGGGCCCCTCGCCGCCCCCCTCGCTCCGAAGACCCCGACAGCTGCTCCTTGAGACGGGGTGAGCCAGAGCCCCTTCCCGGGAGAGCCAGCCTTCAAACTCCTGCCGGACCCCGTCGGGGCTGCGCTGCTCGCCTCCATTCACCGCTGCCCCCCGTGCCGTTGGGGCGGGGATGGTGAGGCTCCACTCGGCCTGCCCAGGACCTGCCCTGAAGCCACGGGGCAGGCGTGAGGCGGCTCGGCGCTTGCCTGCCTACCTGCTGCTGCTCCTTCCCTCGGGCCGCCCTCGCGGTACCTGTCAGCCGCCCCTCGTCGGCCGGTGGAGGTGCTGACACGGGGCCCGACCTGGGGCGCCCCTCCCCGGTGGGCCGGCCTCCTGCTCCGCCTGCGGGTGGCCAACCCCGTTCCCGGACTGCGGCTCGCCATTGGCCGGCGTGCGCGGCTGCCCGACCTGCTTCGGCCGCTGCAGGTACCACCACCTTCCCTCCCCCCGCCGCGGCCTTCCGGCGCTGGGAGTGGGAGGAGAACGAGGACCACGGAGCTCAACCCCGCCCCCCGGCCGCCGGCGAAACCTACCGGCCTCCTGAAGCAGCAGAAGCTGCAGAGTGGCAGAGCGAAGCGCCGAGGGGGCGGCTGCATCCGGAAACCGGGCAACCTCGGGGGCCGAGGAGAGCCGGTGAAGCAGGGCGACGCAGGCGGAGGACTGGGAGGCGCGGGAGCCGGGCTGTCTGAGACGGCGGGCGGGAGGGGCGGAGGAGGGTCCAGGCGGGCCGAGAACAAGGCTCCTCTGTCCGACCCGCGTCCCGCAGCCCCACCCCGGCCCCGAGGCAGCGCTTGGCAAGGGCTCCGGTTCTAGCCCGTCTCTGCCAGGGCCGGCCTAGGCTAAAGCGAGCTGAGAGGCCCAGCCGAAGGAGCCGCGCTGGTGGGGTGGGGCAGCCGGGGGTGGATGGGGACAGCCGCCCAGGGAGCTTCTGCCTGAGAATCTCCTGGTTTACCAAGGAGGTCAGGGCTGCCATAACAGGTGAGGCTGAGGGCAAGAACAGGTGCGCACAGGAGCACATCCCCGGTCTCCACAAGGCTTCAGTGCATCCTAGCTAGGAAGGTGCCCACCAGCACTTTGGCCTCTCCATCCCACCTGCAGGGATTAGCCCAGAATGGAGGAGGGGAGGCCCAGGCAGTCAGCCAGGGCCACGTGGGGGAGGGGAGGCGGGAAGCTTCCGGGGATCCAGGAATGCAGGTCTCAGTTGGTGCCTGCAGAATCTTCTCTCCATGCACAGAGAAATCTTCCCTGGGCTTCGGCTCAAGCCTGTGCCCCACACTCTACCCCAGCAGAGGGGATATGCTGCTGGTGTGCATCGGTTCGGGCAAACCAGTAATAGCAATAGCAATAGCAATAGCAATAGCAGTTAGACTTATATGCCGCTTCATAGGGCTTTCAGGCCTCTCTAAGCGGTTTACAGAGTCAGCATATTGCCCCCAACAACAATCCGGGTCCCCATTTTACCCACCTCGGAAGGATGGAAGGCTGAGTCAACCCTGAGCCGGTGAGATTTGAACAGCCGAACTGCTGAACTGCAGTCAGCTGAAGTAGCCTGCAGTGCTGCATTTAACCACTGTGCCACCTCGGCTCAGTAGTGACGGCCGCGCGAGGCTCCACCCAACCACCCTGACATCAACCCTTCTGGGCATGCGCAGAAGTGCTGTGGGCGAGTGTGCTCCCACAATGCCATCTCTGCTCCCCACCCCAGGCTGCAGGTGCCGTTTGTGGCTGGAGGAAGCCTTGAGCTCATCTGGCTAAGCTGCCCCCAGTTGTGCCCCCAGCTGCAGCCCCCTTACCTGCTCCTTGGCAGCTGGAGAGAGAGCCACCCCTGTGGCAGAGTTCCCGGCCTGCTCCTTGCGTGGTTTGGCTTTGGCGGCCTTCTTCCGGCGCTTCTAGAGATGCAAAGAGGGGAAGGGTAGTCATCCCTGCAGCCCCTCGGGGGATGCCCAGCTCTCCTGCCCACTCTTCCCGGCCTTCCTGCCTGGGAGGTGGGAAATGCTCAGGGATTGCTGCGTGCCAGTCACTGGCGGAGGCCCTCCCCTCCCCGAGCCTCCTGGGCTCTCTGCAGTTGTGAGCAGAACTCCCCTCCCCCTTGCCAGGGGGCTGCACAATGAAGGCTTTGAGGGCGCTTGCCCCGCTCGTGGCAGAGAAGGGCGAAGGCCCAGTGCCTACAGCCCCTGGCCACAGGCACGTGCTCCAGGATTCTTCCAGGGAAAGCCAGTGGGCATCCGGAAGGGCTGCTGGGCCCCTGTGAGGCATGGGTAGAGCAAAGCTTACCTCTGAGGACCTGGCTCCTCCCAGCTGCGATCCTGGCGGACGGAAGAGGAGAGAATTAGGGGTGCGAGGCTGGAGGTCGGAGGAAGGGGGGCTGCTGTGGGGCAGGCTTTCTTTTCCAGCCTTCCACAGGAATTGCAAACCCTCCCCCGCGTCTCGGCCCCAGGCAATAGCAATAGCAGTTAGACTTATATACCGCTTCATAGGGCTTTCAGCCCTCTCTAAGCGGTTTACAGAGTCAGCATATCGCCCCCAACAACAATCCGGGTCCTCATTTTACCCACCTTGGAAGGATGGAAGTCTGAGTCAACCCTGAGCCGGTGAGATTTGAACAGCCGAACTGCAGAACTGAAGTCAGCTGAAGTAGCCTGCAGTGCTGCATTTAACCACTGCGCCACCTCAGCTCTAGCCAGGCCAGCAGGCAGAAGGGCCCAAGCAAGCCCATCTTCCTGGGGCCTTCCTCTGGCTGCCCACCCAGGGAGGCTGCAGAGCCGTGCCCTGCTGCTTCCTGGGCCCAAGGGGGCGGCTACTGTGGGTGGAGCCCTCTGCTCCAGCGGCTTCCCTGTCTGCGTCCCACAGGCCCCTCGGGGGGGGGGGGGCACAGGGTCTCTGCCTGGGCTAAGGCCAGGTGGATGAGCGGAGGGTTGGCTGTGCAGGGGCCCCAGCTGGCCTTCTGCCCCTCTGCCCTGGCGTCGTTCGTCTTGTGTCCTGGGGGGGGGGGGGGCTCCTGAGTGGAGACCTGGAGGCCTTCCTGGGCCGCCTTCCCGAGGGGCGGGAGCACTCAGCTTCGGGCCTTCCCTGATTGCATGAGGGCCCCCCCCCCTCATGACTTTCTCCCACTGGACTCCGGGTGTCCAGTGGGGAGGGAGGGGCGGAAAAGGATGCAGGAGGCCGTCTTGCTCCACAGAAGCCTTTAGGCCTCTCCAGGCCTGACTCCGCAACACCTCCCCCCTCGCCTCCTCTGGGCCTGGGATCTGCAGACGTCAGCAGGTCCTGGATGTTGGCTGGACCACAGGTGACTATTACTCGGCCAAGTCCCTGTCAAGCGGCCCGGTTTTGCCTCCCCCCCAGCCCTCCGAATTGGTAGAGACTTTGCAAGTCTCCTGCCAGCAGGACGGGGGGGGGGGAGCTCTGCCCCCTTGGAAGGAAAGCCTTAACTTCCTCTGCTGGCCGGGCATTAATCTGGGGAAAGGCACAGCAACAGGAGAAGCAGGACCAGCGGGGGGGGGGGGATAAATGCACTCCTCCACCCCCCCACCACCACCTCGGGAGCCCAGGGAGGAGGAGGAGGAGGCAGAGAGAGCTGCTGCTGCCTCTCCCCCCCCCATCCTCAGCATCACTGCTGGTCTGCCCAGAAAGGGCCGTGCCCGGCATGGCACCCACGTATTTCCCTACCTACCTGACCAGAGGCTGGGGGGCGGGTGTCCCTGCCAGGAGCAGACCAGGAAGAGGGCCCACACTCCAAGAGAGCACAGCACCAGGCCAGCTACCCAAGCAACGCGGAGCCAGGCAGGATCAGTCGGAGTCCATGGGTTCAAGGCGGCCATGCTCAGCTTCGCTGTGCCACCGAGCCACGCCACGCCACTGCATCCAGCAGCAAGGGAGGAGGGGGAGGGCAGCGGGTGTGCCGGCCTCATTAACCCTCACTGGCTTCCCTGTCTGCTCCGGCCCAGATGGGTTCCAGATGTTCGTGGCCCCTCCTTTTCCTCCTCCCCACCCAAGCAGGCCGCTCCCTCTGAGTCAGCCAGGCAGCCCAGGGCTTTAACCCCTCCGGCAGTGTGGGCAGAACTGTGGGGCAGGAGAATGGGGAGAGGGCTGCAACAGTCTGGGGAAGAGAGGGGACCGTCCTCTGCTCCCTCTCTGGCCTCCTGGGGGGCTCTGGGCTCCGTATACAGACCCTTCCGCCTGTTCCAAGAGGGTGGGAGGAAGTCTGGCCGAATCTGCCTCTCACCAGTTCTTCGGCTCCACCGAGTCAGAGAAGAGATGAGATCTTCGGCGGACTCTTCCAAAGGTCTCTCTCGCTCAATATTGGACGGGATGATCTAGCCCAGGGATGGCCCATGTTTTTCTGCTTGGGTGCCAAAAGGGCGCATGTGCGATATTGCCCACACCATAATGCGGTGCCCTCCTCCCCCCCACCCCCCGCGCAAGTGCGCAGGACTCACTGAAGCCTGCAGACTTCTGGTTTGCCCTGTGGGCCATCTTTCGCCCTCCCCAGGCTCCGGAGGCTTTCCTGAAGTCGGGAGGGGGGGGGGCGAAAATGACCTTCCCTCCCTCCAGAAGGCCAAAGATCAGCTGGCCCGCGGGCACATGCGTGCTGGAGCTGACATAGTGCAACACCTCGCGTGCCCTGAAATATGGCTCTGTGTGCCACCTGTGCCACCCGTGCCCTGGGTTCCCCATCACGGGTCTAGCCCGATCCTTCGCCTGGGCGATCCGGGATCCAACCAGAGCCGGTTTCTGAACCTCAGGAACTTCAAGGCACGTGGACGTCCCCCGTCCCCCCTCCCCCGAATTCCCCAGCCAGGCACGGGGATGGCGGCATGGCTGGCCTGGGAACTCTCGGAGCATCTCTGCCGCGTTTGAAGTTTTCCAGTGAAAAGTGGGAGCTTATAATCTCAGCTTCTGTAGCCGTCACGTGGACTTGACTCTGGGCAGCTGACAAAGTTTAAGGCCATATGACAAAAACACTATTTCCCACGACCAGGAAGCAGGACAAATTGATCAATGAACTGGCAAAGCTGAAACTGGTTTCTTTCCAGTCATGTCATGTAATTACCGATTAATATTCAGTTAGCGCTGAGTTTGTCCTACATGTTTTTCTTCAATACTATTGTCAACCATACATCACCCAATCCTCCATCTCTCTGAATTGAATTTCAGTTTTCTAAATAAAGCTCTGTGCACTTATCGCTGCTAAATTTCACTCAGTTGTGGTCAATCCATTTCTTTAGCTTCTAAATTTTATTTGCACCTTTTAGAATTATTTATCATTTCAAATTTTGTATCACTTGGTAACCATTCCTTCTACATCATCATCTATATTATGAAGGGAAATATCAAAGAATTATAGAATCCAAGTGATTTTTGCAAAGCCTGAATTGAAGAAACATGTGTCCAGTTATTTGTGATGCCCTCCAAGCCATACCTAAAAGGATTAAGAATTAAAATATTTTTTAAAACATATTTTATTTGCAGTTTTCTTTTCACACCATACATGTTTTGTGAACAGTATATTGCCTGGGTCAAATCTTTTTTAAAGAACACTAATACAAATGTTTGTGTAATCCTAATCTTCCAACTTCAACAATATTATTTTCTCTTTATAATTCTTTATCATTTTCCCATTAATTCATTTAAACATAGATAACATTTCTTTACGCCATCCCTTACTAAACTACTAATATTTAATATTTTAAGAATTACTAATGAAAATCTTATGAATTACACTCCTTTGTCAAACATGGTACAAAACCTGAGATGTATATATTATCCAGTTGAAAGATAAGATCAATAAGACTTTTTATCTCGGCTGTTTTCAATCTGTTTAAAGATTCATTGCTTAAAAGATTTTTCAAACATTCATCTCGGGTTTATAGTTTAACAGATTAACAGAGTTGGAAGGGACCTCCTAGGTCTTCTAACCCAACCCCTGCTCGAGCAGGAAACCCTATGTAACATTTCAGACAGAGGGCAGTCTCTTTTTGAAAGCTTCCCGAAATGAAGCTCCCGCAACTTCAAAGGCAACTTCTGTTCCATTGGTTGATTGCTCTCACTGTCAAAAAGTTTCTCATTTCCAGGTTGAAACTTTCCTTGATCAGGTTCCATCCATTCTTCCTTGTTTTCCTTCAGGCACTTTGGAAAATAGCTTGATGAACCACGGGAACTTTACAGCTTGACTCCCTTCCTCTCTGTAGCAGCCCCTCAAATATTGGGAGACTGCTATCCCGTCTCCCCTGGTCCTTCTCTTCCCTAGACTGGCCAGGCCCAGTTCCTGCAACCGTTCTTCCTATGTTTCAGCCTCCAGTCCCCCCATTATCCTGCTTGCTCTTCTCTGCACTCTTTCCAGAGTCTCGACCTCTTTTATCTTGGACCTCGTCGTCTCCCATTCCTGAAGATCAGGATATTCCTGAGTCCCAGCTACTTCACTAAAGCTTCAGAATTTCTGAAAGAGAACCGACAAGATGTAGCCTGGACCCTTTAGCCTCCTGCAGCAAGCTGTTACTCATACAATCCTGGGGACTTAAACTAATCCACATTAAAGCGGAAGCTCTAACAAACTGAAGCTTCAATCCTGACCCTCCATCCTGCTTTTCAAATGGTCCTGGTGAAAAGCAGAGTCTTCGGATTTGCTTGAAATAATTAAACTAAAATAGAGGCTGAATGGCTCGACTTCCACCGCTGAGCAACTGCTGCACCGGGGCTCTGGCCTTCACTGGGACCCCCTGGCCTGTCTCCCTGGGCCCGGGACGGTCTCCCTCTGCACGTCCCCTTCCCTGGCCGGCCCTCCGGATTCAGGGGGGTGGCAGAGAAGGAAAGAGGCGAGGGGGGGGTCTGTCAGTGGGAGGACGCAACAGACCCTCCCCCCCCCGGCTTGGCAGAAGCCCGAAAAAGGGAGGCCGAGATTGGGGATGGGCCGGATGCAGCTGGGGGGGGGGGGGCGGAGAAGAATCCCCCCGTGGGAGGGGCAAGGCTCGGAGTGTTGCCGGACCCTCCTTCCCTCCTTGTCAAGGGACGCTGGGCATGCACGTGGCAGGAGGGAGCAGCGGCCTCGCCCAAGAGCTCCTGCCGACCGAAGGGCCGGGAAGCACCGCAGGAGCCACGTCCTCGGGGGGGGGGGGGGGGGGCTTCCAAGCCGCCTGCGCTGTCCGTTCACCCACCGCGCTCCCGCCCGGAGTGAGCTCTGCGCATGCTCTCTGTCTTTGAGCCAGGCGGAGGGGTGCACGTGCTGCTCCTGCCCCCTGCTGGCGGCTCGCCTTCCAGCAGAGGGAGGGCGCCGATGACTCCAAAGCCAGAGCGGGGCTGGCGACGCACAAACACACACACACACGCACGCACACACTCTTTCCAAGGAAAGCAGCCGCCGCAGCCCGGAGCCGCCCATGGGGGGCAGTGCCCCTTTGATCTGGCTCTTTGGACGGGGGGGGGCACATTACTCCCCCGCCTTTTGTAGGACATTTGGGGGGGGGCTTCCTTTCAGGTCGCTGTTGTGAGGGGGGGCTTTGAGCAGCACAGACACCCTGGCCAGAGTTTCTTCCCCAGCCCCATTTGGGAACGCCCTGGCATCAGTTTCGGGGAGGGCAAAAAGTACCTTGGCTGCTCTCCCTCCGCATCCCTCCACAAGGGAGCCAGCCTCAAAGGCCGGCCAGATGCCCGGACGGGGGGAAGGGAGGGGGGGGCTCTGCCCGGGCTCACAGCAGCGCCCCGCCCCGTTTCCCACAGTTGTTTTTCTGTTGCTTGGAATTCCTCCCCTCCCCCCCCCCCCACGGCCAAATGTTCCGCCAGCAATGAGCAATCCGGGAAGAATGGCCCCCGGGGAGTCGACCGGGCATTTCCTCGGCCGGCACACGAAGCGGCGGAGCTGCCAGCCTCGCCCCCGCCCAGCGCTTGGCTCTGTCCCAGGGAAAGAGCGGAGACGCTCCCGGAGCGCCCCCTCCTGGCCGAGGAGGAGGAGGAGAGCGGGCAGAGGTCGCCCAAGGCCCCGTTGCCTCCCTCTGTGGGTCGCCCAGGAGCAGCGGCGCTGGAGAGAGAGCGGGGAGAGCCGAATGTGGGCGGTTCCTGCCCTGAGCAAGGAGTGGGGCCTCAAGGCTATCCGTGCTGGGGTTTCCTCCTCCGCTCTGGGATCCTCCTTTTCGCTGCGCTGGGTTTGTTAAAACTCTGCTCTCCTGAACTCCAAGGCTGGGTCTCCTTACTCCGTTTCCATGGAAAGCCAGGAGCCCCTACGAGAGAGAGTCGCCTTTTCCTCCGATATCCCTGCTGCTTCCCTTTCGCTGGATCTAATTCGTCAGATTAAGCGATTCAACGTTAATGGATCCTTGGACTTTCTCCATAGAATCTTGGAAGTTGTGGAGTTTAAGTGGCCTGCGAGCTGCCCCCTCCTTCTCCCCTGCCATGAACTATGGGGACGGGGAAAGCGAAAGTGGACGGCCGCCTGGGAAAAACCAGAGCAGCTGTTAACACACGCAGGCGCGCGCCGGCACACACACACACACACACACACACACACACACACCCCAGCTGGGGCTTCAAGGGGGATGCCCCCCAGCTGGGAGAAGGCGGAAGCTGCCTACCAACCTAAGCTTGAAGCCACCATTCTCAACATCTTGCTCTCTGCTTCCAAATCAACATAGGAATCAATGGTCTCTGAGGGTGGAGCCAGTTGTGTTATTCTTGCAGCCTCCAAACATTATAACAGTCTCTCAATAAGAAAGTCTAGAACAGTGTTTCTCAACCTTGGCAACTTGAAGATGTCCGGACTTCAACTCCCAGAATTCCCCAGCCAGCGAATGCTGGCTGGGGAATTCTGGGAGTTGAAGTCCGGACATCTTCAAGTTGCCAAGGTTGAGAAACACTGGTCTAGAACCTGTGTTGAAATCAACGTAAATTATATCCAAGCAACTTCCTTTCATAATAGTTATCCTCTTAAAGCCTCTATTTTTTATAAAGCTGTACTTGGCAAACCCTGTTTGCATCCGAAGTGCTTGCAAATGGCCTCCTTTATTATCTGCTCCAAAATATTCTCAGGTTTTTGAGTAACTGCTCCACAATTGGAGGGTCCCCTTTCCTGTTGGAAGAGCGGAGTCCCACTTGCTGGTCTTAGGTCTTCTGGCATCTTCCTGGTTCTGCAGGATTCTCTAAAGACCCCAGACGAAGGCCCGAAGAGCTCTTTGCCCTTCCGCCTGCTAGGGCATAGCTCATCAGGGACTGGTGACATCTGGCTTAGCCAGAAGGTCCTTTCCGCATCCTTTCTGGCCTGCACCCTCCCCTGTTGAGTTCCTTCTTAGCCTGCGCTACACAAATTGGCTTCACAAAGAGCCGTGATGGTGCAGGGGCCAGAATGCAGCGTTGAAGGCTAATTCTGCCGACTGCCAGAATCTGAGGTTGACTCAGCCATCCATCCTTCAGGGGTTGTAAAACGAGGACCCAGATTGCTGGGAGTCCCATGCTGACTCTGTAAACATCTTAGAGGGGGCTGTAGAGCCCTGTGGCGCAAGTAAGTCTAAGCGCCTTTGCTGCCCCTCTGGGTGCAGAGTTCTGCTTTTCCTGGTGAGCTCAGCATCTCCTTTGGCCCCCCTCCCCTTGCGGCATCTCGGCTGGAGTTTCCCCCTCTTGCTGTTTAGTTCACCTCCATCTTTCCTGACCTCATTCTGACACTTCCCAGATATTCCTGAGCTCCTCCTTCAGTTTCGGCTCCTTCACCCTTATCGCCTCAAGAGGCTCCTGCTTGTCTGCTTCCTCTTGGGACTGAACATAGGGCAGGGTTGAAAGGGGCCTGGAAGGTCTTCTATTCCACCCCCACCCACCCCCGTCCATGACAGGAGATCCTATACCATTCCAGATTTCCTTGGTGCTTGATGGGAAGGATACACGTCATCGCAGAAAGAACAACAGAATAGAGAAAGAGAGCTGGAAGGGACCTCCATTCCAACCCTCCACCCAGTAGGAGATCCTACACCAGGGGGGGTCAAACGCAAGGCCCGGGGGCCGGATCCGGCCCGCAGGGTGATTACACTTGGCCCATGGGGCTGCCCTGAAAACAGCAAAGGGCCAGCCCATGGTGATGCTGCCAGTGAAGACAGAACTTGGGACGACCGCTGTTTTCACTGGCGGGAGGGTGCAGGAAGCCATCTGTCAAAAACAGAGCTCGAGGGGGCCACGTGGGCTCCCCTCAAGCTCCGTCTTTGCTGGCAGAGGGTGGCAGGAGGCCGTCACAGCTGGAGCTCGGGAGCCCATTTTCGCTGGCAGAGTGCTCGGGCCACCACAGGCGCATCCAACACAAGTGATGTTGAGCTGGCCACGGCTATCCCCCCCCCCAAGGTCAAACACAACCCTGATGCAGCCCTCAATGAAATTGAGTTTGACACCCCCTGCCCTGCACCACTCTGGACAAACGGCGTCTTCAAGACCTCCCGTGACGGAGCACGGAGAACTCCTGGAGACAAGCCCTTCCACTGGCAAATTGTTCTGTGTCGCAAGTTTCTCCTTAGTTCTAAGTCCCAGCCTGCCCTCTCCGGCCAATCCCTTGGTGGCACAACAGCCAGGGGGCTGCCAGCCTGCCCAGTTGCAGAGGGCCCGGCGGGCACCCTGGCAAGGACTGGCTCAGTTGCCAGAGGAATTCTGGGTCTTTCCAGCAGCTGAGGCAGACCCCTGCGGGCCCTATGGGGGTAGAAGGCACAGGGCTTCCCTGGGAAATAGGCCTTCTGTAAAGATGGAAGGGAAGAACCTGGAACAACATGGTTGGGAAACGGCAGAGGAGCAAACCATGTTTCTAAGGGTACAGAAGAGACATTATCGGCTATTAAGATTAATATTATGGCTAATAGACGAGGGCAGGATCTTTTCCACCCACTGGCTCCTTTTACCCATTTTAACATGAATGTTAATGTTTTCGCTTTGCCTGGAAGCTTTGGAATACATGGCAGGAAGCAAACCAACAGCTCAGTAATATTAATAACTTAAGAGTGCTAGAAAACAATTGAATAAGCCCATCTATCTAAGAGCCAGTTTGGTCCAGTAGTGAAGGCTAGAAACCAGGAGAGGTTTTGATTCTGGGCGGCCAAGGCTCAATTTCTTGTTTAAAAACCGAATAGAGTCATCGATTGTAAAATCTTTTTTCTCCTGCCCTTTTTGGGTTTAGTAGTTTAGAGCCAATCTTGTTTAATTGGATACACAAGTTCTTTATTTATTTTTATTCACATCTGTAGCTTTAAAGAAAAGGTTTTTTTTAAAAAAGGGGGGGGGGAGCACTTGAAGAGCAGGAGGCCCCGGTGCGTGTCTTGGGTGACACAATCACCCCTGGGGCTGCCTGGACCTCAGCAAGGGAGCCCCCCAGGTGCAGCCACAGGGCCTGAGGCCCACCTTCAAGGAAGAGGGGGGAGGCAGGTCTGTTGTGGGCACTGTCATGCTTTGCCCGCTGTGAACTGCTCCCACCGCACTGCCCCATTGCCCTCCCTAGCTCTGCCCCCGCCCGCCAAGCAGCCCTCCTGTGGGAAACCGGCTCTCCTTCACCAGGGCGGCAAGGGGGAGGCAGGCGGAGGCCTCGCCTTCTGCTCCACCCACCGGCAGGTGATGAGGTATTCGGGGTAGGCCTGGGTGTCGTTGAAGATGACGAAGATGGAGGGCTTCCTCGGGTCGTCCACCGTGCTGTCGTACCGCCGGAGGGCGGCATCTCCTTCCCGCAGGGGTGGCGCTCGCATGCTGGCATTGCCCGCTGTGTAGTCCCCGACCAGCGTCCGGGCCACAAAGATGTATTTGTTGCCATCGGGACTGCGAGGCGAGTACTGATCACGCGCCGAGAGACACGCCTTGACCGCAAAGTAGACGCCGTGGCCGTAGTGAGTGGCTGGAAGTGGGGGAGGGGAGAGGGGTTATTCAGTCACGCACAGAGCAAGGTCAGACGTGGGAAATAGGCAAAAGCATCCAGACAGACGAGAATATGGTGAATAATGCACAGCACATTTACGGACGTTTACAGACAGACAAATCGCTTAACGCCTATTAAGCCTGTGCCCGGCCAGCAGCCGATGTGGCCTCCAAGAGACACCCCCCCCCCCGGAAGCCAAATGTAAAAAAAGGGAGCCTGAGCGCCATCTTGCCCATCCTCTCCCCATCCCGATGATGGGCTGGATACTGACTGGTGTTGGGCACCTCAGTGAGCCTCCTGCCTTAGGCTGGCATTGGCACCCTCGGGTCACAAGGCTGGCAGAGCCACCTATAAGCCTCCTTCTGGCAGCACAGTGCCCGGCAGCCCCTCCCACCACCCACCAATTCAGCTTCTCCAGCTACTGCTAGTCCCCCTCCTGCCCCCCCCCCCAAGGGGACGAATGTGGCTGCTGAAGCCCCCCCCACATCTGGCATGGCTTCTCTGTGGAGGGTGTGTGTATGTGTGTGTGTGCTTCTTGGAAATGGGCACACATCCCCAGGACAGGCCAGACAGCCCGCCTGAGGGGGGGGGGGGGCTTGTTCCCATGGGAATGCCCCCTTAAGGATCACCAAGGAGGGTCCCTTCGCACCAGTCACTCACTGACCGTTCTTGCCACAAAAGCTGCGGTTGAAGCCGTGCTGGCAGATCTCGTGGCTGGACTCCTCCGTTGTGCCGTGGTACAGGATCCGCTCCACCGCCTGGTGCCCGCAGGCCTTCTC